>NW_006204841.1:1824676-1841626 GCF_000334495.1 Tupaia belangeri chinensis
AAAAAAAAAAAAAAAAAAAAAAAAAAAAAAGATGTTGGCTATGACACAGCCAAGCTTATTTTGTGGTTAATAGCCCTATGGGTCATCTTTTTATAGAGGCTCACTTCGCTCTTTTAATAATGACGTCGAATCTTAGACATTGTGAGGTTTCCAAGTATTGGTTGTCATTTGCGGTGTAATCTATTTTTGCTATTATGATAATATTGTAGTGAATATCCTAGTGACCTATTTTTGCTTACATGTATAGTATTTTTGAAGGATTACATTCCTTTATGTGAAATTGAAGGGTACAAGTATGCAGATGCTTCTCGAGTTACGATGGGGTTACCTCCCAATAAACCTTTTCTAAATTGAAAAATATTGTAAGTCAAAAATGCACTTAATACCCCGATAAACCTATCATAATGTCAAAAAATCATAAATTGAGTCATCGTAAATTGGGACTGTCTTTATTTGAATTTAAGATTTTAATAGTTATTACTTCATTGCTCTCCAATGGAACTCTAGCAATTTATATTCCTACCAATAGTTCATGAAACTGCTGGCTCCCTTTTCTGTCTTACTCTATATGTGTGGCTATTATAAACTCATAATATGCCCAATTACATATGGAAAGAATGAAGTTTTGTTGTTCGAATTTTTTTTTTTCGTTGTGAGAGACTTTGGACACTCTCTCATATTTTTTTCTGTAAATATTTATTGTAGTTTATAATTTAGATATAATAATTACACATCTTTGTAGGCTACAGAATGGTTTTGAAAAGCATGTATATAGTGTATAATAAACAAATTGAAGATGTGAACACATTCACTATGTTCAACATTTAACATTATGTCATGAACATTCAAAACTCACTTCAGTGGTTATTCTGCAAGTATGTACTAAATTGTCTATGAAATTCTTCATGGTGGGTTACAGTTCTAAAGAAAAACATATTGATTACAAATAAGGCAACAAACAATCTCATAAATTAATGAAGATGATCTTAACATAGCCAATGAAAGAATTTGTAATTTCCATGTAGAGGATTGTGGGAGATAAGAGTTTATAACTTGAACAATCTGTGTGTATCAATAATTGGTTCAGTTAGAGGTAGGTAAAATTGTACGTAACAATAGCTAATTAGGAAGAGATAGAAAAAAGACACTTTTACTTACACACTGAGTTCTCGTAAAACCATAGTACTGTACTGTGCATAAAGAAGTAAGTCCTAGGAAAAACAAATATAAAACAAAATTGGGAAGAGATATTTAAAAGTGAAGACATGGTAAAGCCAGTGATTTCCTGATGTATAGGCTTTACAAAGTTCTTGAGTTTAGCTTATTTATTTATTTATTTATTTATTTATTATTTATTCCAAATAAAGACTCAGTTGTAAGGGTTTGGACTTTTTCTCTACTATCTAGTTCTATACAATGAATAATGGTTATAATAAATGTATAAACTGAAACTTGTGGAGACAACTGTCTATCAAATAATTGGTGGATATGTATTTAAACCTGTGTGTAAAATTGTCGAATCTACACTTAGTCCTGACATTCAATGTTATTATCGATATGTGTAGACTTATCCTTTTTTTCTAATTGTTTTGTGTTCTCTTACTTCTATTTGTCTCTCTTTAGCTTTCCTGGTATAGTAGTTCCTTAAGTATTTCCTAAAGAGCTGATTTTATTTTGGTGAATTCTTTCAGCATTTTTTTTTTTTTAAATCTGGGAATGATTTTATTTCTCCTTCCCATTTGAAAGATAATCTTGCTGGGTATAGAACTGTTCATTGAAATGGCTTTTCTTTCAGAGTTTTCAATATGTCTTCTCATTCTTTCCTTGCCTGCATTGTTTCAGCTGAGAGATATGCATGTATATCTCTTGCCATTTTTAGGATTTTCTTTTTGTCTTTGATTTTTACCAATTTGGCTATGATATTCCTTGAAGAAGATCTTGTGTTATAGCTATTTGGTGTCCTTTGTATCTCCTGGGTTTGGATATCTGCATACCTCTTTAAATTTGGAAATTGTCAGTTAATCTATTATGGAGGATGTTTTCTATGCCTTTCCCTTCCTCTTCACCTTATGGAATACCTATTATGTGGATATTTGGTCATTTAATGGTGTCCAGGATTTCCCATATGTTGTTCTCATTTTTAAAAGTTATTTTTCTATTATTTTCAGTTGCTTGGACTAAACTAGAGGTCTTGTCTTCAAGGTCAGAGATTCTTTCTTTTGCATTGTCTAATCTGCTATTGATACTTTCAAAGAAGGTTTTGACTTTCTGAAATGTATACTTTATCTCCAGAAGTTCTGTTTGATTCTTTTCACTGTGTCTGTCTTCTCATATCATGGAAGGGTTTTCTCATCTCCTGCAGTTGGCTCTCTGTTTTCTCTTAAGTATTGTTGAGTGTTGATATAATGAATATTCTGAATTTTTTCTGACATTTCTGCAATCTCTTTATTTTATCCGTAATTGGTGAGGACTGATGACCCTTTGAAGGGGAGGTATTTCCTGATTTGCTCCTATTTCTTCAGGCTCTGCTCTGATTTTTAGTCATCTGGTGATATACTCACTTCTTCCTACTTTGGAGGATATTTCTGTAGCTGTGTGCTCTTGCACTTCTTTATCCTATGCATATGATCTGTGCCAATTTCCTTCCCCTACTGTGGGTGGGAGTGTGGAATCCACAGTTGGAGCTTAGTGTAGGAAGCCACATGCACCAAAATGGCTGACATGACCTTCATACAAGGACTGTCAAGTATTCTTGTTCCGGGAGTAGACAATTCACCCTGAGACTTCCTCATTCAGGCTGATCCTCAGTCATGTCCTTGACAATTCCCGCCCCCTTTTTACCTCGCCTTCTGGCTTTACATTTTAACGCAGCAACCAATCGGTGGTTGTAGAATTGCATCCCTCATTGTACGACCAATCAGCTTCCTACCCTGTGTATATAAGAATGTTCTCTAGCCCTCAATAAACGAGGGACTGTATACCATCTTGAGCTGTGACACTGTGTCACTCCCGTGTTGTGACGCTGCGCCGGTTCCAGACCTCCGCTCTCTCACTCAGGCACCCTGCTCTATTGTCCCGTGGGCCAGGACAGCTTAGAGTTTTGGTATTCAGAGAGAAGCATCTCTCCGTTTACTCTCAAGGGAGTTATGGAGAAAGAATTCCTCCAGAATCTCCTGTTTTCACATGTTTGGTTCTTGTCCACCCAAAGCTAAATTCTTCAAATGTGGATGGAGGTTGCACTGATAGATAGACAGTTAGATGGCAGACCAAATTGGGTGGTATGCTTGCTCACTGCATGGGCTGGAGGGCCCCTCTTTCCCCCATAGCAAACTGTGGGATTGCAGGGTCTCCCTGTTGCTCCTTCTTTCTCTGGGATTGCAGGAACAAGTTATTGGGTTTTGAAAGTTAGAAGGCACCTCCTCCACCACAGTAGGCTGGTCAAGATCTCTGCTGATTTAACTTGAGCTGAGCATCTTGGCTTGGGCCTTCCTGTTGAATCTCTGTTTCTGGGATTGCAGGGTCTCACTGTTGCTCCTTTCTTGGGGATTGCAGGAACCAGCGATTTCCCTTTCATATGTTTTATTTTTTATTAATTTACTCATTTCACACTGCAAGAGTTAATTTTAGTTGTTCAAGGACTCATATTGCAAGCATTAAACCAAGCATGGGATTTGATTCTGTGGGCCCTCACTCACATATTAAGATAAAAACAGGGACCAGCAGTTAGTGTAATGGCTATGTTGCTGGACTTCCATGTGGTTGACCATGGTTCAAATCCCGGGTCTGGTTGCTTAAAGTCATGCCAGGTGCATGTGCGTGCATGCCCAAGATCCTGAGAGGAGAATGGAGGAGAAGGGATTGCTGTGCGGCCACCCCCCAGGGGGTAAATTCTCGCTTTCTGTCTGTCTTTTTGGTGAGCACACATGCCCTATAGCAAAATACCTCTCAAAAAAAAAAAAAAAAAAGATAAAAACAAACTGTGATCCCTATACTTGGATGGAAACTAAAGGTCCATGGTTAATCACATTGTAATTTTAAAATTTATACAGCCTAGACCTCAGTGATCACAGGTCTTTCAGGTCCTTCTGGATGTCCCACTGCATATTTGCACTCTTCTTGAGCTGAGCGACCTTATCATCCTTCAGCTTCCGGTTGATAACATTGATCAATCCCTGAGCATTGAGGATACATGGAAGGCTCAAGAAGACTTCCTTCTGAATAAATCCTGAATAGATTTTCAACATGGATTCAATGAGATCAGCCACACCTAATCCAATAGCCCGGGGGATATATCCTTTTAGCTTGATGACGCCATAGATACTTTCAACCACTATCTTATATATTTCCTTCCAATCTTCACTGTCACTGTCCATTCCTATTTTTGGGTTCAGTTCCTGGAGAGAAACACCTGCCACATCCACTCCATTCCACACAACCACACTTGAGTTGCCATGTTCTTCCAAAATCCATCTGCAGCAGCTTGTGGGATGAACACCAAGTTTTTCAGCCATGAGATAGCAAAATCTATCAAGAATACAGAATCAAGATTACACTCACTTCCAATCATACGGTGCTTGGGCAAGCCACTTAGTCTCTAGGTAACATATGTGAAAATGTCCACTGAATTGGAAAGCACAATTATGATGCAATCAGGACCATACTTGGCAATCTGAGGAATAATGAATTTGAAGACATTAACTTTTCTTTGCAACAGATTGAGACAACTCTCCCCCTTCCTGTTGACAGACTCCATCAGTCACCACCACACTTGGAATTGGTTGTCACAGGGTTATCTTTATCTGCCACAATTTTTGGTGTCTGAAGAAATAAGGTCCTGTGCTGCAGATGCAGTCTTTCTCCTTTGAGTATATCTTCCAAAACATCCATCCGGTCAAGTTCATTAGCCAGAGGCTTTCCTAGAATGCTGACTGCACACACCATACCAACTTGTCCAACAGTGATCTTATTGTTGGGAACCATTGTCCCTTCTTCTGCAACTGCTACAATGAGTTTATCCTTAAGAGTAGCCATTGTGTACAGGGCAGAGAAGGCTCTTGAGATGGCTGGGACAGTAATGCAAAGAAGATAATATCAGCTGTGTGCTTCTCCACTGGCGCAGGATCTCATATATATGTATGTGTGTGTGTGTGTGTGTGTGTGTGTGTGTGTATATCTATATAGATATATATCTATATATATATCTATATATATATATCTTTAATTTAAATTTTTAGTATAGGGCGTATGCGCTTGCCAGAGAGGCAGAGAGAGACAGAGAGACAGAAAGTGAGAAATCACCCTCCCCTTCCCCCCATAGAGGGCGGGTAGCTATGCCACAATTCCTTCTCCTCCAGTCTTTTTTTGGGATTTTGGGCATGCATGCACATGCACCTGGCATGAATTTTAAGCTGCTGGGTCTAGAACTCATATTGTGATCAACTATGTTGGAGTCCAGCGATGTAACTATTTTGCCATCCGCTGGTCCCAATCTCTCATGTTTTAATGAGACTTGCATTTTTAAATTTTTCAATGAAATGTCTCTCATATGCTTCAGTTTTCTAATTTGTTTTTTAGACTAGTTCTAAAAACTTTCATGTATTAAGCAATTTAGACTTTTGTCGCAAGGATTGATTTAAAAAATAAATGACTGGATTTTGTTCTAAGTTTTCATAGTCTCAGCTGAACACACGTGGGGAAGGCCTAGCCCATTGCTACATGTGGCTATTTGCCCAGTGAAAGTTTCATGGATCTCAGTAACAGAGACAGACATGCAAATCTATAAAGGATTACAATGACTAGAATCATATAGAGATAACTAATTGGTGCTCAGTGCAATGTCATGGGCACAGCTGAGGTGGCTGGAGGTGGCTAGGAGGATCTGTAGTGAGCAGGAAAGTCAGGGTGGGATCCAAGGTGGGCCCCATGGAGTGATGTGTATTTAGGAATCTGAGGGCTACAACTCTCAGGACAGGGTGATTCATTTTTTCCCATTCTTATTCAAAGACAGCCATTTTGACTCATTGCTTCTTGCTTGTGTGCAAAGAAACTTGGTTTTCTGTGGATCTCCTTTGCTCTGGTGCCCTCCATGCTTTGCTGGCACACAGGGTGAGGCTCCTTCAGACCAGTACCAGACTCTCTTGGGGATAAGAGGCATATTTTCTTCTTTTGGAGAGGTTGTTGCTATAGGGCGCGTGTACTCACCAGAAAGACAGAAGCAGAGAGACAGAAAGTGAGAAATCACCCTCCAGGAGGGATGGCCATGCCACAATCCCTTCTCCTCCAGTCTTTTTTTGAGATCTTGGGCACACAAGCACACGCGCCCAGCATGAGTTTAAGCCACCTGGTCTGGGAATCGAACCGTAGTCCAGTGACATAGCCATTATGCCAACTGCTGGTCTCAGAGGTGTATTTTCTTTGCAATACTCTGCATAGTCCTGCATGGTACTTCTCTCATTGTGGGACCCCAGCTGGTCTAAAGCTCTTTATTAAAGCTAATGGAAAAAAACCCTCATCAGAGTTAACCCAATTTTTCTCTTCTGGTATTTACAAAAAGCAGCACTTGAAAACCTTGAAATTTACTTAAGTAACAACAAAGTCCATTGCTCTGCTAATTCTTTCCTGGAGGTGATTCA
The DNA here is from genome assembly GCF_000334495.1 of Tupaia belangeri chinensis. Lineage (NCBI taxonomy): Eukaryota > Metazoa > Chordata > Mammalia > Scandentia > Tupaiidae > Tupaia > Tupaia belangeri. The sequence continues at coordinate 1,831,309 of NW_006204841.1, forward strand.
TCTTTAATAGACTACTTTTTCAGCCTGGAAATCACTCCAAATCCTTAAATAGCCTGATGTTTTCACATGTGATTCCAACAAATTGCTGTTTGCATGATGGCTTGGTGGGGGCTCACTTAAGAGCTAGATTTGTTACTGTATTTACTGACATTCTCACATGACGTTTTGAGCTGTGTGAATAATTGTACTATTTACCAGACATAGAAATCAAAGTAATGAAAGGTACCTAACATTATTCATATCTCAACATTACAAGCCTTAATTTCCTGCCTGAAGCATGGTGAATTACTCATTTTTAAAGTCATCTCTAGTCACCGAAGGTCTGAGGTGATGTATACAGATGGCTTGTAGATTGTGAAAATCAATGAATATCAGATTGCCCAAATAGCAGGTATGACGATTAAATAATGAGATCAGCCAAAAACATCAGAGTCTCAGACATTTAAACTGTGAGAAGAAAATGAAGACTAGAGCCAGGGAAGTATATTGCTTAAAGTCTTGTCAGCACAAAATATGGGACTAGTATCTTCGCCCCAGTCCCCATGTCTAAGACCTTTTTATTTTAAGAGAGATTTTTCTTATAGGGCATGTGTGCTCACTAGAGAGACAGAAAGCGAGAAACCACCCCCCAGGGGTTATGGCCATGCTACAATCACTTCTCCTCCATTCTTCCCTTGCAGTTTTGGACACGTATGCACACATGCCCAGCATGTTTCTTTCTTTTTTTAAAATTTTTATTATTATATTTTTTATATTACATTTAATCACATATATCTTTATAGTGTATTACATTTCTTTTTCCAGCATGATTACCATGTATATCAGTCAAGACAGAGACATTACTATCCACATCATCATCATCAATAGCTTTTTATCATTTCTTTTCAGATTATTAATATTTATTCTCATTATTTCTTTTTTCTTTTTTTTTTTTTTGAGAGGTTTTTGCTATAGGGCACGTGTGCTCGCCAGACAGACAGAGAGAGACAGAGAGATAGAAAGCGAGAAATCACCCCCCTGGGGGGATGGCCATGCTGCAATCCCTTCTCCTCCATTCTCCTCTTGGGATCTTGGGCACGCACGCACACATGCCCGGCGTGAGTTTAAGCCACTGGGTCCAGGACTCAAACCGTGGTCGACTATGTGGGAGTCCAGCAACACTGCCACTACGCTAACTGCTGGTCCCAATTCTCATTATTTTTAAAAACATTCCATCACTGTATATCATTTGGCTTGCAAAAACAACTTACCCAACTTGAAATACTTCTCAGACCAGTCCAGTCGAGAATACCATACATCTTATCATCAAGGGGTAATAAACCATTTTGGTGTTCCACAAATGTCATGCCTCTCTATTCTTGTGCTATTCTTTTCTATACTCTTCCTTTCTCTCCTCACCTCTCCCCGTTCCACACTGTCTTCAGCACCCATAACTATTTTCACTGCTTTTATGCCCTCTAATATTTCAATCTCTACCACAGAATGTGGATAGTCATTATATATTAAGTGGACACATACAATATCTTTCTTTCATAGCATGGCTTGCTTCACTCAGCAATAAGTCTTCCATATTTGACCACTATCAAATGCCATTGATGGTCTTACTGTTTTTAATGACTGAATAGTATTCCATAGAGTATATGTGCCACATTTTTTCTATCAATTCATCTATTTATGAACATTTGGGTTGGTTCCGTGTCTTAACAATCATGAATAATGCTGCCATAAACATTGATGTGCAAGTGCTTTTTTGACTGAGTGCTCTCCTGTCCTTTGGGTAGATACCCAAAAGTGAGACTGCTGGATCAAATGGTGGTTCCATTTGTAGATCTTTGAGGAATCTCCATATTGTTTTCCACAGTGGCTGGATCAATTTATATTCCCATCAACTGTGTAGGAGAATTCTCCTTTTATCACAACCCCACCAACACTTACCACATTTTGTATTTTTAAATCTTTGTCATTTTAACAGCAGTTAGGTGATATCTCATTGTGGTTTTAATCTGCATCTCCCTTATAATGAGAGATGTTGAGCATTTCCTCATAGGGTGTTTGGCTGTTTGTATGTCTTCCTTAGAGAGACTTTTTTTCAGCTCATTTTCCCATCTTTTAATTGGGTTAATTGTTTTTTTGTGGGGTAAGCTGCTTGAGTTGCCTGTGTATCCTGGATATCAGTCCCTTATCTGAGGCATAGTTTACAAAAATATTCTCCCATTCTGAGGGTTGTCGATTCATACTACTTACTGTGTCCTTTGCTGTGCAGAAACTTCTTAATCTGATATAGTTCCACTTGTCTATTTTAGGGATTATTGCTCATGCTTTGGGAGTCTTATTTAAGAAGTCTTTGTCTACTGCAATGTCTCACAGAGTTTCCCCAGTGTCTTCCACTGGTGGTTTTACAGTTTGAGGTCTTAGGTTCAGATCTTTGATCCATTTTGAGTTGATTTTTGTTAATGGTGAAAGATGATGACTCAGGTGGATACTCAGTTTTTCCAGCACCATTTCCCAGCCTGAGTTTCAAGCCTCCGGGTTTGGGACTCAAACTGTTGTCAATCATGTGGGAGTCTAGCAACACAAGTATTACACTACCTGCTGGTCCCCATGTCTAAGATCTTACCCACACATGACTCCTTCAACTTTTTTTTTTTTTTGAGAGGTTTTTGCTATAGGGCACGTGTGCTTGCTAGACAGACAGAGAGAGACAGAGAAACAGAAAGCGAGAAATCACTCCCCGGGGGGGATGGCCACGCCGCAATCCTTTCTCCTCCATTCTCCTCTCGGGATCTTGGGCACGCACGCACAAGCACTCGGCGTGAGTTTTAAGACACCAGTCTGGAACGCGAACCATGGTCGACTACATGGGAGTCCAGCGACATAGCCATTACGCTAACTGCTGGTCCCTATGACTCCTTCAACTTTTATTTAAGGTGTAGCCAGGCTAGGAGATGGCTTTGCAAGAGAAGAGGACTGAGAACTGGGCTTTGGGAATGAGTTCTCTGTTTTCACCATTGCTAGACACACTCTGGTAGAAGTCTATGAGAGGTATTGTCCATCTTGGTGGTGAGTCAAGTATCTAAGTATCTAGGTTGGCCAACTTATGAAGGAGTGAGAAACCCTTCTAATGTGAATACACATGTGAAAAAAGGTGTACTTGGACCAGCAGGTGGCGCAGTGGTTGAAACACAGGACTCATGTGATTGACCATGGGTAGAGTCTGTATGGCTTGAAATTCATGCTGTTTAGGTGTGTGTGAATGCCCAAAATCTCAACAGAAAAATGGAGGAGAAGGGATTGTGATGTAGCCACCCCCACAGAGGGCGATATCTTGTTTTCTATCTCTCTGTTTCTCTCCATTTCTCTGGCGAGCACACGTGTCATATAGCAAAATAAAAATCTCAAAAAAAAAAAAAAAAAAGTTGGGAACCAGCAGTTAGCGTAATGGCTATGTCGCTGGACTCCCACGTAGTCGACCGTGGTTCGTGTCCTGGACCTGGTGGCTTAAAACTCTTGCCGGGCGCGTGTGCGTGCGTGCCCAAGATCCCGAGAGGAGAATGGAGGAGAAGGGATTGCGGCGTGACCATCCCCCCTGGGGGGTGATTTCTTGCTTTCTGTCTCTATGTCTCTCTCTGTCTGTCTGGCGAGCGCACGCGCCCTACAGTGAAAATCTCTCAAAAAAAAAAAAAAGCTTTACTTGATCAAAAAAAATTTTTTTTTTCATGGTGTAAACTATCATTAGAGTTACTTCTCATGTGGTCATCAGTATCAATATGCATTTTAACACTTTAAGTATCTTCCACCTGGAAGGAGTAGTACATTAATAAGGAAATAAAGATGCAAGCATTATGCCTGTTGTCTAAATATGTTTGGGTTGCCGTAACAAAATACCTTAAACTGAGTAGTTTATAGACAGGATAAGATTGTCACTCAGAGTTCCACAGACTGAGAAGTTCAAGATCAAGGCCCAGCAATTAGGTGTCCCAGTTCCTCATAGACGGTGTCTTCTGTAAGTCCTCACATGGCGGAAAGGACAAAGGAGTTCCCTCAGGCCTCTTTTATAAGGGCATTAATCCCATTCATGAGGCCTTCACCCTCATGACCTAGTTCCTCCAAAGGCCCTACCTCTTAATACCCCACACTGGGGACTGGATTCAACATAGACGTTTTGGGGAACACAAACATTCAGACCATATCATCCTCCTCCCTTTACATCTGGTTTTATAAACCTGTGTGCATTTTTAACAAGAATATTTATTTAATTCAATTTATTCATTCATTTATTTTAATTGGACCAGAGAGAGATGAGAGAGAGAAAGGGAGGGGGAAAGTGAGAAAGCAAGTCACCAGGTCCAGGACTTGAACCATGATTGGCCTTGTGGGAGTGTCCAGCACTTTAACCGCCACACCACCTGCTGGTCCCTATGCATGTGTGTTTTTATATCTCTAAATCTTCACTGATATTATTCTCTTGACCTGGAAAGACCTTCTCAGGCTGGATAAATGTCATCATTTTTCAAGGCTCAGATCAAATATCACATCTTTCAATGATATCGGAGTCTTCCTTCCAAGTAGAAATAGCACTGTATCTGTCAATCTATAGATAAATATGTTAATAAACCTTTATCTATCATCTGTCTCTCACCTAGTTATCAATACACATACACACACAGACATACATACATGCACCTCAGTATGTCAGTTGTTATTAACATAAACTTCCTCATTCTACAGAGACCTTGAGATCTATTATCAACATACCCACAAAAAGATAAAAGGAAATTTGGAGTCTAGAGAAAACAAGGACAATAAGATAAATGTCTACCACCTGCTCTCATACAGTGGCTCTAGAAGACTACAAATTTGGTTCTAAGTTTCTTGCAGCTAAAGCAAAAAATGGAAACATACTTGATTATAAGACTCTGGTGTACTCATAAGGTAAAAAAGAAATAAATGGTAGTGAGAACGGCTTTTCCTGACCCTGAGCTCTGACAGGAACCAGGAACTTCTCCACGGGGTCCCTGGAGTAGGAGCACACTGTGATATAGGGGGTCAGTCTAGGGGGTATGTAGCTGATTGCACTCAGGAGTTTTAAAATATTGCTCAGAGAAAGATGATGAGACTCTGAAGTACAGCTGAGGAAAAGCAGTTTGGTTGAGTGAAAACAGCACTCATTTTAGTTCTTCATAGATTTTTTTAAGAAATGAATTATGCATCCATGTGCATGAAGAATAAATTTTTGGGATATCTAAAGTAATAGATGGGTTACTTATCTTTTAGAACATCCATAAATTATTTATTGTAAATATGTTTGATAAGAAGTGTATGACTGTGAGTTCAAGGTTGCATTTTTCCCCCCTAGCAAACACCAAGAGTGCAGATAACCTGCAGCTAATTGAGGACAGATCTGTATGGTTTGTCAATCAATCTGTCAAGATGTACCTATATTGTAGCACTTATCGCTTGGTATTATAGACACCTGTGTCCCTGGCATAACTACATCCTCTTCAAGGGCAGGAACTGTTTCTTTCTCCCTAGCATCCAGAATGATGTCTGAATCACAGCACCTCTATAACAGGCTTTGTAGAAGAAAACTGATTTAAAGGCTTCCCATTATTATCCAGTGCTACTTGGCAAAGGGAAGAATCCCGAGGAGACAAGGGTACGGGATAGCTAAGCTTTGAGGAAGTGAACAGGCAAAGAGGCAGGAAAGGACGGAAACATGGAGCACCGACTGGGAAAACAAGCCCATGGGGATTGATCCGGGCAAGGGGTGGTGAGTGGGACCTCACGTGTGGAGCAAATAGCACTGGGGTGTGAGCTGATTAAGACGAGTGGGATGGGAACGGAGGGGTTCTGGGATAGCAGTTTGTGTGGGAGGTAGGAAAATGACAGGAAACAGTCCTTTCCTATAGTCTGTTGTGAGTTCTTTTCCCACACATATTTCCTGTCTGAATTGAAAGCTGCTGGAAACATGGGAAATGCATTTCCAGCTCTCTTGGTAGCTAGACTTCAGGTAGTCTTTGCCAATTAAAACACAGAGATTGGTAAGCAGTGGGACGGGAAGGACTTGCATCCAGCCACGATGGTGGCAGCAGTAGGTTAGTGTTATGGGTGACAGGGACTCTAACAGTGCTGGTGGTGGTTCCAGCATCCTCGGTGAGAGCTTGGGCTGTTGAGTTCCTTCCAAGCAGCTATGGTTGATAGCCTCCACTGTGGCCTCCACTGATCGCTGCTTCTCGTATTCATGGTGTTTGTACTCCCTTCTCCTTGAGTAACGTGCTGCTAACCAACGGAATACGGCAAAGTGAAGAGATGTTACTTCTATGACGGGATTAAAAATAATGCTGAACTTCTGCTATGCAAGCGGACTCTCTCTTTTACCTCTTAGGTTGCTTGATGAAGCAAGCTGCTATGCTGTGAGGTCCATGTGGCAACAGAGTCTGAGGGCAGACCCTGCTTAGCAGGCAGTGAGGTCCAAAACCTCTGAGGAGATGAGTCCTGCCCTAAACTACATGAGCTGGAAAGTGTATCCTTCCCCATGTGAACCTTCAGAGGAACAGAGCCTGACACCTCTATCTCAGCCTATGGGAGACACTGAAGCAGAGGAAGGGTCTAGCTCAGCCGTGCTTGGATTCATGACACACAGATGCTGTGAGATAGTTAGTATGTGTTGTGTTAAGCCATTGAGTTTTAAGATAATTTGTTATACAACAGCGACAGGTGACTAACACGATGGCAACGCTCTCAGTTTCAACAGTGACAAGTGTGTACTTGAGGGCTCTGGACAGCGCCCCATTTACTCCTTTGCTTTTGCAGCTCTCAGGGCAGTAGCAGCTTCCTGGTCGTTGATCTCTGGGTAATGCCACTTTCCCTTTGGTCAGCATTTGTAATGCCTTTGTCACCACTTTTCTATATTAAATGCCCTCTGTTTGACTTAGCTGAACAATGACTGATCTATAATCACTCTTCCTGGTAAGGAGACAAAGGGAGTGTTGCTGTATTCTAAATGCAGGTGTGTCTTTGTAGATGCTAAAAAGAATATACAATACAACTTTTGTTTTTTTTTTTTTTTTTTTTTTTTTTTTTTTTTTTTTTTCCAGTCTGGCTATGATGTGCCTTGGAGAGGATCTTCTTGGGTTGATTCTACTCAGGGTCCTATGTATTTCTTGGGTCTGGATATTTGAATGCCTTTCTAGATTTGGAAAGTTTTCTTCCAAGATCTCATGGAATAAATTATCTAGGCCCTTATTATTTTCTTCCTGTCCCGGAATACCAATTATCCGAATGTTGGGGCGCTTGATGGTGTCCAGTATTCCTCGTATATTATCCTCATTTTTCATGGTTGTTTTCTCAATCTTCTTGATACTTTTTTAAGGTTTGCCTTTCTGCAGGTCTTTGATCTGAGGGAAGGTCAGCTTTAAGAGGTGGAGTCATCTGAACCTTCTTTCTTGGGTGTGGTTGGGTATAAATTCCTACTCACTTGTAGGCAGCAAAGGCAGTGCATGAAGGATTCTGAAAGAATTCATTTTCTCGTGGAAGTCCATAGAAGTGCAATTGCCATATGCTCCCTAGAACTAGAATACAGTATTATGGAGTGTTTATGAGGGCAAACTCTTAACTTGGTGGGCAAACCACCATATCGATTTCATTCTTCCTGGTGACTGAAAAGCTAGAAAGAAACCTACATAATAGGCCAGAGAGGCCCTTGATGAGGTTCAAAGGAGAGGTGGCAAACTCACAGCTCTACAGCAAAAACCAAGCCAGAGGCAGGAAAACCTGTAGCTTAAGAAGAAAGAGAGAGAAAGAAACCAGTCAAAGAGGCCATTATCTACCCACCCACAGAAAACCCAGAAGAAAATGAGCTACATTTCTCTCACTGGGAGGTTTTGAGGGGAGGACACATTCAGAAAAACCAGAGGCAGAAAATCAGTTTATCTGAAAAAGAAAAAAAAAAAAAAAAAAAGAAAATGTGTGCACTGGATAGGTGGCTGGAAGTGAGGACAAAGGTGAAACTTGGCAACAGAAGAAGGCCTGCCATCAAAGATCTCAAAGCAGTTTGAGTCTATTAATTGACTTGTGAGACAGTTCCATTATTACTTGTTCATGTTTATAAAGCCCTTTATTCTAAAATTGGCTATGTGTGCTACAACCTGAGGATAGTCGTTATTCCTCAGACAACCTGATAGATGCAACGTGGCCCTTCCTGTTTGAGACATGTGGGAACTGACCCTTGGGGAAGCCAGATAGCATATGGTGAATCATGGGGGTAAGGGAGGACAGAAATGAAGGTATCAGCACAGAATGAGGTGACTCAGTCTTTAAAATGTTTATTTACCACATCTTTTATGAGCTTGCAAGAGAGAGAGAGAGGCAGAGATGGCATCCCAATAAGATCTTGATGTTATGATCTACCCCCAGCCTTGGCCAACCTCAGATCATGGGCACGTGTGTGCCCGGTGTACTCAAAGAGGCCTCTGGATATGATCTCAGAACCTTCCCACATGAGTCACCCTGGCAGAATATTGCATTTTTACTGCTGTACCACTGTCTGGACTCAGCTCCATCTTTTTATGGCCAGTTCTTCACGACATCTGTGGTAAGCAGAGTAAGAGTCCCTTAAAGATGTCCACATCTGCCTGTCCAGAACATGCAAATACATTATCTAACATGGCACAAATGGCTGTGCAGATGTGACAAAGGGAAGGCTCGTGAGATGAGGAGACTACCCTGGATTATCTGGGTGGACCCAAAGTGACCAAGGGACCACATGAGCCAAGGAAAGATGGCAGCCTCCAGGAGCTCAAAAGGACCAGGAAACATCTCCTCTAGAGCCTCCTGAAAACCCATTTTAGACGTGTGCCTCCCAGAACTGTAAAATGATAGCAGTGTTACGTGAAGCCACCGAATTTGTGGTAACTTGTTTCAGCCGTCGTAGGAAATTCATACAGCGTCTTTGAGGGATAGAGGACTGGATGATGCCTGGTGCTACAAATCTAAAATTTCACATTTTGAGTTATTTGGTTAACATGTTTATGGAGGTTTTTACTTTTTTTTTTTTTCTTTTCTGGCAAAAACTTCTTGGTATATGTTCATGATCATAATGGAGTTAATGGTCTGGAGGAAAGTAATACCAGCAATATGCCCAGGGCCCGGGCATGCTCATCCCCTGGTTTCTACTAAAAGCTCTGTGAAATAATATCTTGTCAGAGGAGGGAACTGAGTCTGAGAGAGCCACATAGTTACTGGTGAAGCTGGTATTGGCTCTCAAGTACACCTGATTCTTAAGCACTACTGGAAGTGCTTTCTCCGGAGACTCAATTCATGGAAGGGAAAGAACAAGCCATGTGTGAAGGGAAAGACACGAGCAGATTGTGACAGAGTCGAGGCATTGAGGAGGCGTGTTGCCTCTGCCTCTGCCTCAGCCAAGGGGAGGTGGGGAGTTCTCCTTTTGTCCTCTTCTCTTCTACCTGCTCCAGCCAGCCATTATACAATCCCTAGCATCAGAGAGCAAACTCTCTCACTCGTTTTTGCCGAGAGCAATGCCTCTAAGTGAACAAAAGAACATAATTTCACAGCGTAATAAAGGTCTCTCTTCAGAGGCTGTGGGCTTCCTTCAGTTAAGTGAGGGTGGGGATGAGGTGAATGGTTCAGGAAGGTTAGTGAGGAGAGGACTGGAACCTTAATGAAATGCTATTGGAGCCAACGTAACCAAGTCTGGTATCAGTTACAATGGAAATAATTCAAAGTATTTTAAGTGAAATTGTGGAAGGTAATAGTCCCACTGCTCCTACCACTGCTCCCGACTTCGTAGGATGGTTGTCAGGAGTAAGTGAGATATAAAGTGCTCCAAATACTGTTGCAGAGTTGTAGTTGCTACTCCACTGCACACTTTGTAGCTGCTCTGGAGGCTACCAAGTTGCTGTTATTATTGCCACTGCTCTATACTGCTATACCATGCTCAGACCATAGCTCTGTACTACTACACAATGCTCCAGCCACTGCTCTGTACTACACCATGCTTTGACCTCTGCTCTATACTACTGCACCACGCTCCGACCACTGCTCTGTACTACACCATGCTCTGACCCCTGCTCTACACTACTGCACCACGCTCCGACCACTGCTCTGTACTACACCATGCTCTGAGCTCTGCTCTGTACTACTGCACCACGCTCCGACCACTGCTCCGTACTACACCATGCTCTGACCTCTGCTCTATACTACTGCACCACGCTCCGACCACTGCTCTGTACTACACCATGCTCTGACCTCTGCTCTATACTACTGCACCACGCTCCGACCACTGCTCTGTACTACACCA
>NW_006204841.1:1841789-1867008 GCF_000334495.1 Tupaia belangeri chinensis
CTCCGACCACTGCTCCGTACTACACCGTGCTATGACCTCTGCTCTATACTACTGCACCACGCTCTGACCACTGCTCCGTACTACACCATGCTCTGAGCGCTGCTCTGTACTACTGCACCACGCTCTGACCACTGCTCCGTACTACACCATGCTCTGAGCGCTGCTCTGTACTACTGCACCACGCTCTGACCACTGCTCCGTACTACACCATGCTCTGAGCGCTGCTCTGTACTACTGCACCACGCTCTGACCACTGCTCCGTACTACACCATGCTCTGAGCGCTGCTCTGTACTACTGCACCACGCTCTGACCACTGCTCCGTACTACACCATGCTCTGAGCGCTGCTCTGTACTACTGCACCACGCTCTGACCACTGCTCCGTACTACACCATGCTCTGAGCGCTGCTCTGTACTACTGCACCACGCTCTGACCACTGCTCCGTACTACACCATGCTCTGAGCGCTGCTCTGTACTACTGCACCACGCTCTGACCACTGCTCCGTACTACACCATGCTCTGAGCGCTGCTCTGTACTACTGCACCACGCTCTGACCACTGCTCCGTACTACACCATGCTCTGAGCGCTGCTCTGTACTACTGCACCACGCTCTGACCACTGCTCCGTACTACACCATGCTCTGAGCGCTGCTCTGTACTACTGCACCACGCTCTGACCACTGCTCCGTACTACACCATGCTCTGAGCGCTGCTCTGTACTACTGCACCACGCTCTGACCACTGCTCCGTACTACACCATGCTCTGAGCGCTGCTCTGTACTACTGCACCACGCTCTGACCACTGCTCCGTACTACACCATGCTCTGAGCGCTGCTCTGTACTACTGCACCACGCTCTGACCACTGCTCCGTACTACACCATGCTCTGAGCGCTGCTCTGTACTACTGCACCACGCTCTGACCACTGCTCCGTACTACACCATGCTCTGAGCGCTGCTCTGTACTACTGCACCACGCTCTGACCACTGCTCCGTACTACACCATGCTCTGAGCGCTGCTCTGTACTACTGCACCACGCTCTGACCACTGCTCCGTACTACACCATGCTCTGACCTCTGCTCTATACTACTGCACCACGCTCCAACCACTGCTCCATACTACACCACGCTCTGACCTCTGCTCTATACTACTGCACCACGCTCCGGCCACTGCTCTGTACTACACCATGCTCTGACTACTGCACCACGCTCCGGCCACTGCTCTGTACTACACCATGCTCTGACTACTGCACCACGCTCCGGCCACTGCTCTGTACTACACCATGCTCTGACTACTGCACCACGCTCCGGCCACTGCTCTGTACTACACCATGCTCTGACTACTGCACCACGCTCCGGCCACTGCTCTGTACTACACCATGCTCTGACTACTGCACCACGCTCCGGCCACTGCTCTGTACTACACCATGCTCTGACTACTGCACCACGCTCCGGCCACTGCTCTGTACTACACCATGCTCTGACTACTGCACCACGCTCCGGCCACTGCTCTGTACTACACCATGCTCTGACTACTGCACCACGCTCCGGCCACTGCTCTGTACTACACCATGCTCTGACTACTGCACCACGCTCCGGCCACTGCTCTGTACTACACCATGCTCTGACTACTGCACCACGCTCCGGCCACTGCTCTGTACTACACCATGCTCTGACTACTGCACCACGCTCCGGCCACTGCTCTGTACTACACCATGCTCTGACTACTGCACCACGCTCCGGCCACTGCTCTGTACTACACCATGCTCTGACTACTGCACCACGCTCCGGCCACTGCTCTGTACTACACCATGCTCTGACTACTGCACCACGCTCCGGCCACTGCTCTGTACTACACCATGCTCTGACTACTGCACCACGCTCCGGCCACTGCTCTGTACTACACCATGCTCTGACTACTGCACCACGCTCCGGCCACTGCTCTGTACTACACCATGCTCTGACTACTGCACCACGCTCCGGCCACTGCTCTGTACTACACCATGCTCTGACTACTGCACCACGCTCCGGCCACTGCTCTGTACTACACCATGCTCTGACTACTGCACCACGCTCCGGCCACTGCTCTGTACTACACCATGCTCTGACTACTGCACCACGCTCCGGCCACTGCTCTGTACTACACCATGCTCTGACTACTGCACCACGCTCCGGCCACTGCTCTGTACTACACCATGCTCTGACTACTGCACCACGCTCCGGCCACTGCTCTGTACTACACCATGCTCTGACTACTGCACCACGCTCCGGCCACTGCTCTGTACTACACCATGCTCTGACTACTGCACCACGCTCCGGCCACTGCTCTGTACTACACCATGCTCTGACTACTGCACCACGCTCCGGCCACTGCTCTGTACTACACCATGCTCTGACTACTGCACCACGCTCCGGCCACTGCTCTGTACTACACCATGCTCTGACTACTGCACCACGCTCCGGCCACTGCTCTGTACTACACCATGCTCTGACTACTGCACCACGCTCCGGCCACTGCTCTGTACTACACCATGCTCTGACTACTGCACCACGCTCCGGCCACTGCTCTGTACTACACCATGCTCTGACTACTGCACCACGCTCCGGCCACTGCTCTGTACTACACCATGCTCTGACTACTGCACCACGCTCCGGCCACTGCTCTGTACTACACCATGCTCTGACTACTGCACCACGCTCCGGCCACTGCTCTGTACTACACCATGCTCTGACTACTGCACCACGCTCCGGCCACTGCTCTGTACTACACCATGCTCTGACTACTGCACCACGCTCCGGCCACTGCTCTGTACTACACCATGCTCTGACTACTGCACCACGCTCCGGCCACTGCTCTGTACTACACCATGCTCTGACTACTGCACCACGCTCCGGCCACTGCTCTGTACTACACCATGCTCTGACTACTGCACCACGCTCCGGCCACTGCTCTGTACTACACCATGCTCTGACTACTGCACCACGCTCCGGCCACTGCTCTGTACTACACCATGCTCTGACTACTGCACCACGCTCCGGCCACTGCTCTGTACTACACCATGCTCTGACTACTGCACCACGCTCCGGCCACTGCTCTGTACTACACCATGCTCTGACTACTGCACCACGCTCCGGCCACTGCTCTGTACTACACCATGCTCTGACTACTGCACCACGCTCCGGCCACTGCTCTGTACTACACCATGCTCTGACTACTGCACCACGCTCCGGCCACTGCTCTGTACTACACCATGCTCTGACTACTGCACCACGCTCCGGCCACTGCTCTGTACTACACCATGCTCTGACTACTGCACCACGCTCCGGCCACTGCTCTGTACTACACCATGCTCTGACTACTGCACCACGCTCCGGCCACTGCTCTGTACTACACCATGCTCTGACCTCTGCTCTATACTACTGCACCACGCTCCGACCACTGCTCCGTACTACACCATGCTCTGACCTCTGCTCTATACTACTGCACCACGCTCCGACCACTGCTCCGTACTACACCATGCTCTGACCTCTGCTCTATACTACTGCACCACGCTCCGACCACTGCTCCGTACTACACCATGCTCTGACCTCTGCTCTATACTACTGCACCACGCTCCGACCACTGCTCCGTACTACACCATGCTCTGACCTCTGCTCTATACTACTGCACCACGCTCCGACCACTGCTCCGTACTACACCATGCTCTGACCTCTGCTCTATACTACTGCACCACGCTCCGACCACTGCTCCGTACTACACCATGCTCTGACCTCTGCTCTATACTACTGCACCACGCTCCGACCACTGCTCCGTACTACACCATGCTCTGACCTCTGCTCTATACTACTGCACCACGCTCCGACCACTGCTCCGTACTACACCATGCTCTGACCTCTGCTCTATACTACTGCACCACGCTCCGACCACTGCTCCGTACTACACCATGCTCTGACCTCTGCTCTATACTACTGCACCACGCTCCGACCACTGCTCCGTACTACACCATGCTCTGACCTCTGCTCTATACTACTGCACCACGCTCCGACCACTGCTCCGTACTACACCATGCTCTGACCTCTGCTCTATACTACTGCACCACGCTCCGACCACTGCTCCGTACTACACCATGCTCTGACCTCTGCTCTATACTACTGCACCACGCTCCGACCACTGCTCCGTACTACACCATGCTCTGACCTCTGCTCTATACTACTGCACCACGCTCCGACCACTGCTCCGTACTACACCATGCTCTGACCTCTGCTCTATACTACTGCACCACGCTCCGACCACTGCTCTGTACTACTACACCACACTGCGACCACTGCTCCATGCTACTACAGCACATTCCAACCACCACTTTGTACTACTGCACCACGCTCCTAACATTGCTCTGTATTATTACACCACGCTCCTACCACTGCTCTGTACTACTACATCATGCTCCGACCCCGCTCTACACTACACCATGCTCTTACCACTGCTCTCTACTACTACACCACTGTTCCTACCAGTGCTCTATACAACTTTACCATGCTCCGACCAGTGCTCTATACTACTACACCACGCTTCTACCACTGCTCTGTACTAGTACACCATGCTCCAACCCCTGCTCTATACTACTACACCATACTCCTACCCCTGGTCTATACTACTACACCACTGTTCCTACCAGTGCTCTATACTACTATACCATGCTCCAACCAGTGCTCTGTACTACTATACCATGCTCTGACCACTGCTCTGTACTACTACACCATGCTCCTACCATCACTCTGTACTACCACACCATGATCCTATCCCTGCTCTATACTACTACACCATTTTACTATCCCTGCTCTACACTACTACAACATGCTCCTATCCCTGCTCTATACTACTCTGCTGTGCTGTGGTCACTGCTCTATACTTCTACATCATGCTCCGACCACTGCTCTGTAGTACTACATCACTGTTCTTATCACTCTGTGATTACTACTACACCACTGCTCTGACCACTTATGAGAGTACTGTTACACTCCTGCTACTACTGCTGCTATGATTTCTATCACTATCACAATTACACTTAGTACTTTTACCATTGAGTACTTCTATCATATCTACATTATTTCGACTACCACTATTACTGCCATTCTCACTGTTACTACAACAATTACTACCACCACTACCCCCACATCAGTGTGCTAGCCTGACTGCTGCTTCCATTATAGTAAATATTCAGTAGAGATTTCTGTACCTACAGGAAGGGTGGCCAGAGAAAATCCTCATGTCCTTCTGGGTTTGCCTGCCAATAGGTCTCATCTTGTCCTTTGGGCAATTGACATCCTTTTGGTACTGCTCTGGTTTGGACAAAGTGGCTGTCATTGCCCCAAGCTCTCTGAGGTAGCAACTCTGCTTGCTTCAGTAATCCCTGTCAGTGACAAATGGTCCTCAAATCCATTCCCAGTGGCCTTTTGAAGTGGACAAACAACTCCACAGCCATGAAATATCATGTTTTAAATAGAAGGCATTGTGTCAAATGTCACCAGCAGCTCAGCCTTGGGGCTGCTGCTCTCAGGAAGATTCAGATGGTTTTGAGATAGTAACAAGAACTAACTGTATCAAGTGCTTATGTCATATCAAGTGCTTTTCTAACACTTACAGATTGACTTATTTGACCCTCCACAAAACTCTATGAGATGGTTACTAGTATTAACCATATTTTACAAGTGAGGAAACTGAGGTACAGAGAAGTTAAAACACAGCAAGTGGGAGAGCTAGGGTTTGAACTCATCAGTCAAATTCCAGAAAAGACACTGCTGGCCACCATAAACCAACAGACCAGCTTCACTGTACATGGCATGTTAGCAAAAGAATATCAAGACCTAGCAAAGACAACTTACCTATACCAAGTGCTCAATAAATGCTAGACCAGGAAGTGAATAAATAAAAAATTCGTGGAAGAATGAAAGGAACCTAATATGTAAGTTGCATGATTGAACAAAGGGTTGGGAAGTGTGAGTGTCCTAAACTAGAGGACCACTCAGTTCCCGGCAGGAGCGTACAGAAAAAGGAGTCAAGGAAGTATAAAATAAACTGATGAGGAGGAAGGCAGAGACATATAGTTTGCTGGGGATCTGGGGAATTTGTCACTGGGTTTCAGTCTCTAGGTATTTTCCTGGTTCTGATGGAGAGTGGAGAAGCAGAAGGCAGTCGTGGGATGTGGGAGGACTTCCAGACCACTTGACCTTTCATTGAACCTTCCCGAAGTGGCTCACTATAAGGACTTCTTCAAGTCAGCACCTTTCTCCTATGCAAACAATGATTTGTTGACTTCTTTTAGGTATTATAAGTGTGTGTCATAGAATTTTAGTGGTAGAAGTCTCCTTAGAGATCAAGCCTCCTCACTTAACTGATCTAGAAAACAGAGTCCCAAAGTGGTCACATGACTTGATAAGCCATGACACTAGTAAGGAGCAGATCACCTTGATTGTCTAGGACCTAAAAGATCCCTCTAATTATGGCTTGGTTATTTGTTCACTCTGATTTGGTGACAAGGCCTTGGGTTGACTTAAATGTCTTGGTATTTTGGATAAAAAGGTTGTCTTGACTTTTTAAATTTTACTTTATTTTAAAAAAACATTTTATACATTTAATCACTGTACATTACCACAGCTTGTAAAATTAATTTTCCCAGCATGAATACACCACACACCAAGCCAGTTAAAGATATCACACATGATATCATCAGCAAACAGTCCTCTATTTCTGTGTCCCTTAACTGTCTTGCCTCTATTTTTCTCCTTGATTCACTCTTCTCACCCTCTCCCACCTCCCATCTTCCTTCCACATCGTCTCCAGTATCCAGAACTGTTTTCCATGCTTCTATATCCTCTAATATTCCAGTTTCTGCCATAGAGTATGAACATTCGATATAAATTAAGTGGGGACATGCAATGTCTTTCTTTCATAGTCTGGCTTGCTTTATTTAGCAGTATATCTTCCATATTTGTCCACTTTCTATCAAATTCCAGGGTCTTACTTTTTTTTTTTTTGTGACTGAGTAGTATTCTGTAGTGTATATGGAATACACAAAGTGCCACACTTTTTCAATCTATTTATCTGTTCATGGACATTTGGATTGGTTCCATGTCTTATAAATTGTGAATAATGCTGCAATGAACATGGATGTGCAAGCACTTTTCTGACTACTTTCCTCCCTTTGGGTAGATACCCAGGAGTGAAACTGCTGAATCGTATGGAAGTTCTATTTGTAGGTCTTTGAGGAACCTCCATATTGTTCTCCACAGTGGCTGTACTAATTTACATTCCAACCAACAATGTAGGAGAGTTCTCCTTTTACCACAGCCTTGCCAACACTTATCCTTTTTTTTTTTTTTTTAATCTTAGCCATTCTAACTGGGCCTAGGTGGTATCTCACTGTGGTTTTTATTTGCATCTCCCTTATGATAAGGGATATTAAGCATTTTTTTCATATGCCTTTTGACTGTTTATTTGTCTTCCTTAGAGAGTTGTCTGTTCAACTCATTTTTCCATCTTTCAATTGGGTTGATTTTTTTGGGGGTAAGCTGTTTGAGTTCCCTGTATATTTTGGTTATCAGCCTCTCATCTGGTTCATAGTTTATAAATATATTTTCTCATTCTGAGGGTTGTTGATTTATAGTAATTATTGTTCCTTTCGCTGTGCAGAAGTTTTTTGTTTTTTTTTTTTTAGAGAGATTTTTGCTATAGGGTGCGTGCCCTCACTGGAGAGACAGAGAGATAGAAAGATGAGTGAGAAATCACCCCCTGGGGGAGACGGCCATGCCGCAATCCCTTCTCCTCCATTCTCCTCTCAGAATTCTGGACATGCATTCACACATGTCCAGCGTAAGTTTCAAGCCTCCTGATCAGGGACTCAAACCGCAGTTGGCCATGTGGGAGTCCAGCAATGTAACCATTATGCCATCTGCTGGTCTTACACAAAAGTTTCTTAATCTGATATAATCCTACTTGTTTATTTTTAGGATTATTGCCTGTGCTTTGGGGGTCTTATTTAAAAAACCTTTGCCTACTCCGATGTCTTCAAGAGTTTTCCTGGTGTTTTCCACCAGTAGTTTTATAGTCTGAGATCTTAGGTTTTGTCTGACTGCAGTTTGAGTCCGAGACCAGGTGGCATGCTGTCTTGACTTTTTGATAACACCCATTCTAATAGGCCCAAGATGAAAAAAACTAGAGATAACAAGTGTTGGCAAGGATGTGGAGAAAAACAAATTCTTATAAGTGTAAAATAGTACAACCATTGTGGCAAATTGTATGGCAGTTCCTCAAAAGTGAAAAATAGAACTACCAGGTGACCTAGCAATCTCACTTCTGGGTATACACATTCAAATGTGTTGAAGAGATATCTACAATGCCATATTTATTGTAGCATTATTCATAACATGTGAAGATATGGATTCATCCTAACTGTCCATCAACAGATGAGTGGATAAAGGAAATATGGTTACACACACACACACACACACACACACACACACACACAATGGAGTACTATGCAACCTTAGAAAAGAAGGAAACACCATCGCTTGTGACAGTATCGATGAACCTAGAGGACTTTATATTAAGAGAAATAAGCCAGACACAGAAAGACAAATACAGCATGATCTCACTTACATGTGGAATCTAAAACTCACAGAAGCAGAGATCAGAATAGTGGTTGCCAGGAGTTGGGGACGGAGGAGTAGGGGAAGATTGAGGAGAGGTTGGTCAAGGGGCACTTACTTTCGATTAGACGGACTGAGTATGTTCTGGAGATCTATTACCTAGCACGATGACTGTGGTCAGTAATACATCTGTGTACTTGAAAATTGGTCAGACATCAGACCTTTGATATTCAATGAGAATAATTTTGGTAATATTATTACCAAAAATGTTAAGTATATGATGTGATGAACATGTTAATCAGCTTGATTTCCTCATTTCACAAAGTATATAGGTATATTATGTTGTAAACTGCAAATAGATACAGCTTTTAGTTGTCAATTATGTTTTAATGAAGCTGGGTAGGGGGAAATAGGATAGGAGAGAGAGACAGGGACAAAGCCCAAATTAAAACAAAACAAAACAAAATGTTGGCTTGAGTGGAGACCATGGGCACACTTTGTCTTTCATAACACTGGATACAACACATCTAATTAGCTAATTAATCTATACTGCATTCCCTTGATACAAGGTCATACAACTTTCATCTTTAAGATGGACAAACTAAGGTAGCTTGCATTTTTCTTCATTTAATATTTAAAGCCTCTTTATAATAGGAAACGGTCCCAAAGAATTCTATTTGTACTTATATTAATATCACTTAATTAAAAACATTTTTCAGCATTGCAACAAATAGAGCAACTACCTTAGCTGTAATATATTCTCTTCTAGCAACAAAATTTGCCTCTTTACACAGTCAACAAATGTGAGCATCGTAAGACTGTAATAAATTATTTAGAGGATATTTACTTTTAATTAATATTTTCTCAATAAATTTTAAAATTCAATAGCAAAGAACCTAAGATGACTTAGTTACATACCAATGTTTCACACCGGACTCATTTGGGCTTTCTACATTACCTTATTAAATATTTCTTTTGCCTTTAATAAGGGAGAAAGGGAGAGATGGTTGCATCGGGTGGCTCCTCATTCCATCCTGCCTACCATATAATTTCTTCATAATTGTTCTTTCTCATAGTTCCTCCTGAATAGAAAATATCAACTCTCCTCTCCAAATCTTCACTCTAATAGTGACTCCTATCTGATATAAAACAGTGATTAAAGTAACTCATCCTCAGAATCAATGTGATAGGTAACAATAAACACTTCTGTCCAATTCCAATGTCCTTTGGGTGGTTTAGCTGTATACATAGCCTGTTATTGATTTTCCCTACTTTGATAATAGAGCACTTTTCTTATCTTTGGATTTTTCTCTAGCTCTAAAGAAAAAAAATGCTGTCTTTATTCTTATTGTCACCAAACACTTTCATTTACAAGTGGCCATTTGGTGGAAGTCACATATGTTGTCCAGTATTTTAAGCCGGGTGAGTAATCTAGTTCTAATACTTTTTGATTGTGCATGGGGACACCCATTTTTGCTGGTTCAATAGCCTACCATTGAGCCTGGTCCCAACATTTTGCCTCCTTTTCTTCTCTCTTATATTTCTCTTCCATTATTCCATCATTTTATTCTTGTGGGAATTATATAATTTAACACCGAAAAATGGGACTCCACAGTTCGGTTTTAAGCCCCTTTCTTCCTTTGTAGAATTCACAGCAGAGCAAAACATAGTTTGAGGAATTTTTTCCTTCTATTTGTGCCCCTAAGTAGGAAAGAGCTGTTATTATTTTTCCATTTTTACAAAAGCTTGTTTATTTACTTCTTCCATGAGCAAGGAAGAGGAGGTCTTGGGACATGAATCAAGAACCTTTCCATGTGGGTCAGCTCATAGAGTTTTACCACTGCACCGCCATCTGGCCCCCTGCCTTCCATTTTATAGGTAGAAATATTAGGACAAAGCCAACATAGGAAACTTACTTTAGGTTACATAGTCAATGAAGGTTCAGTCAAGAGGGGAAAAAACCACAGGAATAAAGGTTGGTTAAAGAAATACACTCATCGTCCCAAACATAGTATTAGCTGAGAACGTTAGTATGAAAGGACTCAAAAAGGGTTTAAATAAAGTTGTGGTTGATAGCACCTTAATGGGAACTTAAGGACATTTAGGAGTTGCTTCTAAGATTGCGAAGCCATCATTACAGAGGAAGTTGCAACTCTTCCCCTCAAAAACGTCTCTTGGTACTATTGTCAGGCAGTTGGTCTAAGCCAGTATGGCAATTTTTATTTTGTTATGTTTCCCCAAACCCCTTTTGGTGTTTTATCTACTGGAGCGTTCATTTGAGACAAACAGCTTATGTACTCTTTTGAGCCGAGCAGAAACCAGAGTGAACAGAAAATTGCCTAAGAAAATCTGTCCTCCTGATTTCCCACATGAAGCTGGCTGGAGAGTCCCCATTCCCCCGACAGGAGCCTTCTGCAGTCTCCACCACTTCTTGTCAACTGTCTGGCTTGTCGTGGGGGTGGTGGCAGCTGCTGCTTCCGTTTCTTCCAAATAAAAACTGCCTATAAGTATATTTAAAAAGTGTGTCCATCCTAGTTCATCGTCCCAGCTGTTTTCCTGATGGAATTAGATTAGCAGTGTAAGTGAAATCTTTTCTGAACCTCACCGAAGCCCAGGCTTGCCTAGTCAGTGGTTTTGTTCACTTCTTTTTATTTACCTACATTCTTTTTCTCTATTAGTTTTTGCTATAGGGCACATGTACTCACTGGGGAGGGAGATTGAGGAGAAAGTGAGAAATCACCCCCCCAGAGGAGATGCCACGCTGCAATCCCCTCTTTTTTGTTCTCCTCTCAGGATTTTGAGCACGCATACACATGTGCTCAGCATAATTTTCAAGCTGCTGGGACCAGGACTTGAACCACAAAGTCAGCCATGTGGGATCCATGCCTTAATCACCACACCACTGGCTGGTCTACCTATATTCTTATTTATCTATTTTTTAAATTTTTACAAGCCTTTATACTATACCAGGCATTATATAAAAGCTATGCAGACTATCTCTCATTTAGTGTCAAAATAGCTTTACAAAGGGAGTATTATCAGACGTATATGGCAACACCTGTGACTCACCGAGGTCTCCCCATTGGGTTCACACTCAGGTCTGGCTGAGGTTCATACTCAGATCAGGGCCTATGTTCTTAATCGGGATGCTTTGTGCCTCCAGTCAGGGGCCTTATTAAATCATCTATAGTCTTGCAGAATCAAACCTATTCCGAGGTTCTTAAAGATGGATGACTTCGAAGGCGAGTCCTTGAAGGGCCCTGGGCACTGATAACCTTTGTGTATTCCTAGGGATTGACGGCAGTGACAGTCTTGCTGTGAGGTCCATCTTCATGACCTGACTTGGCTTCAGGGAGAACTGATCTGGCCTCAGACCCCTTGGTGCATATGTGTTCTAGCTGAGAGAGTCAGAAATAACTGAGGGTCAGGGGTTCCTTTTCTCTTTCCTAGGAAGGAAATCTTCCATTATTTAAAGGAAGCCAAGTTATGTTTGGTAGTTCTCCCAGAGATTCTTTCCTCTTAGTTCAGCAAAAACATGTGGAACATTTTAGAAAAACAAAACAAAACAAAACAGGAGAAAATAATGAACACCAATGCTATGATTCTGCATATGAGCTCAGGATGATCCTCTTCGGCCCTGGCTAGGCTCTCCTTCATCTGTAGTCACTCTACTCCCAGGGCAAGGTGCAGCAGGCATTTGTCTCTGTGGTTGTACCGTCCCTTCCTGAGAGCTAGGCTGTTTGCACCGTTCCTTCCTTGAGGCATAGGCTGTCTGGTCCACAGGAAACTTTCGGAGACCCTGCACTTTCTCACTCAGTGGCTTAGGGAGCTGCTGGGCTTGCTTTCTCTTAAGGTTCTGGAGCCTCAGAGGTTGAAGGATTAATGCTGGGAGACTCTTTATTATAGTTTGGCTTATTGTCCTGGTAGGCAAAAACCTGATATTTTTTCTAGTTCTAAATCTTTGTACCTCCTCACTGTGTTTTTCCCATAGCCCTAAGAGGTATCTCCTGTGTTCTTTTGGAGGGTCAGGGTATTGAAAGGACTCTGCCAAGCTGCTAATCATTGCACTTTCCAAGTTACTCTATGGGAACTCCTTCGGCCCGGGGAATGGGTAGCAGTAGAAAAATAACTCACACGTACTGTGGTATAACATAAATGTATACGGGAAGGAGCATTTGTTTTCTGTATGACTTTTTTAGAAGGCATAAAATAGAAACCTGAAATGATAATGAGCTTTTGGAAAAACATACTTTATTACCCTAGAATGTTCCTCATTAGAGGTCTCAGGCTCACATTCATGGACGTCTCAGGAAGACAAATATCAGTTACAATTTTTTTGGTTGCAAGCAACAGAGATCAACTGTGACTCTCAAGCAAAGATGGGATATGCAGGGAGGACATCAGGTTGCCAACTTACAAAGGTTGTACCTTATGGTATTTTGACATTTAGTGGTGCGAAAATAACTGGCATTCATTAGAAGGTTTGAATTTTGATTTTGATTCGAAATTATTTATAATAGCTTTATTATAAAATAGGCTTTGTGTTGGGTGATTTTGCCCAACTGTAGGCTAATGGAAGTGTTCCATGCATGTTTAAGGTAAACTAGGCCCAACCCTGGTGTTTGGTAGATTAGGATTAATAACATTTTTGACTTACGGTATTTTTAATTTACAGTGGGTTTCTGGAGACCTAACCCCATTGTAGTCAAGGAGCGTTTGTATAATGGAAGCTGGGAGATCACGTTTGGAAAATGAATGTGAACCTGAAAGTCAAGAGGCTTGAGAATCTGGCTATGCCATTGTGGTCACAGTGCTGCCATGAATGTATTTAACCGACCCTTTGTCTTTGCCTCACATGCTCAAAATTCAGGCGAGTGAGAGTATACGACAGGCTGACCTGAATCCTGTGGCAGAACTGCCTCTCGGAGCATGAGGAGAGGAAGGACAGAGGCTTTGCGTCTCCTTCCATGGGCGCCTGGGGGAAGTGTACTCAAGGAGGTGATTCCCAAGACCAGGAAGGGAGTGGGGTGGATGCGAGGCTGGGAGAAGAAAATCAGACCCAACGCATTTCCTTAGTACCGTTTTGTTTTGGCTTAAAATCTTAATAAGTATTCGTAACACTGTTCTCCATCTCTATGGGCCTCTTTCTTGTTCTTTTAAAAATACACCTTTTTAGGTTAGCAATTGCCTTAATACTGTTAACGTTTTATACTGAGACCGTAGCATCACCGCTAAAGCGTATGGTCAGAATTGAATTCAGAAGATTGATGTCCTCTTCAGGCTGCAGACCATCTGATTACTGGATCTCCTCTGGGCAATGAAGCTGCCTCCTTTTTCTCCTCTCTCGACCGTCAAGCCTTGCACCACAGTAATAATATTTAATAAGAGCGGCAGTAAAACTATGTCATTGCTTCTCTGATGGTCAGAGTGGAATGCGGCTCCAAATAAAACAGGAGTGATTGTCATACAGATAATACAGTTGTTTTAGTTCTTTCACCTTGAGAAGGGATGAGGCAGCTTGAATGCTGATGGATGCTTGTCTCTCAGAGCCTACCGGAATAATACATTAGGTGTTTGGGTGAAATTGTGAGGTGCACTTGATCATGTATTAAACATTCGTGAGCTATTTGCTGCGGCACAGTCTGGCCGGATCTTGAAAAACAGCTCTGCTAGTTCAGGATAAGGGAAATAAAGCTTGTGTGTGTGTGTGTGTGTGTGTGTGTGTGTGTTTTCGTTTTCCTGCATCTTGATACTCTTTTTCATTTGTATTTTCTCAGCATGGCGCTGTTTATGATAGAGCTTAGTCTTCAGACCAATCATCTTTTTTGCCTTTGAATGTTCATGAGCCTCCTGACTTTCCTTCTTTCTCTTTTTCTCATGGTAATCCAAGTGGTATCCATAGCATTTATGATAATAACAAGTTGGTGTGTGTTTGTGTTGTTGTTTGTGTTTTCTTTTTTTTTTTTTTTTTTTGCAGCTCTACTTAAATCAGGAGACTGTTTTTCTGAGGATATTTAAGCACTTTGCCATTCATCTGTTCTTTTCTCATGCCATCTCTGAATAACTGAAGATACATAACACAGGGGAATCTCATTTAAAAGAAACTTCTACATACAGAAATCTGCATTTACAAAACAGGAAAATGGTGGGGCTGTTATTTGCATTAGAAAAGGATTTTCTTTTTGGCTTCACAAAAGGATTCACCATAGGGGTTTTTTGTTTTGTTTTGTTTTGTTTTGTTTTTAATATGAAAATCCCTTCCTGGATTCAAATATGGCTGACCCTCTCCTTTGGAAATGGAGTTACTACTTAGAACAAGCCATGTTTTAGGTCATCCAATCTGATAACTGAAGAGCTGAGAATACTTCAGAAAAGAGTCACAGAAACGTTGTATGGATTGGGGAAGAGGATTTGAGTGTAATAATACCTCCCTTCCTCTCCTAGAGAGAGTGGCTTCCATGCACACAAGACCAGAATCTTCCCTTCCCACAACCTGGAAGATTCTTGCATTAAGTCATGTCGTAATCATAGGGTCATTCTCTTATCAACAGTGACATTTTTAAGCTGAGTTGTGAATAAGATATTACACTGATGGTTTGAATTTTCTGCTTTAGAGAAAAAGAATTTTATTGCATTTGACTTTTAAAAATAAAATATATTCCAGGAAGAGTTTGTTTTTAGATTCTTGGTTTGTAATCTAGGGGAAGATATTTTGTTCTAACCTTTCTGGACCTTAGTTTCTTCACTGGCAAAATGAAAGTTTTCAACTAGAAAACCTCTGAGGTCTTTAATAGCTCTCGAATTTGCTACTTAGTTTTTATAAGAGTAACATAAATCCTCTGATTATGAGAGTCTATCCCCTTCCCTTGTTTAATTCAGATTCTATGTTAAATCACAGACTGATCTATTCTATGTTTTTATCTTCTCATTTTATAAATATTGGGTCATTGGGACCAGCAGCTGGTGTAATGGTTATGTCACTGAACTCCCACACAGTCAACCATGGTTCAAGTCTCAGACCACGTGGCTTAAAGCTCATACCGGGCACATGTGTGTACATGCCCAAAATCCTGAGAAGAAAATGGAGGAGAAGGTATTGCGGCATGGCCATCCCCTTTGGGGGGTGATTTCTCACTTTCTGTCTCTCTGGCAAGCACATGCCCTATAGCAAAAATCTCTCTAAACTATATGAGCGAATGTTTGTCATGTGCTCAGCACCGTGGGTGGGACATGGGGGAAGCTCAAGGTTACCATTAACAACTACTATGGATCTTAGAACAGCCATTGCCTATTACTAAAGGTTTATTTTTCAAAGGTAGTAGGGCCAGCAGGTGGTTAAGGCACTGGACTCCCACATGTTCGACTGTGGTTCAAGTCCCAGACCCGGAGGCTTGAAAATCACACCATGCATGTGTGTGCATGCGTGTGTGCACCCCAAATCCCAGGAGAACAGAGAAGAAATGATATTGGCATGCCCATCCCCTTTGGGGGTGGGGTTACTTGTCACTTTCCTTCTCACTGTCTTTCTCTCTGGTGAGCACATGCTTCCTATGGCAAAAACTTAAAAAAAAAAAAAAAAGAAAAAGAAAAAAGAAAAAAAGTAGCATACCCTTGGTGGGATCCCCAGGTCAACACTTTTTTTTTTTTTTTTTAATCAGAATTTTAGTTTTTAAAAGTCAATTTCTTTGTTAAAAGGAAATCTTTCCCCAAATCCAAATCTAGACAGCAGATAAAATCTATACAAAGCTGAATTCCTCTAGTTGAAGAGGGTCATGTATCCTGACCCACCCTTTCATCTCCAGCACATTAAGACATGTCTGAGGAAATTAGTTTGGAGATTTGTCTAGACCACGACCCATCCACCTTACCTCCCGTCTCCCCACAGCCCGCTCCTATGGCTGGATCAACAGGGCACCTTTGTGGAGTGTTAAGGTCAGGCCACGATTTTCTTCTTTCAGTTTTCCCATGAGCAAAATGGGAACGATTATGCCAGCTTTGTTGTGACAGTGAATTAGATAATGTCTATAAACTATTGTAGGGCTTTAGAGATCAGCTCAAGGGACAAACAGGTTTTGAAACTTCTTAAATTTTCTAGCTTGCTTTCAAAATAAGGGGTTCGAAGCACAGCACTTTTGAAAACAGGTCAAACCCTTTGTGTAATCTCAGGATAAGACAGGAGGAATGACTTAAACATCAAGGAAAACAAAATGCACTCGATTAATTGGGAAGAAGGATTTTTAAAATTAGACTTATTCAGAAAGCCTGTTAGGAAAACAAGAGGAAGGGCTACATCTGAAGAAAGCTGTCTACATGATTGGGTTTCCTCCCAGCCCTCTGGTCCTTTCTGGAATTAAATGTCCTTTACGGAAGGAGGCCTGAGACAGACCCTTACTCTGAGTTCTGTGTTCCAGTCTGACTTGTTTCATAAGCCAGGCTTAAGGGAGTCATTGTGCATTGTGGAGCCAGAAGGGCAGATGAGAAGGTATGGCTGTTAACAGGCTTGAATTTGGTTCTGCTCCTTTCACTCCACTGGGGGAAATCCTGCAATTTATTTGAGCATTTGAAGAGTGCTCCTCAATCCTCTCTCAAGGATTTCAGATTACCTGATACCCTGCGTGGAAAGTACTTAGCATAGTGCCCAATACATAGTAAATGATCATTCGATAGCAATTTCTTTAAACAGTATCAGTATTATTGGTAGTAGTATTAGTTATAAGTTTGTTATCATGGATGCTAAGTATGCGCTTGTAGAGATCTACGACCCTGACCTACAGTTCTAAGCCCTGAAAGCACCAAGAAGTTAGAACTTGAGACGTAATGCCCTTTCACAGCTAGAACACTGGAAGCTAGGAGAGATTTCAATTTGCTCACGGTGTTCTGGAAGTCTGTTATTTGGGTCCTTGTAGTTATGAACTCCCATGTGGGGAACAGAGCTTCTTATGTTCACCCCAAATGAAGTTACCACTTACAATATGGATCCCTACTTTTATACTCCCCCTTGAATAATATCAGCTTCTATTTCTGTTCATCTCATCAGCATCTTTATTGACTAGTCTCTTGTTGATTGCCTTAAATTGTTAACGTAAGAAAATGCAACATAAAGACAAGAAAAACATGCTGCAAATCTCGTAGAAGATGCAGGATTTCATGAAGGGACAAACGTGATATTAAAAAACCGTAGAATCTGTCGTTAATGCAGCGGCCATGTGCTGGGCACCTGTGTACCAGGAACGAAGCACTGGAGCTGAGCCCCGAGTACAGGAATCCCAGCCCCAGGCTGACATGGGGAATGTACACAGAGCGAGCGCTGATTTGTGAGGGTGGAGTTGAATCTCTGAAAAGTCAGAAGAAATGATTAAGAAGTAAATGAAAAAAGAAGAGACAACGCTGCATTAAGACTCAATGTTTAGAGACCAGCAGATAGCGTAATGTTTATGTCACTGGACTCCCACATAGTTGACTATGGTTCAGGTCCTGGACCCAGTGACTTAAAACTCACGCCAGGTGTGTGTGCCTGCATGCCCAAGATCCCAAGAGGAGAATGGAAGAGAAGGGATTGGGTGTGGTCATCCCCCCTGGGGCGGGGGGTGTAATTTCTTATTTTCTGTCTCTCTGTTTCTCCGGTGAGCACACATGCCCTATAGCAAAAATCTCTCTCAAAAGAAAAAAAAAAAAGACTCAATGTTTAAAACTATTTAGAATCTACATTTTTTTATTTTTTGAGAGGTTTTTGCTATAGGGCCTGTGCGCTCACCAGAAAGAGAGAGACAGAAAGCAAGAACTCACCATCCAGAGGTGATGGCCATGCCGCAATCCCTTCTCCTCCAGTCTCCTCTTGGGATCTTGGGCACACATGCACACGTGCCCAGCGTGAGTTTAAGCCACTGAGTCCAGGACTTGAACTGCAGTCAACTACATGGGAGTTCAGCGACATAGTCATTATGCTAACTGCTGGCCCCTAGAATCTACATTATATTAAATACAGATATAATACACATATTCTCTTATTTATTTAGAGAGAACGATAAGCACCTTCAACACAATTTCTCATTGCAATCCTAAATCAGCTTTTTTGGCAGCCCTGCTCACGGCATGTGTGTGTGTGTGTGTGTGTGTGTGTGTGTGTGCCTGGTATGTACAGGTCAAGTTCAGTATTCCATATGGTTTCCACTAGTGCAGGGCACCATATTACCACAATGACAGGGTTAATATACAATCCTCTTAATTTGTACTTGGAGAGGTTTTTGCTATAGGGTGTGTGTGCTCGCCAGAAAGACAGAGAGAGACAGAAAGTGAGAAATCACCCTCCAGGGGGGATGGCCACGCCGCAATCCCTTCTCCTCCATTCTCCTCTCGGGATCTTGGGCACGCACACACACGCATCCGGCGTGAGTTTAAGGAACTGGGTCCGGGACCCGAACCGTGGTCAACTACATGGGAGTTCAGTGACAGAGCCATTACAGTAACTACTGGTCCCCGTACTTTAATTTTTAAAAATAAAGTCCTGATCGACTCCTTTCTGCCCGTCATGATTTACTTCCTGAATTTGCTTCCCAAGTTAAGTGGGGGCACATCAACTAACCTTTTCTCATTTACCTGTTTTTTTTCAGGACATCTCATAGCAGTGACAAGAAGGGGAGAGGGAGTAATAAGTATTTTTATTTATTTATTTGAAATTTTTTGAAAGATTTTTTGCTACCAGGCACATGTGCTTTCCAGAGAGACAGAGAGAAGGTGAGCAGTCACCCCCTGGGGGATGACCACACGACGGTCCCTTCTCCTCCATTCTCCTCTCTGGATTTTGGACATGCACGTACATTCACCTGGCGTGAGTTTCAAGTTGCTGGGTCTGGGACTTGAACTGCAGTTGGCCATGTCGGAGCTTAGCTCCTTAACCACTATGCCACCTGCTGGCTCTGAAGTTGTGTTTTTTTATGATTCTTTTTCTATTTATTATTATTATTATTATTATTATTATTAGGGTTTTGCCATATGGTGCTTGCTTGTGCTGGAGAGAGACAGAGACAGATGGAGAGAAGGTGAGAAAGCACACTCTGGGAGGGCTGGTCATGCTGCAATCCCTTCTCTAGCCTCCTCTCAGGGTTTTGTTATGTACACACAGACACACATGTGTGACTTTCAAGCTTCCGGATCTGGGACTTTACCAGTGTTCAACCATGTGAGAGTCCAGAGCCCTAACTATCAAGCCACCTACTGACCCCTGTTCTGGTTCTCACACAATGGCTTTCCTCTGATGAGCTGTGGAGAGAGGAAGGAGCATCTTATAACCAACCTAAAGTATAGGAAGAAAGATGGGAAGGTTCTTTGTATTCAGATGTCGTAGGGAGGTGATGAACCTAACCAGCCTTCCTGAAGGTTCCTGAAACAAAGGCCCTCCAATTGGAAGTGCTTCCATAGGTCTATTCTAACATCCGACTAACAACACAATCCATGGTTCATTAGAACACAGCCTTACTTTGGACATCAAGATGCATGAGTATTTCAGAGAGGGCACCACACAGAGGAAGAGGTCAGTCGTTTAAGTTTGGGAACTGAACTCTTTGGAGTTTTTGTTTTGCAAGAGCAGTCCCATAGGATGAACCTGGCGTTTTTTGTATTGATTGCTTTCTTCACTAACGTAGTTAGGGAGAAGAGAGAATTTTTGCCGAATGTGGAATTCAGCAAAGGGAAAATGTATTAGACTGGTTGCATTTCCTTGCCTCTGGGCATGGTTTGCTCCTTGAAGGTTAGAGCCAAGGGGATTCTTTATCTTCCAACATTTTCATTTAGGGCAATCAAACACCACAATCTGCAGTCCTTAGCTTTAGGGAATCTCAGACTTCAATAAAGAGGATGGTATTTTATTATCTCCTCGGGTTGTTTTTGAAACTTTGAAAAAAATCACGTAAACACTTCTACAGACTGAATGATTATAACAGGGCAGAACAGACCACAGGAGTCTAGTTTCACTTAGAAAAGCAGTTTTCATTGTTCAGGACACTTGTAGGAAGGATACCAGTACAAGTAGGTTTTGGATCTTTTAGAGATTTCTTCTCTAAGTAGCCAGCACTTCCTTTTAAATTGAGGGCACAGAAATAACGAACTGAAACAATTTTTCACCATAGATCAGTGGAAAGTTCCTGAAAGTCCTTTTTCAAACGCTCACTGGCCAGCACACACCTGATCTGTCTATTAAGAACTCTGCTCCCTTCACAAACAAATCTACGTCTGAAATCCTTTAGGGGTGAATGTAGGAAGATCTGCCTGAGGTGCCTGAGGGTGGAGTCAAAGGCTCCATCCTGGCCTTGACTCTAGCTACCACCTGTTGGCTTGAGCTGTTAAACCCATGGAAACTCAGTGTCTGTATCTCCAAATTGCGGGTGAGTAACAGCTACCCTGCATCGAGAATCCAGGCTCAGAGGTTGGACAGGGAGCTGTGTAGAGGCCCCAGGGAGTCCTTGGCATAACGGATAGATCTAAGAGTGTTCATTACTAACCTAGTTACTCAGCTGAACCGTAACTGTCTTCTTCTCCATTTGGTAGGAGTTGGCGAGGATTCAGTGAGTCTGACAAGGAAACTGCAATACAAGAGACAAGCACCAGGCATGTGGCTGCTCACTTCCATCTAGGGATGCTGAGGGGCATCGGGAGAGGACATGAAGAGGATGCCCGGAATAAGCAGCCTTTGAGATGATTTGCATAACAGCCAGGAGCGTGGAGAGTCATCGGGCAAGCAGAGGTTCAGGACCAATGTTTCCACCACAAATGCCCTGCCCTGGTCCTTCAAGCACAAGGAAGCTTCACTGTCCTCTCTCAGAGGGGGGCTGATTGTCTTTAGACCTGTGGCGGATCGGTAGGTGTGATGTGGTGATATATTAAGAAGTGTATATTTGTTCTTTGTCTTGGTTCCTGGCAGAGCTTCTAAAACCCTCAGAGTTTTCCGAGTGATGGGGCCGAGAAGAGCATCTGTTTATAATAAGCTCCTTTCACTTGGCTCTGAGCTTATGTTAATGAGCTGACTAGGTGAGAATGGGGTCTCTTGGAGGATGGGGTCCTGAGAAGCAATCATGTGATTAGAAGATTGGAATCTTCATCCCATGCCCCTCTTCCAGAGAAGGGGAGAGGGGCTAGAGAGTGACTTAATCACCGTTGGCCAATTATTTAATGAATCCTGACTCCACGATGAGGCTTCCATGAAAACCCTAAATAATGGAGGCTGAGGAGCTTCCTGTTTGGTGATCCTATGGGGGGCTGGAGGGTGCTGTTCTGGAAAGGGCAGGGGAGCTCCATGCCCTTCCTCACACCTTACCTTGTACATCTCTTCCATTTGCTGTTCCTGAATTATGTCGCTTAGAATACACTGGTTACAGTAAACTATCCCTTAGGTCCCTGAATCATTCTAGCAGATTCTCAAAACTGAGAGGGGGCCATCAGAACCCTGATTTATAGTTGGCTGGTCAGAAGTATGGGTGACTGGGCTGGTGATTGGTGCCTAACATGGGACTGAGATCTTAACCTGTGCGGTCTGTGCTAACTCCAGGTAGCGTCGAAGGATACCTGGTTGGTGTCCACAGAAAATGGTAGCAGTGTTTGATGTGGCAAACCAACACTTGTGGTGTCAGAAGTGTTGTCTATGTATAAGAGTTTTCTTTTAGTCTTTCTTACCTCACCTGAGCACTGGCCAAGTTTTGGGTCCTCCCAAAGCTTTACCTGGAGCAGTCCACGTGGAGCCCATGTGGCCAGGTGACACGCCTTCTTTGCCCAGACGGTGGCAGTGAAGGTAAGATACTAAGCAGGTGAAGCTCCACAAAGCTTTTACCTGGAGCAGTCCATGTGGAGCCCATGTGGTGAGCAGCAGGCCAGGTGACACGCCTTCTTTGCCCAGACGGTGGCAGTGAAGGTAAGATACTAAGCAGGTGAAGCTCCAGGAGACCCTGCATGGGACAATGCCGGTCACAAACCAGGGACAGTTGTCAGGTGCTTGTGTACAAGTGGAATGGTTTCTTCACCTGTGATATAGGCTATTTGAATGAGAATCCTTCATCCTCTGGTACTCGCTGAAGGAATTGATCAATGTGGGTTGAGTAATAAGTACAGCAGAGGGATGGCCAAGGGGGAGGAAGTTAGAGGTCAACCAGTTGCAGGAAGGAAGAATTGAATGTGAAACTTGGTCTTAGCTTTGGTCTCACTCCAGCTCCTTTGTCTGACTTTGTCTCTGTCTTCAGCTGTCCGTCTCTTTGTCTCTCATTCTCTCAGTCTGTTTTCTCTTCTTGTCTCTGCCTTTGTTCCATCTCGCTTCTGCCTTTTTCTTTCTTCAACATCTCAGTCTCTCTTTGTCTTTCTCTGTCTCTGTGTTTTTCTCTTTCTCAAAAGGAGGAGTTTTCCGTCCTCATTCATCTTAATTAGATTATATAAAGCACACAGCAGCAGTCGGTCTCAATAAGATTGCCTGGATGAGAATTACTAGAATCCTGACCCCACTGCCTTCTCACATCAGCAAAGAGTATTTCCTAATGTGCGAAGCACTGTCATGCACACAGGACTTCAACAGCCCTCATGGAAACTAACCCTGGAAAAAATGCAAGGCAGGAAATACCATCCCCATGCTTTAAGTAGGTACGTCTCAGAGAGGTTGGAGACTTTCCTGAGGTCAGCCAGCAGTGGGCTGGGGGCAGCTGGGGCTGGAGCGCACACCTCAGCCAGAGGGCTCTCCTGTCACCACAGAGGTGGAGTCTTGTCAGGACCAAGATCTAGCTCAGGCCCATCAGGTCCGGTCTGGAGCTGGGCTAGGACTGATGGTGCCATGCATTTGCTCTTCAGCTAGCTCCATCAGGCAAAGTTAACTAAAAAGAACACCTCTGAGAAAGGAAGACTGGGTGGGAGGAAGGAAGAAACCCTCGAGTGGGAGATGGAACTTGCATCCTAAGGGATTATGTAGAGAGGGATGTTTAATTGCATGGCGTTGGAATAAAATTTCCTGGTTTCGAATCTTAGCTCATCTTCAACTAACTAACCATGTGATCTCGGGCATGTTACTTCACCCTACCAGCTTCGATTTCCTCATATGTAAAATAAGGAGAATCATATTACCCACATAATCGGGTTGCTCTGAGTACGAAACGAGACAACTTATATCAAAATGTCTAGTACTATGAAGCAAGTATTCAGTGAATGAAGATAAAAATGAGCCCTGTTTTCTTTTTTGTTGAGGGGGAGAGGCTTTTACTATAGGGTGTGTGCGCTTGCCAGAGAGACAGAGAGACAGAAAGCGAGAAATCACCCCCCAGGGGGGATGGCCACACCACAATCCCTTCTCCTCCATTCTTCTCTCTGGATCTTGGGCACTCATGCACGCATACCTGGCATGTTTAAGCCACCACGTCTGGGAATCGAACTGCAGTCGACTACATGGGAGTCCAGTGACATAGCCATTACGCCAACTGCTGGTCCCTCTTTATTTCTTCTTCTTCTTCTTTTTTTTAAGACAGATTTTTGCTATAGGGTGTGTGTACTCACCAGAAGAGAGAGAGAGAAACTAAGAAATCACTCCCTAGGGAGGGATGGACACACTGCAACTGTGATCTTGACCAGATACTCAAATGCACCTGGGATGAGTTTTATGCTGCTGAGTCTGGGACTCGAACCGTGGTCAACTATGTGGGAGTCTAGCGACATAACCATTATGCCATGGGCTAGTCCCCAGTTTTCTTTCTAAGGTTAGCCGGGCTGGTGCTAACCTCTTTGGGCTGCCTCCCAGAGACACTGTCCAGAACAAGCAGACTCTTACTGAGCGCTTACATCAGCGAGGCGCCCGGTTCTGCAGGAACTAAAAAAACCAAAACCTCTGGCCTGTTGGGTGAGAAATGGCTCATGTGGGACTGATGTGCACTGAGGGGAGAGACATAGGGTGAAGTGAATTAGATGCCCTGTTCTTATCGAGGCTCCCCCAAGCTTCACCTAGAGCTCCTCCTTGGATCTGCATACCCCAGAAGCAATCTGCCCAAGATTTCCATCTGACCAGGGTTAACAGACAGGAGCCACTGACTGGAATAGGCTGGTCTCAGAAGTACGGGTCAGCGGTGGAGCCAAAGCATTGCCCTGTAGGACAGACACTCTGCTTAGAGCATTCCGGTTCCACACACTTTGGGCCTTTCATAAAAAAGGAGACTAATCCTTGATAGCCGTTCCCTTAGATCTTTTGTGACTGTGTCTCTCCACCATGGCTGCAAATGGAGATGTTTCAGCAGCAGGGAGACCAAGCCGCGCTTGCAGCTCAGGTGAAGGGCATATTCATATTTTGTGTATCGCTATTCAACAGGCCGGTGTGGCCCAGCGTCATCCCCTTATGATTTTCTTCTCATAGCGGTGTTTACAGAAAAGGAGCGGTAGGGGACAGAATAAGAATGGCTTGCTCTCTTGGGACCAGCAGTTGGCGTAATGGCTATGTTGCTGGACTCCCACGTAGTCAACCGAGGTTCGCGTCCTGGACCCGGTGGCTTAAAACTCAGGCCGGGCGCGTGTGCGTGCGTGCCCAAGATCCCGAGAGGAGAATGGAGGAGAAGGGATTGCGGCTGG
>NW_006204841.1:1867064-1875032 GCF_000334495.1 Tupaia belangeri chinensis
ATGCAAAAAATTTCCCAAAAAAAAAAAAAAAAAAAAAAGAATGGCCAGTTCTCCAGAGGCGGGGCCACGTGGGGTGGAGCTGAGAGGCCACCCTCTGAGGGCTCTCCTGTGCAGGCTGGCAAGGGCCTTCCTTTCAGGACAAATGACAGGTGTGCGGGCTGCAATATGTCCTGGTCTCTGCACCTTGACCCGGCCTGAAATGCAACATTGCGCTTCCATTCATGTTTTTTTCTTACTTGGGAACAAGAATTTT
Source organism: Tupaia belangeri chinensis (assembly GCF_000334495.1). Lineage (NCBI taxonomy): Eukaryota > Metazoa > Chordata > Mammalia > Scandentia > Tupaiidae > Tupaia > Tupaia belangeri. Next base: position 1,867,318 of record NW_006204841.1, read on the forward strand.
CTCTCAGGCTAGGCCATCAGTGTTAAAAGAAATGATTGGTTGGGACCAGCAGTTAGCGTAATGGCTATGTCGCTGGACTCCCATGTAGGCGACAGCGGTTCGCGTCCCAGACCCGGTGGCTTAAAACTCACGCCAGCGCGTGTGCGTGCGTGCCCAAGATCCCGAGAGGAGAATGGATTGCGGCGTGGCCATCCCCCCTAGAGGGTGATTTCTCGCTTTCTGTCTCTCTGTCTGTCTGGCGAGCACATGCGCCCTATAGCAAAAACCTCTCCAAAAAATAAAAAGAAAAGAAATGATTGGCATTGAAACATAAGGAAGATGTGAACTTGCTTCTGTGACAGATGAAGGGGTCTGCTGCTGTTGCAATGTCCTTTTTGCCATTATTGGTCACCACATTTGCCATCCCAGGTTCAAAGCATCCCTTTTAGACAGGAGAGGAGAGTGATTCGAAAGCAGACTCTGGACCCAGGGTGTCTAGATCCAAACACTCTGGTCAGGCCCTTCATCCCTGTTCTTCAATTTCCTTATTTGTAAAATGGGCCCAATCTACTACCTGTAATTAAATTAGTCCTGAAAAATCCTGAGCATGGTTCCTGTCTCACAGTGAGCTCTGTGTGAGGGTCTGTCGTTGTTAATGTGAATAGACAACAAAACGCCGCACTAGGTAGTCTCGGATGAGAACCTAAATACATTTCATGTGGCAGCAAGCATGTTAGTCCTGGCTCTGGGGTCTAGCCCTGCAACCTGGTTCAATGCTTACCAGATGCGAGACCTTGGCTAACTCTTAACTTCTCTGTGCTTCAGTTTTCTTATCTATATTATGGGAACAAATAATGGCCTCTCCCTCAAAGTGCCATAGTGAAGATCAAATGAGATAACACATGAAAAATAAATCACTCGACCTCGCTGTGCCTCAGTTCCCGGCAGTGTAAAAGGGGGGCTGATCGTGGAACCTAGCGTGGTAGGGCTGTAGAGAAGATCCGAAGAGGATTACACACAGGTGAAGTACTTAGGGTGGTGCTGTGAGTTTAGTAAGCCGTTGTTTATTTATTTAGAGATTTTTGCTATAGGGCGTGTGCGCCTTGCCAGAAAGAGAGAGAGTCAGAGACAGAGAGAGAGAAAGCAAGAAATCGCCCCTGGGGGAATGGCCACATCACAATCCCTTTTCCTCTCAGGATGTTGAATATGCATGCATATGCTCTTGGTGTGAGTTTGAAGCTGCTAGGCCTGGGACTCGAACTACGGTCGGCCATGTGTGAGTCTAGTGACATACCATTATGCTATCTGCTGGTCCATTATTTTTACTTTTTAGAGAGATTTTTGTTATAGGGCATCTGTGGTCTCCAGAGACACAGAGAGAGACACAGAGAGAGAAAGTTTAGAAGCATCCCCTGATTTTGGACACACACACACACACACACACACACAGACACACACACATGAACCTGGTGTGAGTTTCAAGCCACCAGGTCTGGGACTCGAACCATAGTCATTCATGTGGGAGTCTGACGCCTTAACCACTATGCCACCTGCTGGTCCCTGTAGCTATTTCTTTTTATGAAATGACTTCCACATCTTTACATAATTTTATTGGTGTTTAAAATTTATTTAGTTCATGAAAGTGAGAAACACAGAAAGAAAGATAAGCACCCTAAAAAAGTCTCACCCTATGCTCCCCTCAGCCTCCCAGCCAGCCAGGATCATGGGTACAAGTCCCACATGTTTACAAGCTGACTGGGGAACTGAACCTGCCATCTTCCATATGGATCCAGCATTGCTTGAGCAGCACGTTCCTGCAGCACCACTGAGCCAGCACCCCATCACGTCATTTTAATATTACTATTACCACTTATTCAGTGTGTTCTGTTTTCAGAGACCCACACATTGCAGTTTGGCTCACTCTGAATTTCCCCAGGAATTGGCAGTTCTGCGTGCTCCCCACCCCATTCTGGCCTGTTTATCCAGTCTGATTTTTTTATTGACTCAATTACTGCCTCCCTGGGTATCATCTACACACACCGAGTTAAGGGCGTGCTATTTGCTGAGTGAGGTGTTTTCCTCATCTTGCTTCAGTCTGTGAATGGTCTCTGGAGCTCTCCCCCAACATAAAGAGCTCAGGTGTAATGTTATTAAAGCTCCCAGTGGACTCCTGGTATACCCTGGTTTTGTGACTACAATTGCTTTTAAGCAATTTCAGACTGTTACTAGCCTGAGGCCTTTGCTCAGGCAGGAAGAGCTACCATTAATTAATTAATGCTTCCCAATCTTGGGCTATTTGGAATCTTTACTTGAATGTTTTATCTTCCATGGTGATTGTCAGAACATATAGACTCTGACTCATATAATTCCTTAACCTCTTCAAATCCTTTTTTGTAAACAACAGAATATAAAAAGTGGATAAAATGAGCCAAAATCTTCTGTATAGCATTCCTTTATTCATTCAATATTTGAAGCATTTATGGAGTGCCTACTCTATGGTAGGCATATGGGAACTGAGTAGAGATAGCAAAGAAACAACTATAGGGATGAGAAGGATGTCATAGCTCCATCTCTACAGTATTAAAAAGAATGAGGCAGCCAGGTGTACGGTGGTTAAGGTGGCTAAATTCCATGTGAACAACTGTATGTTTTAAATACTGGACCTGGTGGCTTGAAAAACATGCTGAGCACATGTTTGTGTGTCCAAAATCTTGAAAGGAGGAAGAAATAGAGGAGAAAGGCTCGTGGCATTTCATGAGGGGTGCTTTCCTACTTTTTCTCTCTCTGTTTCTGTTGGTGAGCATTTGCACCTTGTGGGCAAATTAAAGGAAAAAAAGGAATGAACAAATGAATAAGAGCCATGAGTACCTTTTACTGAGCTCTCATTACATGCTTTTATCATATTTAATCTGCCAAGAACAACTTCTGTCATGCCCATTTTCCAGAATTGGAAGCTGAGTCTTACTTAGCCAGATCAAGCAACATGCCCAAGATGGCATGGCTAGAAAATGTTATAGTTAGGATAGGTGGAGAGCCAGCGTTGCTTGGTTTAGAGCCCTCAATCTAAATCACTACACACTGCTGCCTCTCTAGTGCCAAGTCATGCAGCCAGGACTTTTAGGTTAATTTGAGGAAACTGAGGTACTTGACGGGGAAAATGAGGATGCACTGGTCCCGATGTTCTTGCAGTGAGAGGACAGCCACATTGCTATAAATGAGCTCTACTTGCCTCTTCATTTGCCTACTTGCCCAGTGAGGCCTATAAGTAAAATAGCCCTTTGCTATTCAGGACTGATGCATTGTGGCCCAACTGTGTTAACTTAAATATGTTGGTGATGGCAAGAATAATAACAACAATACTTAGACAGCACTAACTACATTCTAGGTTTTATTATTATTATTATTATTATTTAGAGAGAGGTTTTTACTGTAGGGCATGTGCACTTATTGGAGACACAGAGAGAGACTGAGAGACAGAAAGCAAGAAATCACCCCACAGAGGGGATGGCCACACTGCAATCTCTTCTCCTCCATTCTCCTCTTGGGATTTTGGGCATGCATGTACATGTGCCTGGTGTGAGTTTAAGCCACCGGGTCTGGGACTCAAACTGCAGTTGACTACATGGGAGTCCAGCAACGTAACCATTACACCTTCTGCTGGTCCCATCTAGGTTCTATTATAAATATTACTTTATTTAATCATTACAATGGCAAATACCAGACATTAATTTGAGTTCCTCAGAAGTGTACACTGAGACTAGGATTTTATTATTACTTAAAAAAATTTTTTTTCAGAGGGCATGTGCACTCACCAGAGATAATCAGAGATAGAGGGAGAGGGAGAAAACGCTTCTTAATAGGGTGTGGTCATACCACAATCTCATCTTCATTTTTTCATCTCTTGTGGATTTTGGTTATGCATGCATACATGCCTGACATATTTTTCCAGTCACTGGGCTGGGATTCAAGCCACATGGCTTGAATGTGGGATCTATTATAGCTTCCTTAATTGTTAGGGCATGGAGTTGGCCCCAGAGACCAGAATTTTAGTGTAAATAGTTTTATTTGGCAGAAGTAGTGAGAGGTGAGGAAACACATGTGGGCATGGGGACATGAGACAGGAAAGGGCAATAAATTTTGGGCAACTGAAGCTTGGTATAGCTGGGGTACTCTGGGAACCAGAGTGGGCACATACCTCAGAGTTAATCTTACTTGAGAGGTGAGACAGCTGGGGTATTTATACACCGCTCATAATGGGTATTGGCTAGAGGCTTCTCCTGGTGAGTATTAGTTCTCTAAAACTTTTTTCTTGGCAACTTTGGTCGTCAGAGAAAGCTCTCAGGTCATTGAATGTCAGACTTCCAGTTCCACAGTGGTCGGAGGTGTAAGGGGATGTGAGAGAGTGTGTTCAGCTCTGCTACCTGCCTCGTCCTAGCCCTGAGTAACTGAGGCATAGGGCCTTATTCACTTACCAAAAGCCCAATGGCTAATAAATGGTGTTATGGATTGAATTGTTTCTCTTTTTTCTCTCCACCAAATTCAGCTGTTGAAGATATAATCCACCGTATCTCAGAATATGAACTTATTTAGAAATGGAATTGTTGCAAAGATAATTACAGCCGTGTACTGAATAACAATGGTCAATGACAGACCACATTCATGACAGGAGTTGGATAAGGAGCCATCACAGAGTGTATCGTGTAATCTGGGTGTTGTGAAGAGAGAAATAACCAAGAAAGCTCTGGTTAAAATGGAGTAGGAGGCCATGTTAGTGGGACTTTGCTCGTCTCAAGCCACTGTCTGAGAATGTGAACTCTGGTTACCTTCACCCTTTGGCTTTAGGCATCTGGAAAAGCTCAAGGGACATGTCAAACTGTTACAGGATTCTTGTTTTATGAACATGTTTTTCTTTATCTTTCCTCACAGCCGTTGCATTTCTATTCTTACTTAAGCAGAAGTTTCTCGTTAAACCATTTTAATTATCTCGTAGTGAATAAAAGCTTTTTGCCTATGTAAGCTCCTGATTTCCCCCAAGTCTCTGTAGTACTTCTTCAGTTCTAGCCAAATCTATGTCTTCTGAATTGCAATTCCTAAGACACTCCTACCCCCTATAAAATCTTTACTTTCTTCATCTCTCTTTCTTCCTCTCTTTCCTTCCTTCCTTCCTTCCTTCCTTCCTTCCTTCCTTCCTTCCTTTCTTTCTTTCTTTCTTTCTTTCTTTCTTTCTTTCTTTCTTTCTTTCTTTCTTTCTTTCTTTCTTTCTTTCTTTCTCTTTCTCTCTCTTTTTCTCTCTCTGTTTCTGTTGGTGAGCATTTGCACCTTGTGGGCAAATTAAAGGAAAAAAAGGAATGAACAAATGAATAAGAGCCATGAGTACCTTTTACTGAGCTCTCATTACATGCTTTTATCATATTTAATCTGCCAAGAACAACTTCTGTCATGCCCATTTTCCAGAATTGGAAGCTGAGTCTTACTTAGCCAGATCAAGCAACATGCCCAAGATGGCATGGCTAGAAAATGTTATAGTTAGGATAGGTGGAGAGCCAGCGTTGCTTGGTTTAGAGCCCTCAATCTAAATCACTACACACTGCTGCCTCTCTAGTGCCAAGTCATGCAGCCAGGACTTTTAGGTTAATTTGAGGAAACTGAGGTACTTGACGGGGAAAATGAGGATGCACTGGTCCCGATGTTCTTGCAGTGAGAGGACAGCCACATTGCTATAAATGAGCTCTACTTGCCTCTTCATTTGCCTACTTGCCCAGTGAGGCCTATAAGTAAAATAGCCCTTTGCTATTCAGGACTGATGCATTGTGGCCCAACTGTGTTAACTTAAATATGTTGGTGATGGCAAGAATAATAACAACAATACTTAGACAGCACTAACTACATTCTAGGTTTTATTATTATTATTATTATTATTATTATTTAGAGAGAGGTTTTTACTGTAGGGCATGTGCACTTATTGGAGACACAGAGAGAGACTGAGAGACAGAAAGCAAGAAATCACCCCACAGAGGGGATGGCCACACTGCAATCTCTTCTCCTCCATTCTCCTCTTGGGATTTTGGGCATGCATGTACATGTGCCTGGTGTGAGTTTAAGCCACCGGGTCTGGGACTCAAACTGCAGTTGACTACATGGGAGTCCAGCAACGTAACCATTACACCTTCTGCTGGTCCCATCTAGGTTCTATTATAAATATTACTTTATTTAATCATTACAATGGCAAATACCAGACATTAATTTGAGTTCCTCAGAAGTGTACACTGAGACTAGGATTTTATTATTACTTAAAAAAATTTTTTTTCAGAGGGCATGTGCACTCACCAGAGATAATCAGAGATAGAGGGAGAGGGAGAAAACGCTTCTTAATAGGGTGTGGTCATACCACAATCTCATCTTCATTTTTTCATCTCTTGTGGATTTTGGTTATGCATGCATACATGCCTGACATATTTTTCCAGTCACTGGGCTGGGATTCAAGCCACATGGCTTGAATGTGGGATCTATTATAGCTTCCTTAATTGTTAGGGCATGGAGTTGGCCCCAGAGACCAGAATTTTAGTGTAAATAGTTTTATTTGGCAGAAGTAGTGAGAGGTGAGGAAACACATGTGGGCATGGGGACATGAGACAGGAAAGGGCAATAAATTTTGGGCAACTGAAGCTTGGTATAGCTGGGGTACTCTGGGAACCAGAGTGGGCACATACCTCAGAGTTAATCTTACTTGAGAGGTGAGACAGCTGGGGTATTTATACACCGCTCATAATGGGTATTGGCTAGAGGCTTCTCCTGGTGAGTATTAGTTCTCTAAAACTTTTTTCTTGGCAACTTTGGTCGTCAGAGAAAGCTCTCAGGTCATTGAATGTCAGACTTCCAGTTCCACAGTGGTCGGAGGTGTAAGGGGATGTGAGAGAGTGTGTTCAGCTCTGCTACCTGCCTCGTCCTAGCCCTGAGTAACTGAGGCATAGGGCCTTATTCACTTACCAAAAGCCCAATGGCTAATAAATGGTGTTATGGATTGAATTGTTTCTCTTTTTTCTCTCCACCAAATTCAGCTGTTGAAGATATAATCCACCGTATCTCAGAATATGAACTTATTTAGAAATGGAATTGTTGCAAAGATAATTACAGCCGTGTACTGAATAACAATGGTCAATGACAGACCACATTCATGACAGGAGTTGGATAAGGAGCCATCACAGAGTGTATCGTGTAATCTGGGTGTTGTGAAGAGAGAAATAACCAAGAAAGCTCTGGTTAAAATGGAGTAGGAGGCCATGTTAGTGGGACTTTGCTCGTCTCAAGCCACTGTCTGAGAATGTGAACTCTGGTTACCTTCACCCTTTGGCTTTAGGCATCTGGAAAAGCTCAAGGGACATGTCAAACTGTTACAGGATTCTTGTTTTATGAACATGTTTTTCTTTATCTTTCCTCACAGCCGTTGCATTTCTATTCTTACTTAAGCAGAAGTTTCTCGTTAAACCATTTTAATTATCTCGTAGTGAATAAAAGCTTTTTGCCTATGTAAGCTCCTGATTTCCCCCAAGTCTCCGTAGTGCTTTTCAGTTCTAGCCAAATCTATGTCTTCTGAATTGCAATTCCTAAGACACTCCTACCCCCTATAAAATCTTTACTTTCTTCATCTCTCTTTCTTCCTCTCTTTCCTTCCTTCCTTCCTTCCTTCCTTCCTTCCTTCCTTCCTTCCTTCCTTTCTTTCTTTCTTTCTTTCTTTC
>NW_006204841.1:1875048-1875680 GCF_000334495.1 Tupaia belangeri chinensis
TTCTTTCTTTCTTTCTTTCTTTCTTTCTTTCTTTCTTTCTTTCTTTCTTTCTTTCTTTCTTTCTTTCTTTCTTTCTCTTTCTCTCTCTCTTTGTTTCCTTCTTTCTCTCTTTTTTCTTTCCTTCCTTCTTCCTCCCTCCCTTCCTTTCTTTCTTCCTTCCTTTCTTCTTTTCGGAGAGATAGCAAGAAAGAAAGAAAAAAAAAAAAAAGACAAGCACTCTCAACAGGGTCTCACACTGCGTTCCCTTCCCCCAGTCCCTCCCAGCCAGCTAGGAGCTAGGATCACAGGGAGACATGCAACCTTGGCGTATACAGGTTGACTTAGGAACCAAACTCTGCATTCTCTTTGGGCTCAGCATGGCAGTTTCACTGCCACTATACCACCAAGTTCTTTGTTCTGTACAGACTTGGCATTCACTGGAAGTGTGTAGTAGCTATACCATCTAGGTTTGGATAAGTATACTCTGTGTCGTTCACACAATGAAGGAAATGCCTAATGACATTCATTTTTTTTTTCAAAATGTATTGCTGTTTTTTTTTTCTTTCTTTCTTTTTTTGGGGAGAGGTTTTTGCTATAGGGCGTGTGCACTCTCCAGAAAGATAGAGAGAGACAGAGACAGAAAGCGAGAAATC
>NW_006204841.1:1876032-1881772 GCF_000334495.1 Tupaia belangeri chinensis
CCCGGGGGGATGGCCATGCCGCAATCCCTTCTCCTCCATTCTCCTCTCAGGATCTTGGGCACACATGCACACGCGCCTGGTGTGAATTTAAGTCACCGGGTCCGGGACTCAAACTGTGGTTGACTATATGGGAGTTCAGCAACATAGCCATTATGCTAACTGTTGGTCCCTCAAAACGTATTGCTGTTTTGAAGCAATGCATGATTGTAAATGATTCTGCTGGGCCTGAATCCAACTTGACCATTGTCCTTATGAAAAAGGGAAATTTGGACATAGAAATACAAAGAGTAAACCTTGTGTGAAGATGAGGGCAGAGATCAGGATGACGAATCTGCAAGCCAAGGAGCTCCCAAGATCACCAGCAAGTCACTAGAAGCTAGGAGTGGAATAGATTCTCTCTCTCAGCTCTCAGAAAGAACCAGCCCTCTACACGCCTTGATCGCAGACTGAGAGTTCTAGCCTCCAGAACTGTGAGGAAATATTTTGCTATTATTGATGCCACCCAGTTTGTAGTCCTTTGTCATGGCAACCCTAGCAAATGAACACAAGTGACAGTCTTCACTTGTTGGCTAAGATTTCTTCCTCCAATCTGTGGGTGCAATGAACCGGGGAGGGGTAGGCACAGGATGGGAGCAGGTGGGCACTGCCAGAATGTCACGCTGGGTCTTGCTTCCTCCTCTCACTTTTCCTCCTGCCTCTCCTACCAGACATTATTCAGTCTGCTGTGTGAACCAGACAGCGTGCTGAGCTCTTCACAAGTATTACCACACTCAGTCCCCACACAGACCCAACTAGAAGGTAACATTGATATCTGTGTCTTACATACAAAGTGACTGTGGATTCCAAAGGGGTGGAGTTCTGTTTCCTGAGAATACAGTGCAGACAAGTGGCGAGCTCAGATGCAAACCCAAGCCGCCCAACTCCTGCTATGTTGCATCCTCCATTGCAGTGGAGACTGACTCATCCTAAGAGATGTCTGTTTCAGCGTGAGCTTCAAGACCAATCAAAGAGGCTTCAGGGCCAACCTGAATATAGGCCAGGAAATTTTCAAGGAGAAACACTGCAAGTAATAGGATACAAGAGTTCTCCAAAAGGGTTATGGAAACATGTGTATTATGAATAAATTATGCATGGAATTAAAACATACATCACACCAAAATAAACCTGTGCTTTAATTCCATTTTTCACAAACTTTTTGAAGTTCCCCTTATTATGTGTCACTAGTACACCAAGCCTTGAATGTGTTATTTAAATATTATCTTCTATTTTGGGTACTTCAAGGTGTTCTCCTTCTCTGTCTTTGTCAGGTATATGGGAGAAGTAGACTTTTACTTCGCTCCTATCTCAAAGGTATCCCGTGAACAATCTCAGTAGTTGGAGTAACCGCGAGAACTCCATTCTGCAGAGCCACGCTGTTCCTTGCCCCGGCCCGACCCCTCCTCCACCATCAGTGCTGCTGAGCATTCAGTTCTACTGCTTTGTCAATTTTCGCAGCCAGAAAAATGTTCCGCCATGTGTCTTTTGTTCTTTTTCTGAGGCAGCTGCAGAGTTATAATTTACTGGCATGTAGAGAAAAGTGGATTTTTTTTTTCATTGCAATTCCATTTTCCCCCTCCTTTGGGATTCTTGGGAAAACCTGATTAAAATGTCAGCCAGAAGAATGGCTGGTGATTCTTTAAAAGGACTGATTAAACCAGGATGACCCAAAGCACTAACAGGAGAAGAAAACTCTATGGGGACCTGAGCATGAAACTTTCTAGTTATTGGAGTCTAGCAGATAAGTAAGCAAGGAAGAAAAAGGAAGCTTTGGTAGAGAGAAAGGGTGATATTAAAGTTATCAAGATTAATAATGGTAATGATTAATGCCACTTGACTATGTTCTTTCCCAAACCCTGTGCTAACCCCTGGTTTTATTTTTTATTTTATTATTATTATTTTTTATCTCTAATATCTAACCCCTTCAAGCTAGCTAGGGTTGTCCTATTTGGCACATGAAGTTACATAGTGTGTTCTCAGTCATGTGTCAGAATCTGTCCCGGGGGCCTGGAGGTTGCCTGTTAATGGGCAGAGACTGTCAGAGTCTTCCTTGTCCTCCCCCTCTTCAACCCTTCTTTTTTTTTTTTTTTTTTTTGAGAGATTTTTGCTATAGGGCGCGTGTGCTTACCAGAAAGACAGACAGACAGAGAGATAGAAAGCGAGAAATCACCCCCCAAGGGGGATGGCCACACCACAATCCCTTCTCCTCCATTCTCCTCTCGGGATCTTGGGCATGCATGCACCTGCACCTGGTATGAGTTTAAGCCACCAGATCCGGGACTCAAACCACAGTCAACTACATGGGATTCTGGCGATATAGCCATTACACCAACTGCTGGTCCCATGACTTCATTCCTTCTGCCAAGGATTTGAATACCAGTTCCTTCTGTACTGTTTTTGGAAATGGGCCTTTTGTCCTGATTTTTTTCCCTAATCGCTTTCTGCTTAAAATTCCCCTTTGGAGAAAATCTGCTCATAAGTACACACTTGTTTTTGTAGAAAAGGGGGGGGATTTGTGGACCTAGTTGTAGCAGTTGTGTTTTCTAAGAACTAGATTCTACATAGGAACTAATCATGAAGGTACATCCAAGTGACCCAAAGCATTTGGCCTGTTTAATTGCCCTGAGTTTATCCAGGACCCCCTGCACCCCACAGCTGCATCCTGACAGGTGACCGCAGGGACAGCAGCAGGTTATCCGCCTGACTTGGCCAGGCTTCTGTAAGATGGACCCCACCAGCTTCTCCTTCTTTTGTCATGCAAGGCCCAGAGCAAGTCAGACCACAGGGATCTCCTCTGTGTCAAATACCCACGTTGTTTTGGACATAAAGCACCATATAACGTTACTTTAGTTATTTCATTTTATCATAATAATCCTGTCTGCCCAATAGATTGTGAGCTCCATGTGGGTGCGAACAGGTCTCCCTTCACAGCGCCTCCTTCTCCCATTCTACCGCACCTACCCCCATCTTTATCTCAACACGATTACAGTGCTAGGCACGTGGAGATGCAGAGTGTACTGTTGAATGGTTATTAAAAGTTTTTCTTTCAGGACAAGTAGATGGCATAATAGTTACATTGCTGGACTCCCACATTGTTGACCACGGTTCGAGTCCTGGACCCGGCAGTTTGAAAGTCACGCCAGGTGCATGTGTGTGCGTGGCCAAAATCCTGACAGAAGACTGGAGGAGAAGGAACTGCGGTATGGACATCCCCCCCGGGGGGGGGGGAGACACTTATTGCTTTCTGTCTCTCTAGCGAGCACATGCATCCTATAGTACAACTCTCTCTAGAAAAAATAAAAAGAAAAAAATGTTTCTTTCAGTGTGCCCGATTTCTGCAATGAAGCATATGCTCTGTGGAATGAAGAATCTCACAATTTTGGGGACAGAGTGGGTGTGGGGAGCATGAAAGAGTAAGCTGAGACCACAGTCCAGAGCTGAGGATTCCCTGAGGCATTCCTACGCCTACAGGCAATGGGATGAGCAAGGGGTTCATAGTCATGGCACGCCTGTGTGCCACTTTCTGGAAATAGGCTACGTATTGGATGAGGGAGGAGACAGATCTCAAACTCAGAACTCCTTATTTGTTTAGAAAGGACAGATTTCTATTAATGCGGCAGGAGAAAGCTGCCCTTGCTGTCTTGATTGAAATAAAAGTGGTGTAATTGGGTGTTTCCGTGGGTCCGCGTTATGGTTTGGATAATGGTTTGTCCCCCGAAGTTTCAGAATTGATGTTGGAGGTGGTGATACCTTGAGGGCAGTGATGGGATGATGGTGACTGCATTATGGCGGAAGCACTCTCTTGACTAGAGGAATAGATGAATGGTCCTGTGAGGTCCAGTGAGTTCTAGTTCTCCCAAGAACGGTCAGTTCTCACGAGAGACAGTTGTTATTGAAGAGCTGCTCTTGGCTCGCTCTCTCTGCGTGTGTCTGCCATCCTCTGTGCTCCCGTCAGCCATGTTGTCGGCCAGCCTGATGTGAACTGTACATTTTTGGACTTTCCAGCTGCCAGAAAAATGTATTCAGGAAATATACTTATTTAATAACACTCCCTTATCCTGGAATTTCTCATTTGCAATTAGATGTATGCTGCTTTTGTTTTGTTTCATTTTTGTTTTCAGGAGGAAATGTTTTCAAATACTCAGGGAGTTTAAAAAACTTACATTAGAAATGAAAAAATAAATAAAGAACTGAAAACAACAAAACACTACTTGTGCTCCATTCACTGGGTAGAGATTGCAAACATGATCCTGGTGTCTTAAGCATTTGCTGAACGTCTATGTCCAGTTTAAGGAGTCTTAGCATCTTGTTTGAGCATCCTTGGGGTGGTTCACAGAATTATGGCATTACATGGTTGGCGGGAGCTTGAATTAATATCAAACACTAAGTATTTGATGGGATCAGCTGGACTCCCACAGAGTTGACTGCAGATTGAATCCTGGACCGGGTGGCTTAAAACTCATGCCAGGCACATGTGTGTACATGCCCAAGATCCTGAGCAGAGGATAAAGGAGGAGGATTGCGGTGTGGCCATCACCCTGGGGGGGTGATTTCCTACTTTCTGTCTCTCTCTGTGTCTCTCTAGCGAATGCACGTGCCTTATAGCAGAAATATCTCTCTTAAAAAAAAAAACAACTAATGTTTGGCTCCACTTTTTAGTATCTTTACCAAAATATTACCCAGATATTGCTTGAATAGCTCTAGAGACGGGGAGCTCGCTACCTATCGAAGTATCCTATGAACAACTCTGTAGGAAGTTTTACGTATTGAATGAAAACCAATTCAAGTATATTTACTGAGGGGACATACTGTGTTCCAGATACTGATTGAGTCTTTTTTTTTTAAGAATTATTTATTTAATTACATTTATCACTATTATTACTGCTTTTTAATTTGACCAGAGAAAGACACACGAGAGAGAGAGAGAGAGAGAGAGAGAGAGAGAGCGAGCGAGCGCAGAGTGGGAAAACAAGCCCCCAATTTCAGGACTCAAACCATGGGCAGCCATGTGAGAGTCCAGCACCTTAACCACCATGATGCCACCTGCTGGCCCTGAAGCTGATTAAGTTCTCAGGATATGGCTGTGAACAAAATAGAATACTTGTGGTCTTGAAGCTTGCTTTCTATAGGAGGAGGACAGAACAAAAGGCATGTAAGAAGAAGAGCATGACGGGGTTGAGTAAAAAGGAGAGACAGGAGTGCCGGGGGTGGGAACCTGCAATGTTTAGTGTGATGAAGAAGGGCATGACTGATATATGACTTTCAAATGGACATCTAAAAGAGCCATGGGTGTATCTGCAGAAGAGCTGAAGCAGGATGTGCAAAGGCCCTGGGGCAGGAGTTTGCTGGCTACATGGGGTGGTGAGAAGGCCAGTGTGTTTGGAGTGGGGAATGCAAAGGTAAGTGTGGTGGGATAAGAGGACAGAAAAAGACCGGGAGCCTGGCCTGTGGGGCCTTGTCAACTACTGGGAGGACACTGGCTCTTACTCTGAAGGAAGTGGGGAATCACTGGACGGTGTTGAGCTGATGACTAATATAGTTTGACTTGTGTTTGAAAAGATTTGCTCTGAGGGACAAGCAGATGGAGTAACCGTTATGCTGCCGGATTCTCACACAGTTGACCATGGTTCGAGTCTCAGATCTGGTCGCTTAAAACTCACGCTGGGCATGTGTGTGTGTGTGTGTGTGTGTGTGTGTGTGTGTG
>NW_006204841.1:1884063-1896319 GCF_000334495.1 Tupaia belangeri chinensis
CACGAGAGAGAGAGAGAGAGAGAGAGAGAGAGAGAGAGAGCGAGCGCAGAGTGGGAAAACAAGCCCCCAATTTCAGGACTCAAACCATGGGCAGCCATGTGAGAGTCCAGCACCTTAACCACCATGATGCCACCTGCTGGCCCTGAAGCTGATTAAGTTCTCAGGATATGGCTGTGAACAAAATAGAATACTTGTGGTCTTGAAGCTTGCTTTCTATAGGAGGAGGACAGAACAAAAGGCATGTAAGAAGAAGAGCATGACGGGGTTGAGTAAAAAGGAGAGACAGGAGTGCCGGGGGTGGGAACCTGCAATGTTTAGTGCGATGAAGAAGGGCATGACTGATATATGACTTTCAAATGGACATCTAAAAGAGCCATGGGTGTATCTGCAGAAGAGCTGAAGCAGGATGTGCAAAGGCCCTGGGGCAGGAGTTTGCTGGCTACATGGGGTGGTGAGGAGGCCAGTGTGTTTGGAGTGGGGAATGCAAAGGTAAGTGTGGTGGGATAAGAGGACAGAAAAAGACCGGGAGCCTGGCCTGTGGGGCCTTGTCAACTACTGGGAGGACACTGGCTCTTACTCTGAAGGAAGTGGGGAATCACTGGACGGTGTTGAGCTGATGACTAATATAGTTTGACTTGTGTTTGAAAAGATTTGCTCTGAGGGACAAGCAGATGGAGTAACCGTTATGCTGCCGGATTCTCACACAGTTGACCATGGTTCGAGTCTCAGATCTGGTCGCTTAAAACTCACGCTGGGCATGTGTGTGTGTGTGGGTGTGTGTGGGGGTGCCCAAGAGCCTAAAAGGAGAATTGAGGAGAAGGGATTACGGCATGGCCATCCTCCCTGAAGGGTGATTTCTCGCTTTCTGTCTCTGTCTCTCCAATGAGCACAAGGACCCTATAACAACAACAACAACAAAAACGGCTCTGGAAAATAGACTGTATAGGCAAAGGAGTGTACAGGCTGCTCTGAAGGTTCCGGGCAGAGAGGATGTGTCTGGTGTGCCCCGTGGGTGGGTTCTGGGTATGTTTTGAGTGCTGCCCTTTATGTCTTACCTGTGGATCCTGACATTATCTCCTGGGGCTTATTTAACAGAGATAGTCCTCTTTCATATATTGGGCTGTGAGAAAAGTCCTGCATTTTTGCATGAAAACACATGTAAACCATACGTCATGACTTTTCTGACAACCCCATATTTAGACAGGGTGCAAACGAGGAGAACGTTCCTCTTTCTTTCCTTTGACTCCTCATGTCCCTCTTTTGCATAGACAGCCAGTCTACTATGAGAGGTGTATTGTTCTATTTGCCTGAGCTCTTATAACCCATGTATTTTTTTGGTTGTAGATTTTAGCAACTTAAGTAAAGGGCGTTGTGCTACAGACCACAATCTGTTTCTTCCTATATTTTAAAAATGCATGCGTTGCCGAACATACCGCTGCTTCCATCTGAAACTCAGCGTCCGACCAGACCACTGAGCGGTGAAGACTGCACAGACGCTGCCTTCCCTGGGATCTCCTCCTCTCCAGTCCAAACCACGCTTCGTCCACCTGTCCCCGGATGACATGGCTTGGAGCCTTTCTGGGCCTGGCCACTCGTTCCTGAGCATCCCACTTGTCATTTCTGCTTGCAGGCCCGGGCTTCTGAGAGTGATATCTTGCCTGGAAATTCCTTGCCATGTGCCAGGCCTGGTACAAAGTTTTGGCGGCTGCGATACTGGTGTGGGCATTCTGGGACTACGAAAGGAGGAGCCATGGCATAAGGCGAGCCCCTAGATCCCAGTGTGGTGAGATGATGAGAATGGCCCTCTGTCTCCGTTTTCCTGGGCAGTACAGAGCAGTTCAGGACTTGCGAGTGTGGGTCAGATCTATTAAGGTTTGCTCTCTCGTTTTTCTTCCTTCTGGCTGTGTGACTTTGGGTAAATCAGTCGATCTCTCTGAGCTGCAGTTTCTCCATTTCTAAAGTGATAAGCATCACAGTACTAATTCTGTGAGGCTGTTACTACATAGAATATTGTATGCGAATCTTTTGGCCAAAGATAAGTGGGCCCTCAGTTAATGTTGGACCTAAGTTTTTAAAAATTATCTATTTCATTTTATTTATTATTGTTATTTTTAAATTTGCTATCAGGCACAAGCACTCATGAGAGAGAGGAGAGAGAGAGAGTAAGAGAGAGAGAGAGAGAAAGCAAGCTGCCAGGGGTCTGGGGCTTGAACTGCTGTTGGTTATGTGCGAGTTCAGCACCTTAAACCATCACTCTGCCTGCTGGCCCCATTGGCCATAATTTTTTTTTTTGGAGAGGTTTTTGTTTTAGGGCACGTGCGCTCGCCAAACAGAGAGAGAGAGACACATAGAGACAGAAAGTGAGAAATCACCCCCCAGGGGTGATGGTCATGCCGCAGTCCCTTCTCCTCCATTCTCCTCTCGGGATCTTGGGCATGCACACACACGCACCTGGAGTGAGTTTTAAGCCACCAGCTCCGGGATGCGAACCGTGGTCGACTACGTGGGAGTCCAGCGACATAGCCATTACACTAACTGCTGGTTCCCCATTGGCCATAATTTTTAAGAATGTAAAGAAACATAGGATTGTCACAGAAATGAACTATGGTTGTAAAATGAACTATTGGTTGTAGATTTTAGCAATTTGAGATTATCCAGTTTGAACTTCTCAAAGGCTCCTCCTTACTTCCCACACTCTGCCTTTTTAATGCCTCTCACCAGAATGTGAGACCCAGGAGGGTCAGGATCTTCCTTGGTTTAATTCCCAGGTATATAAAAAATGCCTAGCACAAAATCAAAGCTAAGTGGATACTGGCTGAGGGCCTAATACATAACACCCACTATGTGCAAAACACTTCTTGGCAAACTGAGTACATAGCCTCCCTTAGTACTGAAAACAGGGAGGATGAGAGAAAAATGAATCTGTCTCTGATAGAGAAGCAAGATTTAAATTCACCCTCTCTGACCCAATAGATTGAGAGGAAACTTTTGACTAACGGGCCAGCAGCTTCTTTTACTAAACCTCACATCATAAAAGCACACTACACTATGCCTCATTGTCCCACCACTGGTCATGTGCACATACAGATACTTACACACACTTCTGAGTGAGCGCAAAGTAAGTTAAGTAGCAGCTCCATCTTTATGCGTCTCCCTAATACATATTCTCACAGTCTTACATGGTACCTAAAATCCCAACTATCAGAATGATTATTTGGATTAAGGAACATGTAAAATAGACCCATTTTAAATGATAACTATTTAACCTAGAGACTCCAAACACCACATCTTCACGTGAATCAATTTTAGAAGTAAATGATAGAAAAATGGAAAACAAATATAAAGCAACTACATTTTATTGAGGAAGGCGAGAGAAGAAAGGGCCGAGAACATTCTAAAACATTTTTCTAGAGCTTTGTTACTCTGATAGAAGAAAGCAACATATGGGAAACAAATATAAAACAACTACATTTTATTGAGGAAGGAGAGGGAAGAGAGGGCTGAGAACATTCTAGAACATTTTTCTAGAGCTTTGTTATTCTGATAGAAAAAAACAACATATGGGAAACAAATATAAAACAACTACCTTGTATTGAGGAAGGAGATGAAAGAGGGCTGAGAACATTCTAGAACATTTTTCTAGAGCTTTGTTATTCTGGGGACTACTGTTGCTGGGTTGTGAGATAAATAGCTTGCAGAGTACCTAAGCACTTGTTCTAGTTAAGCTCATTGCTTTTTTTTTCATTGAAGCAAGCAACATGTTGATTGACATTAGGGCAGACTTCTTATTTCATCACTGTCTGCTAACAAGCTGCTCATGGACCAGATATTTTGCATGGCACTGATCTAGAAAATGAGCTTTTGTCTGGGCAAGCAGGTCCTAGTGAGGTGCTGTGAGAAGAGCCCTGGTTTACATGGGCAATATGAAAATGATTCTCTGGAAATAGATAGGAAAGAGAGAGGAGGTCAGTTTTGCTTACTTGACAACTTTGTCTAAGGATGAGGCTTGACTTCAGGTTTATTTTATGTTATATTTTACTTTATTTTAAATTTTATTTTATTTTATTTGCTTCAGCTTCTCGGCCAATGCACACTGTAAGAGACAGTAAACACATTTTTTTTTTTTTGCACACAATTGTGGTGTGATGGAAAGAATAGTCAAGTGTTGTAGAAAAGAGTTCAAAATCTATATGGTTCTCTACTTGTTAGCTAGATGACCTTGAGTGAATTACTTAACTTTTCTGTTCCTTCATTTATAAAATTTCGGATGATAAGCACCATGTAAGTGTCATTATAGTCATCAAGTGTAGTAACACTCTATAAGCAGAATTCCAGGCACATGGATGCTTTTAACAATAAATGAAGAGTGCTGTTTTCCATATGATAACTCATATACCCCTCTCAACACCTTGGTGAGGCAGGAACTAATGTAAGTCCATTTTATAGATAAGGAAGTAGAGGCTTAAATAAATAAACCTAACAACAATTTGAGAAGTTGCCTAAAGTTGGAGCTAGAGCCAAGATGACTCATAAATCAAAAGAACTTTCGAAAGTAGCACCCAGGATTTTCCTGAAGGCGTTTTTGTTGTATTTGATACTAATGAGTTGGCTGTGTGGGCAGTGTGGATGGAATCATTAAGCCTCCGCTTTGCTATTGCCTTCACTTTACAGACTACAAAACTGACTTGAGTGAGAAAATTTCACCCAAAACTTTAATATGGAAAGAAAGAAAAATAAAAAAGGCAAGATCCCTCTAAATAGTTCTGCAAAGGTCAATGGGATTAATATACCCTTCAAACATGGTTATTTTAGCTGAAATAAGGAAACAGCATGGGAGAGACTTCACAGACTACTTGTGTAATAGAACTGTAATGTATTTGCCCTTTTTCCCTTCCTTTCTGGTGAATGTGTGATTACATGGAGTAAGTTGCTAGAATAAATGGAACAACCAAGAAGTTGAGCTCTGGAAATGGGTTGGTTACCTGGAAATGTTACTTTACATCCTCAGATTCATCAAATCATCAATTCAGGGTGCCTTAAAAGAATGAGTACATAGTGGGCAGCTAGAAATGATGGATTGGAAGCCTGGGGAAATGCATGCTCTTGGGGACATTTGCAATTGCTTCCGATGTTCTGTATAATTTAAACAAAGGACCTACAACTCACTTTATAGGTCAAACTTAATTTTTAACCTCCTGTGAAATGAAAATTAACCTCAAGGTAAATCCATAGAATTTCCCAAGTAGAAATTAGAGCCCCAGCAGACATTAATCAGTGTTCTCAGGGAAAAAAAAAAAAAAAAAAACAGAAAGGAAAACAACAATAACAACAAACAAGAGAATTATATGATTGAAAAGTTTTGAAGCCACTGGGGTCAGCAGAGTCATAGATGTCTCTAGTGCAGGACTTCTGGAAGTCTCTGTGAGTTACTGTGGAGTAGGAGCCTCCCAGAGGGCTGAAACATCCTAAGATTAATTGATTGCATAACTCTCAGCAACTCCCAACACTTTTTAGCATCTTGTCGGGATAGTGTTCTTTGCAATATATTTTAGGAAATATTGATCTTCACTGACCCTCTTCATTTTATAGTTTAGGAAATTGAGTTTCACAGAGTTTATACTCAATATCTTCTTATTTTTGCACCTGCCTATGAGGTATGACTGTAAAGTAAAGCAGTTATAGTTTTATGAAAACAGAGATATTGCTTGGAGATGAGTCGTCTTTCATCATGGAACCCACCAGTGTGTTTACATTGAATGTCTGCATGAAGATGCCTTCATTCAAAATAGTTTCAGAGCTTCTCTTTTGGATATAACTTTATTCAGGTTACAAGATAGTCTCAGGATTACAGGGCAGAATTGACTAGAGCGTTTGTAGTACAGAGTGCTCGATTAGGGCATCAATGAGACTTTGGTTCTTTTAGAACTTTAAGTTAAACAGTCTATTTCGTAAGCTCTTAGAGCCCAGTTTCCTTCATCTGTAAATTTGGCCATTAGAATAGCTGCCCCATGGAGTTATTGTTTGGATTAAACAAAACAATGCATGAGGATATCCTTCGAAAGAGAGAGAATGCTATGGTTTGGATAATGGTTTGTCCCCCAGAGGTTCATGTTCTGGAAGCTCGGTTTCCAGTGTAATGACTTCAGGAGTTGGTGAGACCATTAAGAGATAAGGCCTATTGCAAAGGGACCATGCAATTGGCTGGGAGCATAGAAGGGACTAACAGAGGAAGTAAGAATTATTTCTTCTCTGCGCATGCTTGCCTGTCTCTCTGTTTTTGTTGGCCATATTGTGACATAACACTGGAGTCTGGCCTGATGCCAGCCTCATACCTTTGAACTTTTCAATTGTCAGAATCATGAGATGAATAAATCTCTTTTCTTCTTTCTTTTTTTTTCCCTTCTCTCTCTCTTTTTTTTTTTTCTTCTTTTCCTTTCTTCCTTCTGTCTTTCTGCCAGAGAGTGTGTGATTATGTGCATAGACATGAGAGAGAGAGAGAAAAAAGAGAGACCATCCCTTCAGAGGGTTCTGGTCACATAGAAATCTTTTTTCCTTTAGCTCTCTGTTCTGTCAGGATCCTATCTTCTATGGCTGTGTGGATGAACAAAATAATATTTGTAAAGTGCTAGCACAGTGCCCGACACACAGTAAATGTCCTGTACATGCTACACACTGCTACTCTAGCCTGAAAAGTATTACACAGGCTTGTTAGTGGTTCCCTGGCACAAGGATTATTGATTTTGTTAGGGGTAAATAAGTAAGAAAGCAAAGTAAGAAAAAGATAATTAACAAGAAAAGATTTAAGAATGGTATTTTGTCAAAAAGAATTACTCAAAAAACAGTATTTTTTGAGAGAGATTTTTGCTATAGGGCGCATGCACTTGCTGGAGAGACAGAAAGAGACAGACACAGGAAGTGAGAAATTACCCCCTAGAGAGGATGGCCATGCCACAATCCCTTCTCCTCCATTCTCCCTTTGGGATCTTAGACATGCATGCATACCTGTCCAGCATTAGTTTCAAGTCACCGGGTATGGGATTTGAACTGCAGTTGACTCTGGGGGAGTCCAGCAACATAACCATTATGCCATCTGCTGGTCTTAGAATTACTCTAATATTAAAAATCATATTGACTAGACTTGGCTTAGAATGACTAAATTTTGAATATTAGTTATTTATTGCTGCACCACAAATTTAGCAGCTTAAAACAACACACACTTATCTCACTGTTTCTGTGGGTTGGAAGTCTCGGCATGACTTAGTAGGTCCCTTGGTTACAAACTATCAGCTGGGGATGGAGTCTCGTCTGAATGCTTGGCTGGGGATGGTTTGCTTCCAAGCTCAGGTGGTTGCTGGAAGCATCCAGATCCTTGCAGGATGTTGGCTGAGGGCTTCAGTATCTCGTCTCTCAGCTGTGTGCCACCTTCAGCTCCTTTCTTGGTGTGGCTGCTAGCTTCTTGAAGTCAACAGTGGAGAGAGAGAATCTACAAGCAAATGGGTTATAGTCTTTGTAATCTAATTATGCACTGTAATTGTGTATAAGGGTATGTCAAAAAGTTCGTGGTAAGATGGAATTAAAGTACAAATTAATTTTGGTGCAAAAAAAATTGTGAAATTCATACATAGTTTTGTATAATACCCATTTTCCTCGAACTTTTTGAAGGTCCCTTGTGTAGTCCATCAGCTTTGCAACATTCTGTTGGTGAGGAGCAAGCCCTAGATCCCACTCAAGGGGAGGGGATCACACAGGGATGTGAACACCGGGAGGCAGAGGCCATAAGGATCATCTTAGCACCTGCCTGCTACAGATCATTTTCCCCTCAAATCAGCCTCAACTTAAAGAGGTGAAGGTTTTGGGACCAGCAGTTAGCATAATGGCTATGTCGCTGGACTCCCGCGTAGTTGACGCGGTTTGCATCCTGGACCGGTGGCTTAAAACTCACGCCAGGCACTTGTGCGTGTGTGCCCAAGATCCCGAGAGGAGAATGGAGGAGAAGGGATTGCGGTGTGACCATCCCCCCTGGGGGATGATTTCTCACTTTCTGTCTCTCTGTCTCTGTCTGTCTGGTGAGCACATGTGCCCTATAGCAAAAACCTCTCAAAAAAAAAAAAGAGGTGAAGGTTTTGACAACATATGCACTTGAAACCCATTTTAAAAGATGACATTTTTTTTTTTTGAGAGGTTTTCGCTATAGGGCGCGTGCGCTCGCCAGACAGACAGAGAGAGACATAGAGACAGAAAGCGAGAAATCACCCCCCAGGGGGGATGGTCACGCCGCAATCCCTTCTCCTCCATTCTCCTCTCGGGATCTTGGGCACGCACGCACACGCGCCCGGCGTGAGATTTAAGCCACCGGGTCCGAGACGCGAACCGCGGTCGACTACGTGGGAGTCCAGCGACATAGCCATTACGCTAACTGCTGGTTCCCTAAAAGATGACATTTTTGAGGATAAAATAAGTGTGATTGGAATATGTATAGTCTTCCAAAATGACCACTTTGAGAAAACAATACCAGAGAAACTCTTTTGCACAGTTGTTAAGCACTTTGTATAAGGAGCCAGATCCCAGTTCAAATCCTAGCCCAGTGGCTTCAAAAACATGCTGGGAACGTGTGCATTTGTACTTCAAATCCTGATGGAATGAAGAAATGGAGGAAAAAGGACTGTGGTGTGATTGTGCTTCCCTGGGAGCGCTTTCTTTCTCTCTCTTTCCTTTCTCTCTCTGTCTCTGTCTCTGTCTGGCAAGTGCACCTGACCTCTGGAATTACAAAAGTCTAAAGAACATACCCATTTCAACTAGATTTTACATTTTATCATGCTGTTTAGGGTCAGTTGTATTATTTTATCATCAAATTTAAAACTAGAAGGATTTTTTAAATTATTATTATCCACTTTTGTTCTTACACTTTACGTAACCCTTCGGCATTCTATCGTATGTAAAATTTCCCCTGAATAGCTACTCAGGCTAAGAAATGAAAATTGTTTTTGCTATGCAGCAAATCTTAGATATGACCTCTCATTACCTAAAGAGATCTGAAAGGATTAACTTGTCTTTATCTACATTTATTTGAATTTGTTTGTTTGTGGTTCTTCAAAGCAAAAGAGTTGACTTCCCATTGGCTTGTAGGCTCATGGGAGTTTGTGTAAAAGAGCTCCAATGGCTTTTATTATAATCAGACCTGGTCGCCAGGCTCTGGGTATTGAACCTCATGACATGGAGAAAGTGTTGTGTACAGCCGTGTTGTGCTCACCTACGAGGTAGTCCTCTTGAGGAGCGCAACACAGAGGTATCACAAACAGAAATTTGATAAATATCCCTTCAAAAACACAAGGTGGGGCATAGGTCATCTTAACTTTGGAGTATAATGATGCTATAAAGCCCACAAGTCACAGGCTATAAAAATCTCTTAATTTAGCCTGATGAAGACAGATTGTAGTTTTTTCTCTAACAAAGAAATATGCGACTACAGCCCATCACGGGAACAACGGAAGTGAGCAGGAAGGGTTTTGCTCTATAGAAATCTCAGTGAGCGTATAATAAATGCATTTGGATGCTAAGATAGCTCCCTGGAAGAAAATCTTCTGTGAAGATTTTTCAAAACTTGGATCCATTTTCTAAGATTTGCCAGTCATGTTATTGATCCATTATTTTCACTTCATTTGAAGCATTATTCACCTTTGACTGGTTTGTGGTTGAGTCCTACTGAGAATAAAATCAGCAAAATGCTTCTACTTGAACTTCATTTTTCTTTGGATGTTCTCGACAGCACCAAGAGATCCTGGCGTATTTTAGTCACAAGCAAGTCTGTGCTTATTTGTACTGAAATCTGATATGTTCCTCATTGAAACTTTGAATCAGCTGTATAAGCAAACTTATAAATAAATTGATAGTTCTTTACAAATATTGTTTAGAAGATTAATATTCTTAGGCTTATACTTTTTCTTTCTTTTTTTTTTTTTTTTTAAAATCACATTTCTGGAATAATTCAACTCAAGATCCAAAAGGAGAAAAACTCTAACATTTTGTGTAACAACAGAATTGAACACCAAAAATCTCATCTTCACATTAGACTTTAGTCCTAAGTCTGATATATGACCTTGGGCAAATCACTTAACCCAAGATTCAAATATTATATAAAAGGCTTTTGAGATCCAGAATCCCATAACTCCTAGGAAGACAGAGAGGTGGCAACCTTTTACAAATGGAGTGTCAAATGTCTAACCTCTGCTCTTCTGGTATTTTCAAGGGATGGCTAAGGTCACTTTGTGTTGACTCTTGTGAGCAAAGGTGAGAGAGGAAGTCCAGGGATGATAAGGGGATGAATAGTGTAGTCCAGCTGCTAGGGGGAAAGTGTTGTTGATAAATTCGGCCATCATCATGGAGTATTTCAAGTGCAGGATACAGTGCGAGGCATTGCGGAAGATATACAGAGGATTTAGACATTGTCTCTTCCTTAAAAGGCTCACAAGATAAATGGAAAGTAAAATAAAATAAATAACCTAAGGTGGGACCGGCAGGCGGCGTGTTGGGTAAGGGCATTGGACTCCCACATGGCTATGGTTCAAGTCCTGGACCTGGTGGCTTGCTTTTTCCCTTTCCCTCTCTGTCTCTCTGTCCCTCTCTGGTTAAATAAATAAATAAATAAAGTTAAATAATTCTTAAAAAAAAAAAAAACAAAACCAAAAACCTAAGGCAAGACAGGGTATTACCGTGAGAAAGATTTAGACCATATGCTATGAAAGTATACATGGAACATGAAATCATGTCTAGTTTGGAAAGAATATTCCCAGAAATGCTTTCATTAAAAGAAGATACTCTGAATAAAGAGGAGGAGTTTGCCTGATGAACATGGAGGGGAGTGCTAGGTAGAGAGAGAGAGAGATCTACAATGGCTTGGAGACAGGAAAACATGAGCTTTGTGAGTAAAATGGAATAGTTCCCTTAGATTGGACAGTTGGCAGTTGTGTTGAAAAAGTAAGCAATGGGCTCATGCCTTTTCAACAATGAAGACATGAAAGCCCAGATAGGTTATATGCTTGGGCATCGGACTCAAATTCACTTTCATCTTTAGCCAATAGAATGCATTTTAAGGATACAACCGTCATTCCAACAATGTCTTGTCTTTTTCCCCCCAACCCAGAGTCGTGACACGATGTGCATTTGTGTAATGTGTTGCCTTCTAAGAGCATTAGAAAAATGTTGAACATCTTCATTATCCAACATCAAGCACGATCCAACATTCATTTTGTCAAGAGTGGTAAAAGAAAATCTTTGAGGCCACTATGTGGAGAAAACCACTCTTGGTTCAGCATATCCTCTTGAACAGGAAAATGGACTGGTTCTCCAAGGGACCATTTCCAAACCAGCCTAAAAAATATAATACCTTTTTTATGTGTATTTTTATCACCCTAGTGGCTATTACTCTCACATCCCTTTTAGGCTTAACTATCCTTTAAATATTTGTCTTGACTTTTTTGAGATTTTTTTTTTCAGCATTACTGAATTTCATGCCAGCTGACTGTGTTATCAAAGACCACAAAATGGCATAGAAAGAATGAGCTGCTCTTATGCAATTTGCCATGTCCTTGTCAATTGTAGGCATAACTCTGGTGAATTATTTTAACTTCTACTGCCCTGAAGTGGGCCCAGAAGTGTTTCAAGTATTCATAAAGAAGTCTCTTGAAGCTTCCCTTAAGGAGTCATACTCTCTATAGTGATAAGTGAAGAGAAGAGGCAGCAACAATTGTAGAACCAGAATAAACATTGGGGCCAAGTCCTGAACTGAGGCTCCTGGGAGATCTAGGTCTTTCCATAGCTTATTCCCATTAGTATCCAACTTCATAGCACTTTTTACACAAGGAGGAGGCTGGCCAACCAGGGAGCAAAGGCAAAAGTGTAACAACGACAACCACCTTCACAACAGGAAACGTTTGCCAGTGCTTATGTGCCCTGAACTACACTACTTCTGAAGAAAACCATAATATGGTTATTATTTTAATGTTTCGGATGAAGAAACTGAAGGACAGACAGGTCAAGTTAAGGATTCAAGATCACACAGTAGGTGGTGATGCTGCAAGTAGTTTTTCTAAGTGCAAAGTACTAACTTTTTCTGGAGAGCTGGGGGTGGCAGGCATGAATGCCTTCCTAAGGGGAAATTGTGCTGCTGATATGGTGGATATTGTTATGACTCTGGCCAGAAGTCCTTGAAGGACAGAGATACTCATTCTCCCAACTCTTTTTTTTTTTTTTTTTTTTG
>NW_006204841.1:1896604-1910670 GCF_000334495.1 Tupaia belangeri chinensis
ACCGCGGTCGACTACGTGGGAGTCCAGCGACATAGCCATTACGCTAACTGCTGGTTCCCTCATTCTCCCAACTCTTAAGAGTTGACAGCAAATGACTCTCCTCAGGGTCTTTCCCTGGCCAGAAGCTAGCCACTTTACCTAAGGCCATACCTCTCCCTGGCACACCCAGAATCTTAAGACTTGTCTTGAGAAGGGCATATGGAGCCTGGGCCCCCTGCCTTAAGCTACAATGACTCTGCAAAACTATCTCAACTCCAGAATCCTACATGGGATTTGGGGATCGGTTGCCTGATGGGACTTGCTTTTTCTGCCATAGGCGTTGAGACCAAGGCTCTTCCTGTAATATTCTACACGCCTTTCTCCAGCTCAGAGCCTCTGAACTAGGACATCCAGTGTGGTGACAAGAACCTCAGCTTCCAAGTCAGGAGAGTTGGCTTTCCCTCCTGGCTCCAACATGTCCTCCCAGTCATAGATCTTGAGTACATTGCATTGCCTTCCTGAATCTGCTTCATCACCTGTTCATTGGAAATGATATTCTAATGTGGTTATTAGAATTATGTAGGATAATGTATAAAATATTGGGCTGTTGGAAAAGTCATGTGGTATCTTTTCTTTTTAGAGATTTTTGCTACAGAGTGTGTGCTCTTGCTGGAGAGACAGAGACAGAAAGCGTGAAATCACCCCCTGGGGGAATGGCCATGCCATAATCCCTTCTCTTCTATTCCTCTCAGGATTTTGGGCATGCATGCACACGTGGCTGGCATGAGTTTTAAGTCACTGAGTCCAGGACTCAAGCTGTGGTCGACTACATGGGAGTCCAGTGATGTAACCATTATGCCATCTGCTGGTTCCCCATGAGGTGTTTTTTTCTATGCAAAAATGTGTCATGACTTTTTTGACAACTAAATGCATTAGGAGATGGAGTAGCTGGCCCATGGCCGGTCCTCACTTACTATTGTTCATAAACAGACTGAAGTGCAATTTTAGGAGGAGTCTCATGAGGAAAGGGAGAAGCCAGTAGATTCTCTAGTGAGAGCCAGTAGGGTAGATGCTTAGAAGGTCCTTCGTCTTAGCAGCATTCCCAGTCCTCCACAGTGTGAGAGCCACCGCCATGACGGTCAACTCCAGCAGCTTTGCTTGGCGGCTTAGGCCTCATGAGAAATTTCTAAGCTTGGTATGTGCTAACGTTTTCATGAATTTATGTATGTCCGCTTATAATAGATAAATCTATTTTTTTTTTTCTGTATAAAAGTATTTGGAGTGGAGGAGGAGGAGAAGGGGACAGCGGAAAAGGAAGAGAAGGAGAGAGAATAAAAGAGAAAGAGAGAGAGAGAGGTTGATTCTAGTCCCGGCTCATGACTGAAATCCCTTGACCATGACCCTCAAAAAGAACATTTTTCTTCACTACCTGATACACACATGCACACACCATCAAAATGTAAATTGGAGGAATGAAGTATTCCTTCCTATGTGCAATGTACTGGTTCTTTACTGTCTGGTCCATTCCACTCCATTCCCTTTTTGGAAGAGAAAGCAATCAGAAGATACCCGGAGGCCCATTTTCTCCTCTCGGCTTAGCAGAGAGCTGACTCAGTAGCTCTGAGTTACTCAGTCAGGGAACTCCAAGGCTGAGTTTTAGAGACTCCTTGTCATTTCCTCAAGAAGGGAGCCCCTGCAGTTACATGTGTCCTCTGTAAGTATGCAGAGTGTCGTGGTGGATCCCTGTCTACTGGTTCACTTGTGTGTGCCCAGTCCAGGCCAGTCAACCCAGCGGGATGAAGAGAGTTTAGGAGCAGGCTCTCCTGCATGCTGTTCTTCCTCTGCTTGTAAGGTTTCTCCAAATCCTATTTTGCATTTACATGGCATAGTGCTGGCGGAAGGTGTGTTGGTGTCCCTTTACAAGCCAATTTCATTTGAAAGATGACTGCCTCAATTGATTGCATTACAACCTACAGTTATAAAACAGTCTCTCAAAGCAAGCTGGTTATACCCTGACTACAAGCACTGTGACCAGAACATGTCAAGCACTTGTTTGGGACACAATTCCCTGGATGAGAAGAATTGTGCCCTTCACTGATATTTGTTATTTCTCTTTTTAAAAAGAGTTATTTAATTTTATTTATCTTTATTATTATTATTTTTAATTTGATCAGAGAGAGACAGAGAGAGAGGGAAAGTGGGAAAGCAAGCGGCAAGTTCTGGGACTCAGATCACCGTTGGCCATGTGGGAATCTAGCGCTTAAACCACCACACCACCTGCTGGCCCCTATATTTGTTATTTCTCGAGAAGGCATTTAGTCAATTGACCTATAGCAAAGGTAGTCTAACTTCTGCTCTTGGCCAAGTCAGCCTGTAGAAGTCTATGGTCAACTCTGTGGGTCTAAGACTACATTTCAGTGAGCCTGTGAACTGAGGCTCTCAACTGGGGCAAGGCTGGGCATGCTTAGCAAAGCTACCTGGGAGGTGCTTCTGCCTGCTCTTGTCTCTCAAGGGGTAGAGTTGAAGTATGTAACAACTGGTCATGAGAATAGTCGCTGGTTGAACAATGGTGGAAGTCCCTGCTCTGCCAGGCATTCCTTGGAGCTCAGCAGCTGGGTCAGAGAAGAGTGGAGAAGAGGTGGCCGCATGAGGGGCTCTGGTTACTCACCTTCCTATCTCCTGGCCTGGAAGCTCCTCCAGACACATCTCCCACCCCCAGCAAACTGGGAAACACATCAGAATTGGTGGAAGACACTATTATGAAAAAGCTCATCAAGTATTTTTGGCAGTGATGAGAACACCTGCTGCAGAGCAATAAAGCGCTGTTGGAAATGGGAAGAAACCTTCTTCTCTACTCTGCAGTGGGATTGTTCTGGCCATAGATTGCAGACTATGGTGTGGAATGGAGGAAATGATGGGGAATCGGAAGTGGAGTGTCAAGGAACAGAAGCAAAATAAGTTTTTTTTTCTCTTTTTTTCTTTTTGAAGCTCCTTGTACCCTTCTGCCATGCTAAGCCCATAGTAAGGTACCTTGAAAATATGTGTCTCGACCTCAGCATGACTGGCATTTGGGGCCAGATAATTCTTTGTTGTTAGGGCTGTGCTGTGCATTGCAGGGTATTAGAAACATCCCTGGTCTCTGTCCACTGAATGCCAACAGTATCCCTTTCAACCCCTGTTTTGACAATTAAAAAATGTCTCCAGACACAGCCAGTTGTTTCCAGGGGAGCAAGCGTATCTCTGGTTGAGAATTGTTGCTTTACAGTATTAATGTTTTCCCATATCCATCTTGTTTTATTTATTTATTTTTAATGAAGAGTCAAAACATGGATGCTTTTAGCACATAATCATGTGAAACATTTAATAATGTTTCTACTTATTTTTTTGGTGTATGTGGATGTTGCATTTCCATATATACATGCTTGACACATATTTACGATGACTATTAAAATGCTGTAAAGTACTACTAAGCGCAGTAATTAACGAGACATAACTGTGATTTCCCTCTCCTTTCACGGCAAGGCCACCAGAGAGGACGCTGTTAGAAAGACTTACTAGGTGATAAAAATAAGTGAAGTTTCTACTGGATATTGATTAAAGAACAATACTTAAATAGTAAGTCTCATGATTAATTCCATAACTTATTTATTTATTTAGTGTACTCGCTGGAGAGAGAGAGAGAGTGAGAAGAAAAGGGAGAAATCACCCCTCTTTCCTGGGGCTATCTCCACACTGCAATCCATTCTCTTCCATTCTCCTCCTGGCATTTTGAGCACACAAACACGTGTACCTGGTCTGATTTTCAAGCCGTCAAGTCCAGCCCACTATGTGGGAGTCTCGTTGCCGTAAGCACCACATTACCTGCTGGCCCATAATTTCATGACTTATTAAGTGAGTAAGAATCAGTAGCAATATATTGAGAAGTCTTAGGTGTTTCCAAAGTCAATGTTAATAATAGAGTTCATGGAAAACCCTTTCCAGAAATGAAATAGAAAGGCTGGCACAGGTACCATTCGACATATATTCTCAACCTACTGTTAGCTCGCCCCATTCCTTGTCCTAGGAATTCCTTGGCTAGGTTCTTTTTCCTCCTTCCAACAATGTGTGCTGGGAAATGCAAAGTGTTTTAAACAAAACATAGTGGAGGGAAGGGAAGCAACTGGGAAAATAATAATAATCAAATGACACATTCCCAGGCTTTTGGATGTTCTGGTATTTGAATGGTCACAGACATGGTGCCCCCCTCCCGTGGAGCAATTGAGAGCTGACTGTAGAGAGGGCTTTTGCTAGCCTTCAGAGAAGCACAGAGCCACTCAGTGCAAACAGAAAGTCTGTCGGATCCAAGAAGCAAACAGTGGTTAGCCTCTCAGCATTTAATAGCTGCAGTGAGGTGAAGGTTACCAGAGAAAGCAGAGAAAAATATTGTAGGATGTGCCCGTGAAACCTCAATTATCAAAGCTGTTTGGCTTACAGAAAAAGGAACTAATTGCTTTCTGAGCAGCGCTATTTTTCTTTCTTTCATTGTTCTTTCTTCCCTGTCTCTTATTCGTACCTATTTGTCATTGCTCCTTTATTAAATGTGCACACACATGTGTACACACACACACACACACACACACACACACACACAGACTGAAATTTCTGCTGGATCTTCCTTTTCTTTACTGAAACCTAAGGAAATGAGGAGTCGCTGCACAAACCCTCTGTCTAGAGATAAGCTCTAACTTATCGAGTATCTCTAAGTCTACATTTGGCTCATTCTTGGTATCTCGGTTACAGAAGAGTAGGGAGGCAGCAGATGGTGTAGCGGTTATGTTGCTGGACTCCTACGTGGCTGACCATGGTTTGAATCCTGGACCTGGTGGCTTGAAAATCATGTTGGGGGCATATATGTGCATGCTCAAGATCCTGGGAAGAGAATGGAGGAGAAGGGATTGTGGTGTGGCCATCCCCATGAGGGGTGATTTCTCACTTTCCCTCTCACTGTCTCTGTCTCTCTCTCTCCAGAGAGTGCATGCACCCTAAGGCAAAAAATATTTTTTTTTCTAAGAAGAAAAAGTAGGAATTTGAAAATATCTTTCAATATGTCTTTTAAAATTAAGACTTTCTGTAGGATTCATTTTCCTCCAGGACGAGAGTATGACATATTTATTTTTAAAAAATGATTTAAAAACCTTTATTCCAGTTGTACGATAGAATATTAAATAACTAATAAATCATTTACAAAGTTTTAAATGATATGCACAAATACTTGTTTTATATTTACAGAAAAAGAAGATAAAATGGAATATATGCAACATTTAATCCCAACTATGTAATATAAGCATAGAAACATATTAGGAAGAATTACATCTACTGTAACTTTTTTTTTTTTTGGATAATGGAATTATTCTAAGCGATTTTGATTTTTTAAAAAATTACTTTCAAAATTTTTAATAAGTATGTATTACTTTAATAACCAGAATGGTAAAAGTATATTTTATTTTTAAAAGATAGAAGTCAATAAGATAGGCACAAAATAACACCCTACTTGGTATTTTTATCTTGGTGTTGTTTTGTGCCTATCTTATTGACACATCTACTTTAGAACAATTTGCATTTAAAGGAAAGAAAGTAGAAGGGAGAAAAAGGAGACGGGAGTGAAGGAGGGAGAGGACTCTGTGTATGCGCCTACCACCAGAAGGGGGCCCTCGATGCACATCGTGTAGTACCCAGTCCAGTGTTCTGTGATTAGAAGGCCAGGAAAGCCTTAAAGGCCCGCCTGCACTTATCTTTGTTCCTTCTGTATTCCTGGCAGAGACTGGCACAAAGTAAAACTCTATAAATATTTGTGGAGTGTTCAATATTTGTGGTTTAA
This sequence comes from Tupaia belangeri chinensis, assembly GCF_000334495.1. Taxonomy (NCBI): domain Eukaryota; kingdom Metazoa; phylum Chordata; class Mammalia; order Scandentia; family Tupaiidae; genus Tupaia; species Tupaia belangeri. The sequence continues at coordinate 1,902,441 of NW_006204841.1, forward strand.
TTGTGCGTTACTTAAAATACGCTAGCAAAGGAAGAGAATGGGCCTGTGCTGCGTGGGAACGCAGGCTGCTGTGAGTAGGCATGGTGGCTAACCCGTCATTTCCTAGAGGCAGGTATCCAGCAGGGCGGGGCCTGAGGAACTTGCCCAGGCTCTCACAGAGGCAGAGCCAGGGGACACCCTACCTCCTTTGCCTCCTAGTCCTTTCGCATGCCATCCATCCTTTATAATCCCAAAGCCTTGAAGTCTAGCAATGTTTAATTATAATCAATTATAATTTCTCTTTTCCCCTTTCAAGGAGGTTTGAGTATAAAGGTAAGAGCCTTAAATACCTCTTTGTCATTGACTTGAAGTGTATCCTGTTTATCTTTGGGGAGTTAAAAAAAAATGTCACTCTCCAGGCCATTACCCAAATTTATTGAATCCAAAAGTCCAGAATTCAGAAATGGATATTTTCAAAGAAGCTTCGCGGGTGATTCTGATAGTCGGTGATGCCGTGACTGTTGTTCTGGGGCTATAGTTTGATTATGTGTCACACCATCACAATGGGAAGAAGAGGATGGCGATTTGATGCCATTATGGTGCCAGAAGGAGTGCTTTGGGAAAGATATTAGGAGTAAGGTCATCAGAGTAGAGCTTTTTAATTGATTCCTGGCAGGTTTATTTAATTAATAGATTTATTTATTTTTGAAGAGGTTTTTGCTATAGGGCACGTGTGCTCGCCAGAAAGACAGAGAGAGATAGAGAGACAGAAAGCGAGAAATCACCCCCGGGGTGGGGGGTGGCCACGCCGCAATCCCTTCTCCTCCACTCTCTTTCCTTCTCCTCCCTTCTCCTCTTAGGATCTTGGGTACACACGCACATGTGCCCGGTGTGAGCTTAAGCCACCAGGTCCAGGACTCAAACCACGGTCGACTACATGAGAGTCCAGAGACATAGCCATTATGCCAACTGCTGGTCCTCCTAGTGGGTTTATAAGGAGAAGAAACAAGAAAGAAACCCACGTGGACACAGACTGTGTTTCCCTCCCCCTACCATGCTATGACACAGTCTGAATATCCCCTCCAGAGAGGCCCTGAACCTGGACCACCAAACCACAAACTGAATAGACCTCTGTAATTATTATTATTATTGATAATTATGATTATGCTAGAGAGTGCATGTGCTCACCAGGGAGAGACAGAATGAGGGAGAGAAGAGAGGATCTCCCATGGGGCATAGTTAGGCCATAATCTTCTCTCTTCAATCTCTCTCCTTTTTGGGGTTTTGAGTATGCATGCACACACACTTAGTGTTTTTCTCACTGGGTCCAGGGCTCAAGCTGTAGAGTCAGCCATGTGGAATCCAGCCACTTTAACCTTCAGGCCATGGGGCTGGTCCAGAAACTTCTATTTTTATAACTCACCCAGTTTCAGATATATTATGTTATTAGCAACAGAACAGATTAGAACATCTGGATAGTATATTTTCCTTCTTTGACAGTATTTCTATCTTTTTTTTTTTTTTTTGAGAGGTTTTTGCTATAGGGCATGTGCGCTTGCAAGACAGAAAGCGAGAGAGCCAGAGAGACAGAGAAACAGAAAGCAAGAAATCACCCCCCAGAGGGGATGGCCACGCCGCAATCCCTTCTTCTCCGTTCTCTCAGGATCTTTGGCACGCACGCACATGCGCCTGGCATGAGTTTTAAGCCACCGGGTCTGGGATGCGAACCGCGGTCAACTACATGGGAGTCCAGCGACATAGCCATTACGCTAACTGCTGGTCCCTTGACAGTATTTCTAGAATCCACTTCCCACCGAACTGAATTTGAGGTTCTTTATGAAAATGCCATACCATCATAAAACGTCAATAAGTTCTTGTGAGAATGGTAATTTATTAGTGTTTATAAATGGGGACCTTCTTTGACTTTCTTTTGAAGTCTACAAACACTGAGTCCAATATTTACTCTCCACTCTTTCATTGTAATGGAAATTCTTGCTGCTTCACTCAGCTGCTCAGCAAAAGGCCACGTTTCCCAGTTTCCTTTGCAGTTAGGTTTGGCTGTGTGACTTGAATCTGGCCAATGAGAGAAGAAGTAATATGTGTACATTTAGATTAAGACTTCGAAGGTATGAAAGCTTGCTTTCCTTTTGCTTTCTCTCCTACCTATACACACCAACTGTGATCTGGACTAGTACGTGACAGAAAGAAACTTCTTTTTATGTATGTTCCCATATTTTTGTCCTTAATAGCAGATCAACTAGTGTAATGAGGGTGATAAAATTTAGGTTATAGAACCAGCAGTTGGTGTAATGACTATGTTGCTGGACTCCCATGTTGACTGAGGTTTGAGTCCCGGACCCAGTGGCTTAAACACTGGGCGCGTGTGCGTGTGTGCCCAAGATCCCAAGAGGAGAATAGAGGAGAAGGGATTGCGGCATGGCCATCCCCCTGGAGGGGTGATTTCTTGCTTTCTGTCTCTCTGTCTCTCTCTGTCTTTCTGGTGAACACACGCACCCTATAGGGAAAACCTCTCCAAACAAAACAAAGCAAACCTAGATTATAACCTTGGATTTTCTGGAACTCATTTCCTTTGTTTATCTTCCATGACATAACACATCATGAGGGCCTCCTGGATGGGACCAAGGGCTGTGCATTCTGTCTAGTCCTGAAAGTCTGGTAATGCCGTTTACTTAATCGCTGTATGCTGACCAGTGCCAGTCTGTCTGTACTCTGAAAGAGAAAAAGAGGGGATTAAAATTGTATTCTAAGACAACTGTATGAGCGGAGGGACAGAATCATAGAATGAGATAGTGACTGAGATCACTGCTTCTTCATGATAATCCATACCATCTTCTTCTGCAGCACACACTGGGTTATATTTTACAGGCTTCCTGCAGTTAGGTGCGATCAGATGGCTAAGTTCTTGACTCATTCCATTAGATCAAAAATGCCTTGTCTTCTCACTTGCCTTTACACTGTTCACCACTTTAACTTCTGTTTCTACTTATTTATTTATTTTTTTGGAGAGGTTTTTGTTATAGGGTGCGTGCACTCGCTAGAAAGAGAGAGACCGAGAGACAGAAAGTGAAAAATCACCCCCCCCCATGGGGGATGGTCACACCGCAATCCCTTCTCTTCTGTTCTCCCCTCAGGATCTTGAGCATGCACGCACATGTGTTTGGTATGAGTTTAAGCCACCGTGTCTGGGACTCGAACCGCGTTCGACTACATGGTAGTCCAGCAACATAGCCATTATGCCAACTGCTGGTCCCGTGTTTCTATTTTTTTGTATTCCTATACAGACTAACTTCTTTTGGAGTGTAGAAAAATGGGGTGTTCTCAAAATTGGCCTCCCGCCTCCTCTGAATTGAGAAACCATCTCTCCCCTGCCTCCTCTCACCCTATCACAATATCCCAACCATGTCCAACATTCATCTTGCAGGTTGCCTTAGAGAGAAACTGTTGGCTCAGAAAGGTAAGGTCACACGAATGTGCATGCTTCCTGCTTCAAATTAATTTTTTCATTGTTCCTTTCTGCAGTCTTGTTTTTATATACTTCTGATTTCCAGTCTGTCTTGGGCTGTGTGCCACATTTCTAGCCTTGGGAAAAGTATGCCTGAAAGAGCATAGAAATATCTCTCGTAACATTCCATTTTCTCTGACAGCGTAATGCCAGCTGTAATCTTTGTTTCTGTTTATTCTTCAGTCGTCCTTAGAGTGGGAGCGTTTGTGTATTTCTAACTCGGGTGTCCCCTTCCTTTGTCAGATGCTCATTATGGCATGTCTGTGTTGGTGGGATGGAGCTAAAACATGTAGCAATCAATGAGTGCTCATTAATACCGTGGCAAGTGCTCAATGGGAAGCCTAGGCGTCATTTCTAGAGGCTTTCTTCTTTACAAAATAAAAAGATCGGCCGCGTAAGAAAGTACTCATGTTCAGACCTGACAGTTTTGAAAGTCAGGCGCTCATGAAGGTGGTCCGCAAAATGCACTCTGCCTAGTTTTGTCAGAATATGGATTGACTTGGATTTGTGGCTCACAGAAAAATGCCACGACTTTTTTGTTTGTTTTCTTTTACCCAGATGGTGTGAATGCTCACCCTGGGGAGATAGACAGAGAAAGAGAAAAATGGAGAAAGCTTTCCACCACAGGGGGCGATAATGCTGCAATCCTTTCTCCTTCATTCCTCTGTCCTATAAGGATTTGGGGCATGCACCTTGCCTGTTTTTCAAGCTGCTGGGGATTCAGCCCGTATAGTTGGCCATGTGGGATTTAGTTCCCTTAACCACTAGGCCACGGAGCCAGCCAAGACCTCAACTTTCTGATGTGACCCAGCTCGATCCAGCCACCTCTTAGTTTTTAAGCTGCTCCCACTGTATTCCCTATATGCTTCTCTATGCTCCTTTGCCTTAATATACCTGTAATAGTGAGGGTAATACAAGCTCCTGTAACGAGTAGACCCAAATATGTGATGCTTCAAGCACAACAGAGGTTTATGTTTTTCTCACTCAGTGGTCCAAGGTGTGTGCTCCTAGTGGGCAGGAGAGCTCTTCTCCAGGAGGTCAGCAGAGAATCAAGATGACAAAGACTCTCTTATCTTCATGCTACAGCTCACCCAGTTGGCCTTGTCATCTTTGCTCCAACCACTTAGAGAGTAAAAGGGACAGAAAGCCCAAGTGGGAGGGTTTGGGGCCAGGTATGTCAATCATCCCTTCTGTTCATTTCCCATTGCAGATTCTTGGTTCATGTGGCCATGTTGCTTGCATGAGGGTTTGAGGGGATATATTGGGGCCAAATCTAGGAAAAGGGGAAATGGACGTTTGAGAGTAGCTGGTAGTCTCTCTCTGACTGTAGCCATGCCCCCTCCTGTGATTCCTTCTGTGGTTTTATCCTTGCACACACAACTTCCTCAACCTACTTCGTTTGTAAGATCCAGCTCAGAAGCAAGGTCTTTGTCCTTCTTTTAGCTCCAATGACTTGTTCCTTCCTCTACCTTCCTTTTGCACCTCTATTATATCTCCTGAACTCGGATTAGTTCTTGGACATGGCCTTATTCCCACACTGTAAGCTCCTTTAGCAAGCCACCAGGTGCAGCGAGAGAAGGCAGAGGTGTGGAGTCACCCAGGCCTGGGTTTAGTCAGCTTTGCTACTTCTTAGTTGTAAGATCGTCACCATGTCACTTTCTCTCTTCTCATTTTTCTCATCTTAAGAACAGTGGTAATGCTACATAGTGTTGTAGGGAGGGTTAGCTGAGATGCTGCTTGACATCTCCCCACAGGAGATTATGTGTGATAGATGCTCAAGAAATGCCAATGTTGCTGCCCTTTGCCTCTTCCACAGAAATTTTGCCTTTATCAGTGTTAAAAAATGAAGCTGAGGGGCCATGGATGGCATAATGGCTATGTCACTGGACTCCCATGTAGTTGACCGTGGTTTGAGTCCCGGACCCGGTGGTTTAAACTCACATTGTGCACATATGCGTGCATGCCCAGGATCCCAGGAGGAGAAGGGATTGCGGCGTGGCCATCCTCCCTGGGGGGCGATTTCTTGCTTTCAGTCTCTCTGTCTTTCTGGAGAGTGCACGTGCCCTAAAAATCTCTAAAAAAAAAAAAAAAAAAAAAAGAAGAAGAAGAAGAAGAAGCTGAATTAGCTCTAAATCTAACTCCTATGCCTTCACTCACTGCAGTAGCAGAGCTTCAAGTCAAGAGCGTGAACTCCTGGTATACATAGAACGGGCAGCAGAGACCAGGACAGAAGGAAGTCACTTGGAATAGCGTCAGTGTGGTGGCCAGGCTAGCATTCACTCAGCTCTGGAGGACCCATCTCCTGCTTAACGGATTGTGTTAACCGCAGCCAAGCTTTCAGCTGCCTCAGATGACCTCGGAGAATTGCTTTACACCAAGCAACGGCTGCTTCATCACAGATAAGGCCGGAGGCAGTGGCAGGGCTTTAGCCAGGGCTGCCCTGAGGTGAACCACTTAAGCCTCCCCCAAGAGCTGCTGGGCACTGGAGTGAGAAGAGAGAAGTTAGGGGAAATTAGGTCCCAGGAAAATGGCCTAAAAATATGTTACTATTGATTCTACCATGTAGCTTTATTCTGAGGTCTACACCTGTTCAGACACGTCAGGAAGTCGTATTTTAGCTTATGCCATTTGCCTGGGTAAGGCAGAGAAAAGAAGACCAATGGGGGTAGATTTTTCATTGTGTTGTTGTTCTTAAAATTTCAGTTCTCCCCCAGTGGGACATCACCACTGTTGTTCAAAGTGAGCTCCTGCCTAAGCCGTGGACCAGTGGTTTAGAGCAGGGCCTGACAGCTGGGCCACTTGAACAGTATCCTCACAATTTTTTTCAGTTTTAAGGTAAATTTTGCAAAAATTGTATATATTCAGCTTCAAGGTAAAATGGACAAAAATTGTGTGTGTGTGTATATATTCAAAAATATATATGTATATCAAAATATCACATTGTATGGGGCCAGCAGGTGGTGGAATGGTTAAGGAGCTAGAGCCCACGTGGCTGACCTGGCCAGTGGCTTGAAACACCCTGGCACATGTTCACCCACACCCAAAACCCCAGACGAATGGAGGAGAAGGCATTGCCCTGTGGCCATTCCCCTGGGGGGGGTGATTTCTCTGTCTCTCTGTGTCCCTCTGGCAAGTGCACACTCCCTGTAGCAAAAATCTCTCAAAAAATCACATAGTATATAAATATACACATATGTATATACGTTTTTAATATATATGTTTAAATGTACACATATATGTGTGTATAAATGTATATAGCATATACATATATGTGTAATAAATATTATGTATAACATACATACTTATATATAATGTGATATTTTGATATATACATACATTATGAAATGATTACCACACCACGTTAATCAACTTATCCATCACTTTTACACTTTCTATTGTTGTGATAAGAACACCCAAGTTAACTCTCTTAGCAAACTTCAACTCTACAGTGCATTATTATTAACCATGCTCTACATTAGGACTCTAGAACTTATTCGTTCTGAAAATATTCCTATTTCTCTGGCTCCAGCATCTGGTACCCACCATTTTACTGTTTCTATGAGTTTGGCTTTTTTAGATTCCGCACCATGAATGAGATCACAGTTTTTGTTTGTCTGTGTGTGGCTTATCTCACTTAGCCTGTCTTCCAGGTTCATCCTTGTTGTCACAAATGACAGGATTTCCTTCTCTTTAAAGGTCGAATAATGTCCTGTCATGGGGCGTGTGTGTATGTGTGTATCTGTGTCTCTCTATATCACATCTCCTACGTATTCATCCATTGATGAACACTTAGGATGTTTCTATATCTCGACTATCGTGAATAGTACTGTGATGAATGTGGGGGTGCAGGCATCTCTTTGACATATTAATTTCATTTTCTATTGATTGCTGTATTTTGTTTTTCATTTGTCAGAGGGTGTAACAGAGAGAGAGAGAGAGAGAGCGAGAGAGAGAGAGAGAGAGAGAGAGAGGAGGATAAGAGAAAGTACAGCTCATAGGAATGGTCACACCACAATCCCTTCTCCTCCAGAGAGTTTGGACAGGCATGCACACACACTCCCCTGGCATGTTTCTTTCTTTCTTTCTTTTTTTTCGAGAGGTTTTTGCTATAGGGCGTGTGCACTCACCAGACAGACAGAAAGTGAGAAATCACCCCCCAGGGGGGATGGCCACGCCGCAATCCCCTCTCCTTCATTCTCCTCCAGGGATCTCGGGCACGCACGCACATGTGCCCGGCGTGAGTTTTAAGCCACCGGGTCCGGGATGCAAACTGGTCGACTACATGAGAGTCCAGCAACATAGCCATTATGCTAACTGCTGGTCCCACCCCTGGCATGTTTCTTTTTTTTTTTTTTATTATTATCATAATCTTCTTTATATTACATTGGATTACATATAACTTTACATTGACTTCCATTGCTTTTTCAAAAGGGAATGCCATGCATGTCAGTCAATACAGAGGCATCGATCTCCCCGCTTTATCATTCAAAGTCTTTTCCATGCATTTCCCAATAATTATTATTATTATAATTTTTTAAAACAGTCAATCACTATTTCTCATTTTGCTTGTTAAAAGACTTCACCCATCATGAAATACTTCCCAGACCAGTCCAGTTGAGAATACTATACACGTCATCTTCAACAGATAATAAACCATATCTGTTTCTCACTAACATCCCCTCTATTGTTCACTTGCTATCTTTCTCTATCCTCTTCTCTTTTTTTTTT
>NW_006204841.1:1910978-1916795 GCF_000334495.1 Tupaia belangeri chinensis
GAGTCCAGCAACATAGCCATTATGCTAACTGCTGGTCCCACCCCTGGCATGTTTCTTAAGCCACCAGGTCTGAGACTAGAACCGTGCTGTCGGCCATGTGGGACCCAGTTGCTTTAACCACCACACCACCAGCTGGCCTTACTGATTTCATTTTCTTTGGGTATATGCTCAGAAGTGGGATTGCTGGATCATATGGTAGTTCACATTTTAATTTTTTTGAGGAATATCCATGTTGCTTTCCTCCATAATGGCTGCACCAGTTTGCATTTCCACCAGCAGCATGTAAGTGTTCCCTTTTCTCCATGCCTTGTCAACACTGCTTACCTTTGGTCTTCTTCATAATAGCCATCCTAACAAGTGTGATGTATTATGTCATTGTGGTTTTGATCTGAATTTCCCTGATGATTAATGAGGTAACCACTCTTTCATAAACTTGTTGGTCAACAGATGTCTTCTTTGAAAAACATATTTATTCAGTTTCGTCGGATCATTTGCCCTTTTTTTTTTCTGATAGAAAGTGCATATGAGAGCGAGAGAGAGAGAGAGATGGAGAGAAAGACACACACACACACACACACACACACAACACTGTCTGAAAGTGCCCCCCCCACACACACACACACACACACACACACACAGACACCCTTGTTGGGGTCTTCACATACTGCAATCCCCTTTCCTAAACCCTCCAGCTCTTCAGGATTCTGGGCATATATTTGTTAACCAGGGTAGCTAAACACACAGTTGCCATATGGCTTCCAGCCTTAAAGGGCACCTGAGTTAACCACTGTACCACAGTGAGTAGACCCTTTGTCCCCATTTTTTTTTTCTTTTTTTTTGCCATAGGGTACCCTTGCCAGCGAGGGAAAGTGAGAAATCACCCCCTGGGGAGATGGCCACACTACAACCCCTTTGCCATTCTCCTCCTGAGATTTTGAGCATGCACATACACATGCCTGCTGTGATGTTCAGGTTGCCAAGTCCAAGACTTGAACCACGGTTGGCCACATGGGAGCCCTTAACTGCCACACCACCTTCTGGTCCCACCCTTTGCCCATTTTTAAGTGAAGTCATCTGTTTTTCTACTGCTGAATTGTATGAGCTCCTTACATATTTTGCATATTAGGCCCTTATGCATATGTGGTTTACACATACTTTTATTCTGCAGGTGGCATCCTCACAACTTTTGCGGTGCACAAGCTCACATCACCAAACTACTCTGTGGCTCTGTTTCAGTATGTGTAAAGTGGGCTTAATGACTTCATGTTTTACTGTGGTGTGAGCTAAGATGTAGGGACCAGCTGAGGTGGTACAGCTGTAGGTCAGTGCTCCGTGACACTGGACCACCTAGGAATGTTCTGGGTTTGCTTTCCAAGGTCCCCCTCTACGCGCTGCATGTGCTTTCATCATCTGGGTGGGCTGGAGTGAGAGGTGGATTGTGGTGTGAAGACCTTGTTGGGAGTGCCTCTCTCTCTGAAGAAATAAACAAAACAAGACAAAAAGACTTAGAACAGTGTCGATGGCAATTGGAGTGTAAGTATGCGTTAAATGATATTCATGTATATGTGGAACTGAAAAATAGTTTTCCTCTTTCCTCTCCCATTCCATAGCAGGGGTAGTTACACTCACCAACGATGAGGAGCCTCCCAGCCCTGCAGCAGTCCCCATGGTGTAGTGCTGAATGTGTTTATGTGTGCACACTAAAGCCGGATCTCAAGAAGGGTTTGGTAGACTGTGGAAGATAGTCAAGAGACACTTTACCATAAGGCACGCCAGAGTCTGGTTTGAGCAGGAAGACAGACTTCCGAGGTTGGAGAGGAGCAGACTCTAGGTGCAGGGTGGTGGCTGGTCACCCAAACAATCGTGCCTGTGATTGTGGCAGCGTCTTCCTGCCTGGGGTGCATAGGGGGACACGACTGTGAGCTGGCAAACACATAAGGACCCAAGAAGCCCTACGGAGGTCCCCCTGGTGGGGTGTACCATGGAGGAAAGGGTCCTTTCAGTGTCAGAGTGGTCTGCTGAGTGTTCACAAGCCTTGAGGACTGAGGGACTGGATGCTGGGGTGACTAGCTGGGAGGTGGGCCTGGGTAGAGGTGGACCAGGAGGAGTCTGCCAAGCAGTGAGGTCCTTTAGCACAGCCAGGTGGACTCACGTCACAGACTGGATTGTCTAGATGCGATGCCAAGGTGGAGTTTGGTCTGAGGATTTTTATTAGAACTCACACCCATGGGACCAGCGGACGGCATAGTGGCTACGTTGTTGAACTTCCACATGGTCGAGGGTGATTCACATCTTGGACCACTGGCTTGAAACTCACACCGGGCATGTGTGTGTGCATGTCCAAGATCCCAGTAGGAGAGTGGAGGAGAAGGGATTGTGGAGTGGCCATCCCTCCTGGGGAGGGGGGGGATATCTCACTTTCCCTCTCACTGTCTTGGTCTCTCTCTCTCTCTCTTTCTCCAGGGAAAGCATTCTCCCTAAGACAAAAACCTCTAAAAGCAAAAATAATAAATGAATGAATAAATGAAAGAAATCACACCCATGGAATAAAGGAGGAAGACGTAGGGTCAAGCAGAGAAGTTAAACTCCGACCAGGCCTGACAGTCTCGGTCACCCTCTCTGGGAGCCCTGGATTGCACATGGCCCACCGGCATTTCCCTGAGCGTGTGAAGTGGTGGGGTCTTTACACCTTCTCTCCGCGGGTGTGCACTGGGCTGGGAAGGGATGCCCTTGAGCATGGCAGCTCTGGGCACTGATGCAGACTCTGAATTAGCTGACCACTTCAACAAGCCCTCCTTGGAAGGAGGAATGCAGAGGCACATTTCCTATCTCCCATGGCTCATAGAGCCACAGAGGGGATTTTCAGAGATGCTGGAGGAGGGGCAGGACTTTATCCAGGGCCCGATGTTAGCCAGTAGGACTTGAAATGTGTACAATTAATACAACCGTGATGAGGCTGGCAGGTGACATGGTGGTTAAGGACACTGGACTCCCACATGGCTGACCTGGTGGCTTTCTTTCTCTCTCTCTCTGTTTCTGTATGGTCAAATTAAAATAAACAAGTAAGCTTAAATAAAATAATTCTTTAGTAAAGTATGATTGCTACCTTGCTCATACCTGTGCTCTGGTGAGGCCTGGGAGCATTTGAGTTTTATAGGTTGATTGCAGACTTTATAATAAAAGTAATAGAGATCAATGAAAAAAAAAAAAAAAGACCTGAAATTCCACCACTCCCTCTAGTCACCTGTTCCGCCCTGGTCTGTTTCTAGATATACCTGTGTCTTTTATAGAGTTTAGTTTTGTTTTGCTGCAGATTCCAGGGGGGTGGATCTGCAAGTCTGGACACTGTTGGATACAGTGGTTGGGTGGTGATGCCAGGAGTGTGAAGTGGGTAGCGGGGCGAGGAGGTGCCGTGTACGTCGCTGCACAGCCCAGGCGTTAAGTAAGGAATCAGCTGGAGGAAATAAATACTCGCAGCTCTGCCTGTGAGCTCCACCCCGCTTTTTAGAGAAATTAATCTTTATGATTAAAGGCTGATGTTGATAACGAGAGCAATGATCTTAATATCTTACTGCAGCCTCTTTCTTCTGAGTCATCACTACGATTTCCCTGAGCTTGGTAGTTTCTGCATGTTTGCTTCGTAACAGGCAGCTGCATTTTGGGTTGATTATTTGCATTTAAAAAATATGCCGCTCACACGGCATTAAATTTTTATAGCCGCTGTGTTCATTGATCAGATCACTCTGTTAGCGGTTACTATTCCAGCTGTATATTTTAATTACACTTGCTTGAACAACCAGCCTTTCTTAGTCCTTGAGTAATTTGCTGCGTTTAATTTGTTCCTTTGTCTAATTCCGACTTAAATTATTTCATTAGTGTTGGTAGTCCTGTATTACATACCCTTCCTGCTCTTTTTAAAATTTGTTTCTTGGGGGTTTAATTATGTAGGACAGTCAATAAAAGTAGATGCCAACAAAAGAACTATCAAGGCAAATGATCACGGAGAATATATGCCCACGAGATATATCTTATTAATGAACATCCTTAACATTTACGCCAAAACATTAGTTAATTTGTACCAAACCCCAAGAGAAGGATCAGCCATTTTATTTTTCACTTAGTTAATGACAAACTGGCTCAGAGAAATCATGCCAACTATAGAAAGCTGCACAGCCAGAGGGAGGGAAATTGTGAAGTATTTTTGTATTGTAGGAACATTAAAATAAATGACTTACTTAGAAACATTCATATTAGACTCTGATCAAAACACTCACTTTTGACAATAATGTATTTTATTTTCATATTCAAGGAATCATAGAAGGAAGAGACCTCAGCATCTAATTCAGAGGTATTGTATTGCTTGACTAGGGGTGCATTTCATTCATAGACCTATCTTTTGGGGTACACACAATTTTATTTTAAAAATCTGAATGTGAAGGGCCTGTAGGTGGCATGGTTGTTGAAGTGCTGGACTTCCAAATGGTCAACCATGGTTTGTCCTGGACCTGTCAGCTTGCTTTCTCACTTTCCCTCTCTCCCTCTCTCCCTGTCTTTCTTTGGTCAAATTAAAAAATAAAAATGATAAACAAAATTAAATAAAATAATTCTCAAAAAATCTAAATATGGGGAATCAGCAGTTAGCGTAATGGCTATGTCCCTGGATTCCCACGTAGTCGACCGCGGTTCGCGTCCTGGACCCGGTGGCTTAGAACTCACGCCGGGCGCGTGTGCATGCGTACCCAAGATCTCGAGAGGAGAATGGAGGAGAAGGGATTGCGGCGTGACCATCCCCCATGGGGGGGTGATTTCTCGCTTTCTGTCTCTATGTCTCTCTCTGTCTGTCTGGTGAGTGCACGTCCCCTATAGTGAAAACTTCTCAAAAAAAAAAAAATCTAAATATGAATGGCTCTAGAAGGGACCTGAAGTCTCCAGCTGCCCATCTCTGTCGTCTCGTATCTGCCTGCTTTGCTCACACGAGTTACCTTCCTGATTCAATTAAGCAGTTGACTGTGCTACACCTGATTTTTGTTCAAGGCCCTCGCAGCCAGAAAACCAAGATCTAGAGAGCTGATGTCGGAAGGTGCCTGATACACCTGATTTTTGTTCAAGGCCCTCACAGCCAGAAAACTGAGATCTAGAGAGCTGATGTCGGAAGGTGCCTGTCAGATTACTCACAGAGGTCAGTCTGGAACCTGGTCTCACAGATCCTGGCCAGTCCATTTTCTGTTATGCTGAGCAGCCTCTATACATTTCCTTTGGAGAGTTAAAGCAAAACAAGTATTTCATGCCATCTTTTTTGGATTATGGAAATAAGGCCTTAAAGCTATAAGATAGATTCACAGCATACAGCACCAGTTTCCCAGTGCTTACCAAGCATTCAGTTTGGTGTGGAATAGAGAATGTTGGCTTCAAGTCAAAGACTCGGTTCCAGTCTCAGTGGTGTCACTAACTAGAGGCTATTTAACTACATGAGCTTCAGTTTCCCAAAGGTGTTTTACTAGATGAGCTCAAAGTTCCCTTCCAGCTTCGGGATCCTGTGAAGTTTTTTCATGAATGCCCTATAAAAGAATACACAGGAGGCAGCAAAAGATAAGCTATTCCATGAAAATGCCACTGTGCCAGGCAGTTGGTTATCTTCTGAAAGCACTTATGAAACAGAGCTTTAATATCCTCTCTTGCTTTTTTTTTGTTTTTTTTTTTTTTTGGAGAGATTTTCACTGTAGGGCGCGTGCGCTCGCCAGACAGACAGAGAGAGACACAGAGACAGAAAGCGAGAAATCACCCCCCAGGGGGGATGGTCACGCCGCAATCCCTTCT
>NW_006204841.1:1916883-1947436 GCF_000334495.1 Tupaia belangeri chinensis
GACTACGTGGGAGTCCAGCGACATAGCCATTACGCTAACTGCTGGTTCCTCTCTCTTGCTTTTTCATTAGGACGGGAAATTCAGAACTGTATAGTGGTTATTAGTAAATATGTGTATTAACACGTAAAAGGTCTCTAGACGTAAGTGAATGGGTACTTCAGAGGTCTTCAGATTCTCGGATCCCTTTGAAGAGGGCATTGCTGGGAACCAGCAGTTGGCGTAATGGCTATGTTGCTGGACTCCCATGTAGTCGACCGCGGTTCGCGTCCCGGACCCAGTAGCTTAAAACCCACGCCAGGCACCTGTGCGTGTGTGCCCAAGGTCTCGAGAGGAGAATGGAGGAGAAGGGATTGCGGCGTGGCCATCCCCTCTGGGGAGTGATTTCTCGCTTTCTGTCTCTGTCTCTCTCTGTCTGTCTGGCGAGCGCACACGCCCTATAGTGAAAAACCTCTCAAAAAAAAAGAGGGCATTGCTAAGCCACTGCTGATCATGTCAACTACACCATGAGACTTTCAAGGTCTTTTCCATTCATTTTCATTTCCTGGGTGCTGAGTACATTGTCTGGTACATAATAGGTACTCATTAAATATTGAATGGATTTTGACATTCAGGGGAGGGCCATGAAATCTTAGAGTCGGGAGGGATCTCAGAAATCAAACCCAGCTTCTCTGCTGATACAGAGATCTCTGAAGTATTGAGGAGGATGCCCATTGGCGGCACTGGTTTACTCAGCTATTCGTTCCATGAATGATCACTGAGGGTCTCCCTTGAAAATGAGTAATTCTAGGGTTCAGTGAATTAAGGGGATACCATCCCTGAACTAGGAAGCCTTCTATTTCTTCCTGAACATAACCAGTGACTGGAGCACACTACCCATTAAGCTTTCCCTTTTAGAGCTTGGAGGTGGCCATCCCAGCGCTAAAGATCTTCCTCTGGTCAGTAAAACTCCTTTTCTGGTGATATGAGCATCAGTTTTCTCTGAACTTTTCTCCACATGCTCCCACAGATTGCGCTAGGACCTCCCAAATTTCTGAGCCTGTCTGCATTTAGAAGAGGTTGCCATCTGTCGAGCACCCGCCCTTCACCTCGAACTCAGCTTTGGCCACCAGTAATGTCTCTTAAGCCACTGGCATGTGGGAACTTACCTGTGTCCATGGGCACACTTACCTTAGAGCAACTGGATTCATGCCTGGTCTTGGGCATGGGGTCAGATGACACCCCGATCTTTTCCTGGTTGGGCAGAAAAAGCAGCAGTGACTCGGCATGTTTGGAAAGGCTGCGTTATTGCTTGGTTCACCGGGAAATTATCTTGTCCTATTGACAAAAGCAGTTCAGTCTGTTCTCTGAAGGCTTAGTGCATTCCTGTTGACAACTCATTTTTTAAAAAAGTTAAATAAAGTCTGAGTGAGTCTAGATGGGAAGTAAAACTGCTAGAGGAGAGTCTGGGTCTGAACACAAAGTCGTGAAATACGTCCCATGTCAGGAAACACTGTTTGAGGTCTCCAGTCTCCACCACCTCCCCTGCAGTTGCTTACCTAATCCAATCCAAGCTCTTTACCGTGCAGTTCTTGGGTCTCAATGGTTTGCTCATAACCTTCCTTTCTAACTTCGTCTCCCACTAAGTGGCCCATTTTGCTTTAAACACAACCCCTTGCTATTTAGTTATGCATCTCCTACATTTTCTTTTTCCGAGTCTTTGTTTAGGTTTTTCTCTTATATTGGAATTCCCTTCCCTCTTCCAATAAGGCCCTCCGCTCCCATCTGTGCATGCCCAAAGCTTATCCACCGTCCATGGAGTTCCTTAGTTCATGACAGTGCTCCTTCATCCTCAACATCCTTTCCAGTTATCTCTCTCTTTGTGGAACTTCTATGGAACTTGGTATGTTCTTGTCTTTCAGTGAATATTTTCTTATACATCAAACATAATTATAATTGTCACTGTTTAGTAAGTACACCAATTACAAGGGTAAGCTCCTTGGAAACAGTGTTCTGGTTTGATATCTTGGATTTTCTGCAGATTAGATCGAATGTTTTGCACTCAACAAATATTGAAGAGTTTTTACTCTCAGAAAATGCTAAACAGATATAAACATATAAACATAACTATAAAATAAAAATGGAATCACTATACAGGCCATAATATTAAAAAAAAGATACCTTCCTGGAATTCCAAAAATAATTTAAAAGGCAATGTTTTGTTTGTTTTTGAGAGAGAAGATTTTTTTATTTTTTGCTTTAGGGCACACGTGCTCACTGGAGAGACACAGAGAGACAGAGAGATAGAAAGTGAGCAATCACCCCCATTCTCCTAAAAGGTCATGGCCATGCCACAATCCCTTCTCCTCCATTCTCCTCTCAGGATTTTAGGCACACATGCACACACTCCCAGCGTGAGTTTAAGCCACCGGGTCTGGGGCTGAAAGCACAGTCAACTACATGGGAATTCAGAGATGTAACCACTACTCCATCTGGTAGTGGTTAAAAAAAAAGTACTGGTCCTTAAAAAAGCTATTTTAGTTTTCTAAAAAGTAGCCTCTCAAAAGCATAACAAAAAGACATAGGCAACCCAAAAAGCAACACAAAACCCAAACAAAAGTAATTTATATTCATATAGATGGGGGACTTCGCAATGTTTGTGGGAAAATACAATTAAAGTTCAAGTTTATTTTGGGGCAAAAAATTTGAAATCCATGTAGTTTTTTCATAATATGCATTTTCCATGAACTTTCTGAAGATGCTTCACATACATAACCTCTTAACATAGTTTCTCATCCTCCTCCTTAAAAATGTCACGAAGGCCTTCTCTTCCCCTCTCTAGGCATCCCACACTCCTCTACCCTCAACTTCAGTAGGCTCTCTGGCCTCCCAGCAGTTTCCCTCTGCTCTTCCCAACATATTCAACTAGTCTCCTTGGTTTTTCATTTTCTTCTCAGCATTTCTCCCATCAGGGTCACAAATGCACAAGAGTTGAGGGAGTTCAGTAAGCTAGGATTCCTCTGGATGAATGGGAGTTGGGGAGTTTGGGCAACCTTATACCCCACTAACAGAAGCTGATGGAGCCAGCAAGTGGCATAATGTTTAAGGTGCCGGACTCCTACCTGGCCAAATTTAGTTTGAATCGTAGACCTGGCAGCTTGAAATTCACGCTGGGCACATGTGTTTGCATGCCCAAAATCCCAAGAGGAGAATGGAGGTGAAAGGATTACAGCATGGCCATCCTCCCTGGGGGTGATTTTTCACTTTCTCTCTCTCTCTCTCTCTCTCTCTTTTTTTTTTTTAATCTTTCTGGTGAGCACACTCACTCAATAGCAAAGATCTCTCTCTTTAAAAAAAAATTAATAAAGCATTTAAATTTACCATCAGGACAGTCCCAAATGACTGTTTTACTAAGGATTTCTGAGACAGAGAATTGCTATCTCTTCCTAATTGTGCAAGAGCCCGTGAGAGTTTGCTGTGGAGTTACTGCCTGACGAGCTGTATGAGCTGGGCCTTTAGACCAAACAATCTCAAAACCAGGCAGGTGGGAACTGGTCAGTTAGGTGGAAGCTGGTCTTGAGGCTGGTTGTCAGACACCAGCTCTCAAGCTATGAGGGAGAGAGAGAAGCACCTCCTACATCATTTGTTACCTGCGATGACAGAGTCTCCCCTGCCTTGTCTGAGATGACAGTAAGCATTTTTCAGCTTGTGCTTTCAGAATGTAACTAGTGTAGTATTTTTTATTCCAGTGCTGCTTGGCTTGCTTCATTTGCTTTTATGACAGTGCTTGGGTACGATTAAATGACAATTTAATGTGTATAATAACTCATTTAAAGTTTTAGCGAGGGCTCGGATGAAGGTGATGGGGTTTGAGCACAGTTTTGAGCAAACTACACAGTTTAAACCTGAGCCAGGGGCAGCTTAGAATGATTTCTGATTTTGTCAGAGAACAGCTCTAATTTTTACATTCTTTCTCTTCTCCTCAGCTCTTTTATTTATTTATTTATTTATTTATTTATTGGGGGGGGTGGTCACATGCAGTTCTACTGGGTCATCAGAAAAGTCATGAGGCATTTTTGCACAGAAAAAGAGAAAAATCCATCATCCATTCTCTGAAGGCTCAGTGCATACATATACCTCAGTTGAACAAGAAAAGACCCTGGAGAGTCTGAGCTTAACCCCAACCCTGTGTATTTGTATTTCTTCTTGAGATTCATAAGGTATATGGAAATTACCTTTGGCCACTGAAACTCTTCTTAACCTGAGGCTCTATGAACCAAGAACAGTCTAGGAGGATCAGGGCTTTGGAGCACAGACAGAGGCTCAAGCCTTTTCTTCTGTTCCTGTGGGAATGTGTGCAGAATAGAACTTGTCATTTATCTGCCTCAGGTGATGCTTCATGACTTACGTTACCACCATCCAGTGAGCAACTGCTGGAGGGGAAAGGGAAAATGGGAGACAAGGAGTTTTCTGTCCTTTGCAGGAGATCCCAGGCTGAACCCAAAGGGGAACAGGTACCACCAACCACAAAGCCAATAGCTCAGACTCTTTACTGCCACCTTGGTTTTGATGGAGGAGTGGAGAGTAAGGGGAGCTCTGGCCCAAGGAGTACCTCCAGCTTTAAATGTTACCTGCAAAGTAAAGTGGGATGCATGGTCAAGGGCCTATGTGTTTGGGTCTGAAATTCTTAAGAGTCTGCTAAGACTACATACTGGTTTGAGAGTTAAAGGTTTCTTCTGTCTTTAGTTTTTCAAACGTTGAGATGGCAATTCACTGAGCACCCTATATTTAGCAGCTTATAAATAACTATTCGTAGGTGTCCATAGGCTCATAGTTTAGCTTGCTAGGGAGCCAGGGCACCTGCTCCCTAGGAGGGATAAATGCTTGGATTTCAGCACAACGTGAAGCAAAATGGCCAGACTTTGAGAGACTGCATTTCAGCCTAGACAGCCTTAATCCTGACTCTGAGAACTCTGAGCTGTCCTCTGCAGGAGCTGAGCTGTCTGCCTCTACGAGACATTTTTAGATTACTTATTTTCTCTCAACTGTTTGTACCAGAGGGGGCCTAAATTATGCCCAATTGGCATGGACAGAAATGAACCTGTTTCTAGAAATGTGGCCCATCAAAGTTATTTGTGATGCTTCTGAAATGATTGCATTTTAAAGTCTTGTAAATTAAAAAAAATATTTAATTTTGTCATTATTTATTTTTTAATTTGACTAGAGAAAGAGAAAGGGAATAGGAGAAAGCAAGCTGCCACATCTGGGACTCAAGCCATGGTTGGTCATGTGGGAGTCCAGCACTCCAACTATCATGCCACCCACCAGCCCGAGTCTTGTAAATTTTATTTAAGTTTACCCTAGGTGTAATTTTGGGAGGAAACAGCCACGCTCCCCACATTGCTATGCCTTATTATAAGTATCTCGTGGCTCGAGGCCAATCGTTAACTCTAACTTAATACTTTTAGCTTCTCCACCAGCCTGGGCTTTCCTGCCAATCAGAAGATTCTTGCCAAAGAGGAAGGAAGTCAGGTTTCAGTGGTCTGTTTCTTTCCTGTGAGAGGTGTTTGAACAGAAGTTGTCTCAGCACAGCTGACCTTGAAAGGTGCTACCGGGAGGGCTCTGGAGTGGGGTATGAGTGAGCAGTGGCAAAAAGAGAGTCTCTCTCTCTCTTTTTATTTTTTGTAGAAGCCTTTCAGATTCAACTGGAAATGGGTGTCTTAATTACAACTGCTTTTTTGGTTTTGTTTGTTTTGTCTTTTCCTACATGAAGAGGCAATTAATTTCTACAAAACGCAACAACCACATTTTGGAATGTCAAGTTTTACAGTCATTGCGTTTGCATCTCAATGGCCATTTTCAAAATAGGGGCAAGGAGGGTGGTTTGAACATTCTGAGAATAACAGGGTAGCTGGAACAACAGTGGGGATGCCACTTTACAGGGCAATCAGAGGGAGAGCTGAAATCACAACCTCTCATTTATCCACTGGTAATAATGCTGAGTGAATTACAGGGTGTGTTTCTGGCAGGAGTGGCATTCGTTTCTATAGAACAGGACTAGGTTTGAATGCATTTGGGTTAGCAACCCCATTTCCCCCTGACTGGGGAATAAGGGACTTGAACACCAATTTTGTGCTCACAGGCTTAATTGTGCATGCATGTGTGTGTACACATACACACCTGCATATTTGACAGAGAGGTGGGAGATAGCTATGCGGGGGGAATGAAAGAAATGGTGGGAACATCGATGTACTCCTAGTACTCTGACTCTTGTTTCTATTTCTTTTCCTTGGTGACCAGTCCAAGCAGGAGAAGTTAAGTAAGAGAAACAAGCGCACAGTGGAAGAATGAGCAAAAAGATGGAATAGCGAGAGGTTGCATGCTGTTTGTCTTTATCATCAGCACCTAGTACTTGACATTGAAGGTTAAAATTTAATTCTTCTTCCTTTTTTTTTTTTTTTTGCATTAAAATAAATTGCAATAGGGGACGTATGTTCCCTGGAGAGAAACAGAGAGAGAAAGAGGGAAAGTGAGAAATCATCCCCCCCGGGGGGGGAAGGGGGATGAAATGCAGCAATCCCTTTTCCCTTACTCTCTTGGAATTTTGGACACACATACACACACACACACACACACACACACACACACACACACACGCCCCTGGGGTGATACTCGAGCTACCCTGTCTGGAACTTGAACCAGAGTTGGCCAAGTGGGAGTCCAGCCACATGCTCCTGGGGGTTCTTCAAGGCACTGGGACTTGAATTAGTTAGTTACATGTGAGATCTAGCTGCCTTAACCACCATGCCACTTACTGGCCCTAAATTTTAATTCTTTAAAAATATATTGAAATATTCAAGTTAATTTTAATTCTTATCTTAGAGGACTTAGCTGAACATTAAACATTGACTCTAATCAAGATGATGCTCAACATTGCTTTCAGCCCTTGCTGAGAGCTCTGATGAGTCATTTATTAACTTGATGACTTAAATGGAATTCACAGGACAGATGCAATCAAGAGAGAGGAGGAAAAGCCCAGGTAGGGAATGGTAAGAGAGAGGATTTATTTCATTTTGGGGTAGAAGGCCGGGACCATGCAACAATGACCTGTAGACACAGGAATAGTTGTTGTGAGAATGCTGTCTGCTGTCAGCATGGAGTGGACAAACAGCCCACTGTTTTATTTGATTGACTTTTAGCAATACTTTAGAGACTCTTTTTGGTTCTGTTGAGTAATGTGTTCTTTGTACTGTCAATAACCAACGTTCTGTAGAAATAATGATATGGTTTATTATAAGCATGAATATGAGTTACCAGGCCTGGAAAGTCACAAAAGTGCTTTTCAGGTTCCTCAGATTTTATGGTTCTTTTAATTCAGTTCTGGGAGCAGGAGAAACAAAGTTGCAAATCAGCATAAGGAGTCTTTACATGGGCCTGGCCCCAAAAGGCAGGACATCTGGAAGTAGAGGCTTAAAGGTTATAGGAGGAGGGTTTAGAAAATTTTAGGCTAGCAATTAGTTAAAAGTACAAATCTTTGTTTCCAAAAGATTTAGAATCGGCAAAAGAATGCCTGTGTTTCACTTAAATACAGATCAGAAGGCTTCACGATGTGTCTACTAATGCTACGTCAGGGGACAGGATAGAGGGAACGTGGCACAATCACAGGGCCAAAGCCATCTGTTACAGCAAGATTAATGTGTGTAGATGTGACTCCCCCAGACCCTTGAGAAAGTAGCTTAGAATAGGAAAAACAGTCGGAATTCCGTGCTCAGTACCAATGAAGACCTCCGAGGCAGTGTGCCTTCATTATGTACCCATTGCAGTGCTTTGCCTTATGACAGATTTTTGACTGTTCCTGGATGAAGATGCTTTCCAAAGGGCCTGGGAGAGTCACGTCTATGAACATGAATGTTACTATAATAGACGGCTTTGGTCTAGTGACCATGAGCAGTTCCTTGCATCCTGACCCTGGCATAGCATGGGTCAGGATAAATAGCAAGGCCTGGTTATCTACATTTAGGTTAGGTTCAGACATTCTTTTCTATAGACTCCAAGTCTCTTTTAGACAAAGGGTTACAAATTTAACCAATTACTAATGTAAAAATTTCTATGCCCACCTATAACCTATAAGCCCCCACTCTCAGATGCCCTGCCATTTTGGGCCACACCAATGAAGAGATTTCTTATGCTGATTAACAATTTTGTTTGTGTCTCCTGCTCTTGGAACTGAATAAAAGAACTGCTGCATCTCCACCTCGGGAAGCACTTTTTGTGCTTCTCTGGGTCTGGTCACTCAAAGTTTTGTTTAGAATAAACCATGCTAATGATTATTACTTTTTCTTTTTTCTTTATTATTATTTTTTTTTTTAAAAAAGAGATTTTTGCTATAGGGTGCATATGCTCTCCGGGAAGACAGAGAGAAAAAGAAAGAGAGGAATCACCCTTGGGGAGATGGCCATGCTGCGATCACTTCTTCATTTTCCTCTTGGGATTTTGGGCATGTACACATACATGTGCCTGCATGTTTCAGGTCACTGGGTCTGGGACTCAAAACCTGGTCAAGCATGTGGGAGTCCAGGGCCTTAACCACTACATTACCTGATGGCCCCACTAATGATTATTTCTATAGACTTTGGTTCTTTCCATTGTCAACCTGCTTGCTCACTGATGGAGTGGCTCAGATGCCCAACCTGGTGCTTTGGGCTCACTCACCAGGGAGGTGTGTCCCAGGAAACCTGGCCCAGGTCATCTCAGATGTGAAAGTGATTCAGGGTTGTCCAGCTGCTGTCCTGTGGAAAGACAATACTCCAGGTCACTTCTACGGGTCTTACTTTCTTGATAGTTCTTTCCTGAGCCTATTATTTCTCATGACAAGTTAGAGATGGGTGCATCTCTCACCCTTTCCCACATGGAATAACTTCCTTTATTTTTGACACTCTCCATCATGTTGAAGGACCAGATAGCAAACACTCCCTTTCCTGTGATAGGTCTATAAGCTTAGCACTGTTTGCACTCTCCCTGAAGATGCAAACACCAGGTCTTTCCTACGTTCCAAGGTAAGGCCTAGTCCTGGATGCGGTACCTTCTGAATCACTCCAACATTCCAGCCCACAGAAGTGTTTGATTATAGCAGTTAAATCCTCAATACCTCTTTGCCACCTGTGCCCACCCACCCAGATCAGAAGAAGTATTGATGTTTACATCTTACTCTGTAGCAGTAAACATGTCCCAGAGTGGAGGGTCGCCAGGGCTTAAATTTCATTGCATATATTATCCTTCAGTTTGAGCAAATATCCTCTCTTGTAGCAAAGGAGACTGGATAGTTGTCAATTTTCAGAATGAAATGAAGACTTTACAAGCCAGTTCCTCAGCTTAGAAGCTGCTCCCTAGTTCCCATCCACAAGCCTCTGAGAGCAGGTGCAGGCGAGAAGACCCTGGGAAGGGACCCAGAGTGCTGTGGTCGTCTTCTGTGCTGGAAGACCAAGCCCTTGCACCACTGCACAGGAGAGAGTGGTGCTGAAGCCTGCCTGGGCCTCAGGATGGTGCCTTGAGAAAGAGCTGTCTTTTTGAATTAGCAAAAAGATGCTGTTTGCCAGCTGCATGGGGTGGTTGTTTCCTTTCTTGCACTGGAATCCCAGATGTGCTGCATCTAGCATGCAATGAGTCCTACTGCTCGTGGCACAGCCAGCTCAGGGGGTAACAGCAATCCACTGGGTCAACTCATTCCATTAGCACTGAAGTATTAGACATAGTCTGATTATGAAGGGAGTACTTGTGTTGGGGGAGGGCTCAGAGGAAACAACTGAAGGTAGGATAGTGGACTCTCCTTGTACTGTCCACCTTTCTTTTGTAGGCAGTGCCCATGGCTGTCTAGTTAAGGGATGGAAGGCAAGTTACAAAGACAAGCAGAGTAAATTTCAGGGAACCGATACGCTCTTACAAAGAGAATGCAATGTAGAATGTCCCCCAAATGTAAATGCAAAGCGTGGAGTTCATCTTTGGACTGTCTACAAGAAAGGCGCTGAAATCCGATTGTTATGGCTACATGACACTCACCGGGTCTGCGGGCCTTCCATTCCACAGGGGCTAAAACTATTTTGTTTTCAAAGGGGAAGACGTATCTGTGTTTGCCCTCCTTTGCTTTGTAAAATTGAATTGCAGAGAACTCATGAATAATAGAAAGAACACTAAGGACTGTGAAATTAACACTGGCACCAAACAGAATTTCCAAAAGGGGAAACTGCCGAAGGAAGGCTCTGTCCAGCCTCCCTAGACTACAGTTTGGAAACTGGGTCACTTTAGAATGGGAAGGTGGAGTAAGTTAAACATTTAAAAATTTTTAAATTATTTAAAAAAATAAGTATTTATTTAACTTTGTTTGTAATTGTTATTATATTTTTAATTTGCTATAGGACATGTACACTCACTACAGAGAAAGAGAGAGAGAGAGAGAGAGAGAGAGAGAAAGAGAGAGAGAGAGAGAGAGAGTGAGAAAGCAAGTCACCAGATCCAGGACTTGACTGCTGTTAGCAACGTGGGAATCCAGCACCTTAACCATCATGACACCTATTGGCCCATATTTTTTGTTTGTTTGTTTTAAAAATTATTTATTTATTTCTTTCATGAGTGAGAGATGCAGGGACAGAGAAACAGAGATAGACACACCCCTAATAGGATCTTGACACTGAGATTACCCTCAGCCTCAGCAAGCCTGGATCACAGGTATGTGTGGGCCTGGTGCATTCAGGGAGGTCTCTGGCCATGAACCTGGAACCTTATGATGTGAGTCATTATGCTTTATCACCGCTTCAAAGTCAGGCCCCAGCATTAGTTCTTCAGAATCTGTTTTGTTTCCTGCTTTCGGAACAGTGAATGTTTTCAATCCTTTAGGTCAGATAGGTATTTCTTATTTTACGAAGGTTTTCTATGCAATTTATGACTGCAACAAGGACGATAGGTCAAATTGTGACATTTGCCCATGAGAACTGCCGTGCTCCTCGTTAGTGATGAAGATAGTTGACTTGATTCGAGCATTTTCTATGTGCCAGGCACAGTGCTAAAGGCATGTTCTCACATAATTTCATAATTCCCTCATGAGATAGGTACACTTATCTCCATTTTGCAGATGTAGAAACTGAAGTTGAGAAATGTTAAGGTATACAGTTAGTAAAAGATGGCACCAGAGACCAGCCTAAGCCTGAATGCCTCTCAAGACTGCCCATTTATCCTCCACAGCATCCCTTTATATGTCTTTATATGTCCTCTTAGCACTTAGTCTGCAAAGCCCTCCTGAAACTTACTGTGATGGCGAGTGGTACTTCTCCCTTCTGCTCTTCCACAAGGCAGCATCCTGTCCTGTATGTGCTTTGTGTTTCAGGTCCTCCAGCTTGTCATGGGCTCATGTAGACACACAGCAAAGGGGGACAGGAGGCCTCCTACAAGAGTGTACGTTACTCCAACACGTACTGTGATGGCTATTCCTACCCAGGGTTCACCACAGCATAGGGGGAAGTGCTTGCAAACCTTAAAGCCCCGTAGATGTGCACATGGTTGAATCTGAACTTTAGAATCAAACAGACATGGGTTTCATTCATTCATTCATTCATTCATGATTTTTTTTTTAAATGAGAGAGAGAGAGCAAGTATGAAAGAAAGTAGAAGGGGAAAAAAACGAGAGAAAGAAAGGAAGAGAGGGCAAAAAAGAGAGGTATTTTTGAAAGTGTCTCCCTGTTGTGATCCTCTGCCCCAGCCTTCCAGTTAGCTGAGATTACAGGGACATACTCAGTGCCTGACCTGTTCAGGTTGGCCTGGAAACCAATCACAGACCTCTCATGTTGCCCCAGCCTCCTGCAGCTGTGTCCTATCATTGCACTACCATGTCTAGGCTGGTGGATTATTTACTGAGCATCTACCATGGGTCAAGCACTCTGCTAAATGCTGGGTTTGAATTCCAAGTTCATAATTTATAGCTATGAACCTCTGGGATCTATTCAACATCACTGATGAGAATAATAATGGTAACCTATGAGCTATTCCAAGATTAGAACTGGTACATAGCAAAAGTTCAGTAAGTGGTATTACTAACAAAAGGGCACAAAAATAGTGTTGGTCCAGAATCTGCTTATATTCCTTTCCCTTGGGACCTTGCTTGCCAAGGTTCCAGCTAGCTAGTGTGTTTCATCAGAGCCTGGAAAGTTAATGTGCTAAACTAAGCTATTAGCTTTTGCAAAAGCCTTTTAGAGAGAGAATGACAGCTCAAAGCAATTCCTCATTCTGGGCACAGGGCAGTCTCAAATTGGGAATCATTTTAGCATGGGACCTGGGCACCAACCCATCAAATATCTGCCTGCTTCTTTATCTTTACTAACCGCTTTCTCCTGACAGATGAGAAGCTTTCCTGTGTATGATCAAAGGACTAGGCAGTTTCTTTGGAAACATGGATAAATATATTTTAAGTGGCGAAAGAAGTTCCATTTGTCCTTCTAGGTGTATCTCTCCTCTGTTTAATGCATAGTCCACTGACGTTAGCACCTGAGGTTCCTCGGATACCCTCAATAACACTACTTGGCTAATCTAATGTGATTCAGCTAATGGGTTTTCTATCAGTGTTTATGGACCATCTTATCCATCCACTCTCCTACCAGAGAAATGTGGATATGCAGCAGGCCAAGATATCCCTTTTTCCAAACCAGCTCAATCTATTTGAAGACCAATGTTAGTATTTTGGCTTCCATAGTCTTGTTCTCTGAAACAAGGTGAAAGCCATTTTTCTCTTCTGAACAAGTTCATAAAAGAGTAATGAAGAAGTCTTGAAACAGTCCTATTTTTAGAGTAAATCTTTTAATTTCTTTGTGCATAAAGTCTCATGGCTACTAATAGTAACTGCTTGAGGATAATTTAAATTATTAGCAGGAAATAAAGATCAGATAATGGCATGAAGATTAGACTTGATAAAAAATTCTATTTTTTAAAGAATTATTTATTTTATTTTATTTATTCATTCATTTTATTTTAATTTGACCAGAGAGAGAGAAAGAGAGAGAGAGAGAGGGAAAGTGAGAAAGCAAGCCACCAGGTCCAGGACTCGAACCGTGGTTGGCCATGTGGGAATGTCCAACACCTTAACCACCATGCCACCTGCTGGCCCCAAAATAATTCTATTTTTAACCTTTTATTTTCAAATGAGACTAACTTGCAGGAAGTTGCAAAGGTAGTACAGAGAGGTTCCTTGGACTCAACACACTCTCCCTAGTGGTGCCACCTTACATGCCTATAGCAGTGTTGAATTTATTGAAATTCCAAGAATATTCTAGAAGTCTGCCTCTCCCAGGGGACAGGCTGGAGGAGGATGGATTGCTTTTTAGCCACCTTCTCTTCCCTGGTTTCATGCAGAGGCTTGCTTAGGGGCCTGTGCTTTCAGCTCTGTTTTCAGGAGAGCAGTCAACATTTCCTCACTTCCCTTCTCAACAACCTTGAGTGGTTTCCATCTCACTCTATCGGATCCCAGCCAGTGGACATCAAACCACTGTTGTAATGCCCAATCCTATCTGGCCCTTTTTCTTCCATCTCCATTTCCTACCAGGCTCCATGAACTGCTGGGGTCTGGCCACATTAGCTTTTTTTCCACGGCTGTTCTCAGTTATGATGAAGATACTCCTGGCACTGGGCCATTCCCTTCACCAAAGTCTCTGCTTGCACGCTGGTTTGTCAGTGATGGCTTCTGTACTCTTCTATTCTCTCTGCCTCTTCTTGGCATTCCCTGACTCCTTTTTCTGTTTTAGTCTTCATCTTAGCCCATCTCACATACTTCTTATTTTCTTGTTTGATTATTCATTCTGTCTCTCTCGCCTCCCTCCAGATAAGCTTTTTAAGAACAAGAACCTTTCTGTCTTGTTCGCTGCTGAATCCCCAGGTCCCTGAACAGTGCCTGGCTTGTAGCTGGCACTCAGGATATATGTATGCAATTCAAATACAATCGTGGGTGTACTCTTCAGTTTTTAGCTTGTTAAATTCCACAATTCCACTTTTTTTTTTTTTTAAGTTTGCTACAGGGCATGTGTGCTTATAGGAAGAAAGACAGAGAGAGAGAGAGAGAGAGAGAGAGAGAGAGAGAGAGAGAGAGAGAAAGAGAGAGAGAGAGAGGTGAAAGTGAGAAATCACTCCTCAGGGGTTATGGTCAAATCACAATCTCTTCTCTTCCATTCTCCTCTGGGGATTTTGTGCACATATGCACATGCACCCATCGTGTTTTTCAAGCTGCTAGGTAACCACTCAGCCATGTAGGATCTACTACACCACTGGCAGAACAATAAAAATAATTTCACTTAAAAATAATTTATTCACTTAATTCATGAGAGAAAAAGAGAAAGAGAGTGACAGGCACCACCCAAAAAGTATTTATGCTGCAACACACCCTAATCTCAGGGCTGGGACCTCAGGCATGTGGGAACCTGGAGTACTCAGGGAGGGTCTGAGATGTGAGCCTGAGACCTTTTGGATGTGGTCTAGTTACTTTATTGCTTCAGCACTGCAGGGCCCCCCAGATTAATTACTTACTGTTTGCATGGAAGCTTAGAGTTCTCAGACATTTCTGCAAATAAGCTATGGAATCTGGAGAGCAGCAGAAGTCTACATGAGATTCTAAGTCAAAATCTGCAGTTGTTGTAAAATCAACTGAAAGTAGAAATCTACACAGTAAAGGAAATCTACATGTAAATGAAAAGCTCATTAAAGTCTAGACCAAAGGACCTCAGGGGGCTTTGGAAGAGAAAGCAACTGGTTTGTGACCTTAGCTTCTTTCTTTAGTCACTTTCTGACCAATAGGTAATTTATCTAACTTCTGGGATTCATTATTATTATTTTTTTTCTAGGGGAAGATAACTTCTCCCTTTCTTTATGTTATCATATTTCATTGTTTCAGTTATTCTCTTTGAGATCTTGAGGCTGTGGCATGTTATTTGTAATGAGCAAAGGAAGGCACATTTGAAACTTTCATTATGGTTACAACTAATGCAGTCAAGTCGAGCCCTCTCCAGGGGCTTCCTTATAGCCATTGCTTGCTATCAGTAAATATTCATAAATGTGCTGTCATGGAAATTAAATGGAATGCCTCAAAATTACTTTGGGGGCACAAGGAAGGCCCTGAAGAGTGAACTAGGAGGATGCATTTTATTTGCAGATTTGGAATGAAGAAAGTGTTCTTTTTGTCCATGGATGGCATACCCTGCCCTGGAGAAGGATTCTGAGGAAGTGAGCAGAAAATGTTCAAGCTGGCACTTGTGCAGTGGGGACAGCCAGTTCTATCCACATCAGAGTCGGGGACTTTCAAGGGGTTGGTGGCAACTTCTTAGGATTCCTCACCAATAAAAAGGGACTATTGGCACTGACTAGGTTTTGGATGACACTTTCTCGGGACTCCTCCATAACTTCTCATGTTAGGTAGAGTTTTCTTTTGGCTGATAACATTTGCTGAGTACCTCCAGTGGAGAAGTCGGGTGTGAAAAACCCCCGGGAGGCCCTACCCCGTCTGTGAAAATTCACCAAGAGACTTCTGGTGGGGCCATACTGTCAGCCTACGTTGAACTCTAGCGTTGAGTCTCCCCTTCTCTTCCCCCTTTCCTTATTGCCCCGTGGGCAAACCTAGGGGCAGGGGTCAAGGGCAGCATCATTCAGTGATCCTGGTGAGTTGATGAAAGTGTTGTGTTGAATCAGAGCCTGTTTCTAGAGAGAGTTCTGTTCCTTCGAATTACTTAAAGGAGAACTATCATCGAGGAAATTAAAAGCATCAGCAGTAGTCGGACTTGCGGAACGTCAAGGGCAAGAGAGGAGGAAAAAAAAGCCGGAGAGGGCACTCTTGTCACTGATTTCAAAGGAGCTAATTCTTAGGGTTATTAGCTGCCTCAATTTACAACGCCATATACTCTGGAACACCAAATGCTCATTATCAAAAATTAAAGAAGCGTGGAGCTGAGATCTGAATTATATTTTAGATAATAGATTTTGGAACATGCTTCATATTGTTCAGACTGACCTGACCTTACATATAATAAAGGTTTCCAGTGGGCATGGACTCATGGAATCTCAGTTATAATACCTTGTTTCCAGGAGTGTGAAACAACAACAACTACAACAACAACAAAACTAGGAAAAGCTCCTTTGTTTTTATTTCCATGTGGTTCCTAGTAGCAGGCCAGTGTCCAGGAGGCAAAGCGTGGCTTTGGAATTCACAGCCTTCACTCTCTTTGAGCTCTCTGTCCTCCGGGTCTCAATCTCCTGATCTATCTTAATCTTGCCTTTGGAAGGAAACTTAAGCACCCTTAGTTTTCAAGGGCAGATAACAGATTGAGGGGTATTAGGAGTGGAGTTCTGTCTCCTCAAATTCATACATTGGAGCCCTAACCTACCAGTACCTTAGCATGTGACTGAATTTGGAGATGGGGTCCTTAAAGAGGTACTCGGGGTTAACCGAGGTTGTTAGCGTGAGCCCCAATCTAATATGACTGTGTCTTTATAAGGAGAGGACAATAGGACACAGAAAACACAGGGGTCAGACGATGTGAAGATGCAGCCAGAAGGCAGTCACCTGCAAGCCAAGGAGAGAGGTGATGGAAGAAACCAAACCCATAGGCAACTTGATCTTGGACTTTTAGCCAACAGAATTAAGAGACAATACATTTCCGTTGCTTATGCCACCCAGTCTGTGGTATTTGTGTTTTGGCAGCCCTGGCTGCTCAAAAATGGGTTTATAGGAAATCAGAAAAAAGTGTTCTAATGACGGTTTTTAGGCTTCTGCTATCTCTGATGGGGGCTCTGGATGGTGGGAGTCTATGTCCTGAGTCCAGGTAAGGTAGGTTCACCACAACGACTTTCTAGCCGATCTTCCTAGCTGTGCTCTTCTCTTCTTTCAAGCCAACCTACACATAAGTGCTAAGAAAACAAAACAAAACAAAACAAAACAAATCCACTTCATTAAATATGGTTTTTGTCAAAGTAATTATCCATTCAAAAGTTCCCATTATATACGGGCACTATCGCAGCATATTTGGCCTCCATAACACTTTACTGACTTTTGAATTCTTCTCTCTGTCTTTTTGGTTCATCCATGTTTATTGCTTTATTTATTTATTTATTTGGAGAGGTTTTTGCTATAGGGTGCGTGCACTCTCCAGAAAGACAGAGAGAGACAGAGACAGAAAGTGAGAAATCACCCGGGGGGTGGCCACGCCATAATCCCTTCTCCTCCATTCTCCTCTCAGGATCCTGGGCACGCATGCACACATGCCTAATGTGAGTTTAAGGCTCTGAGTCCAGGACTCAAACCGTGGTTGACTATATGGGAGCCCAGCAACATAGCCATTATGCCAACTGCTGGTCCCTATTTATTTATTTATTTTTTAGAGAGAATTTTTGCTATAAAATGGGTGCACACACCAGGGGTGGTGGTGGAGAGAAATAATTTCCCAGGGGGGTGTAAAACTACTTTTTAATTTATTTTCCCAGTTACATATACCTACATTAAAAATAATCCTTTTCTTACTGGATATCTTTTATACATTTTAATTATTATCTGCAACTTTCTCTTTGTTTTTTTTTTTTTTCAACTTTCTCTTTGTAATAAATGCAGGCAGAAATACCATATTTCATCGATTCTAAGAGGTCTCTTTTCTCTCACATTTTAACATGTCAAAATTCAACATTTAATAAGATTCATCCTGTCACTGATGACATCTTACTATTATAAATGGCAGTACCATTTTTTTCTTAGTGATAATTAAATGTGTCTCGAATGACCAAAAAGGCAAGGGAAACTAGTTAAAGGAGACTAAAGAGAATGAGAGTCAAATGCAATGTGTGCTTGATGATGAGGCCCCCAAATAGGAAAAAAAGCAAAAAAAAGCAAACAGCAACAAAGAATTTTTTTTTCTTATAGTCTGGAGGAATATGAATATGAACTAGGTATTAGTCTGCTTAGGCTGCTGTAACAACATATCACAGACTTTATGGCTTAAACAACAGGAATTTATATTCACAGTTCTGGAAGCTGGAAAGTGTTTGATTGCTGTGGAGGGCTCTCCTGGCTTGCAGATGGCAGCGTTCTTGCCATGTTTGTAGGTGATGTTTTTTCTGAGGATGAGGAATTGGTGGGTTGGTAGGGAACAGGGATTGAGAGAGAGAAGGAGAACTGGAGCATATTGTCTGCTGTCTCCTTTGAAAAGGAAACAAATCTTATCAGATCAAGGCCCCATCTCTCCCAGGTTCATGACATCATTAACCTTCATTACCTCCTAAGGGCCCCATACCCAAGTGCAGTCACATTTCCGGGTTAAAGATTCAACCTATGCATTTAAGGAGGAAACAATTCAGCCCATGGTGAACTACTTATTAGATACAATTATAGTATACTATTACATTTCTTGGATGTTATAATGAATTGTGGTTATGTGGAACTTGTCCTTATTCTTATGAGATACCTTGCTGAAATGTTTAGTAGTGAAATACCACGAGCTGTGTCTGCAACTTACTTTGAGTTGAACAAAACCAGTATGTTAGTCTATAAATACTAATATATACCCATACATACATACATACATACATGCAGTAAATGTGATAAAATGTGAACAATTAAATTTACCTACAATAAATTTAGGTAAAAAAGACAAGAGTGTTTTACTGTACTATATTTTCAACTTTTCTTTTTTTAAAAAATTATTTATTCAGGGACCAGCAGTTAGCGTAATGGCTATGTCACTGAAATCCCATGTAGTCACTGTAGTTTGAGTCCCGGACCCAGTGGCTTAAACTGATGCCGGGCGCATGTGCGTGCGTGCCCAAGATTCTGAGGAGAATGGAGGAGAAGGGATTGTGGCGTGGCCATCCCCCCTGGGGGGTGATTTCTTGTTTTCTGTCTCTTTGTCTCTATCTTCCTGGCAAGCACATGCGCCCTATAGCAAAAACCTCTCAAAAAATTATTTATTTAATTTTATTTATTCATTCAGTCATTTTCATTTGACCAGAGAAAGGCACACAGAGAGAAAGAAAGTGAGAAAGCAAGCCACCAGGTCCAAGACTGGAACCGTGGTCAGCAATGTAGGAGTGTCCAGCACCTTAATCACCATGCCACCTGCTGACCCTCATCTTTTCTTTATACTTGAACATTTTTAAAATAAAAAGTTGGTTTATTTAATTTCTTTTCTGGAAATAAATGAAAAAAAATAAATTCTCATAATTGAATACATCTCAGATTTGTTAATATTTGATAAATATTCAAAAAACAGACTTTTTACAAGATACATTAATTTGTTTTTATTCAGTTTGGACACCAGATTCTTGACTAAGGTAGTCATATAGCATAAACCAGTTCAGATAGTGTATTGGGAATGATTATGGATGTCCTTGATCAAATAACTACTATGCATTCAACAAACTTAAAAATGAGGTCAATGGAAATACCAATTTTATAGATTTGTTATGAAAATTAAAATGAGAAAATACATATCAAGTGTTTTGAAAAACATACAGAGCATAGTGAGCACTGAATAAATACTAGTTATTAACAACATCATAATCTCTATATTGTCCTAGTCATAACCTTAGGGTTTGTTTGAAATGAAAAACTAAGCCAACCAGTGGCATGGTAGTTAAGGTGACTTGATCCCTCCTGACTGACTGTCTAGTTCAAGTCTCTTGCAAACTGTGCTGGGTGCATGTGAATGCATGCCCAAAATCTTGAAAGAAAGGAGAAATGGAGAGGGGATTGTGGTATGGCTATCCCCCACTGGGGGAGGGGTGTGCTTTCTCATTTTCTAATGCTCTCTTTGGTAAGTGCACGGACTCTCTCGTAAATTTAAAAAAAAGAAAAGAAATGAAAGAAACCAACTTTTATAACTTTAACAAAAGAAGAGGAGAGATTTACTGTAAGGATACAAAGGAAACTGACAGAATCAAGGCCAGAAACTGCAGGTGGGCCTCAGGAGGGCCGGATCCAGCCATTGGAAACAGGCAGGATCCCAAATAAGTATCCTTGAGTTCTCTGTCTCCAGGACTCAAGATCTGTCTCAAGCTCCCTCCATGAATCCTCATTTGCTCCTGTCCGTAGATTAATATTTTTCTGCTGCCACTTACACAAGTTGGAGCAGTCTTTCTAATTTTGAGTCTTCACATTCTCAGTTTGTAAGACCAATAAAGGTTGTCTAGGGTTTCAGTCACTTAGGGACCTGTTTTTCAAGTTTTAAAAGAAAACCTGATGGCCCTGCATGGTCAGGTATGTATTCCTGATTCAGTCAGTGGTCAGGATGGGGGTGTCACATATCTGCAAAAGCCCGTAGTATGAGTGGGCTTAGTTCTCAAAAAGTAGGGGGTGATATGGCATGAACAGACATTCCCAATGGTGTTTTCTACATGTTCTCAGGAAGACAGCAGAATGGAGGAACTTCTCTCTGAAAGGGTAATAATATCTCCAAACCATCTCTGTACCTGTCCCATGTGTTTCTAAGGGTTATCCTCTGTTTCTTGACACCACCAACTCTCTAAACCCCCAGGAGCCCAGCACCTGTTCCTAGAGAACACCCACTAAGGAGGGCGAACCCAGTGGAAGTTTTCCAGTAGGGAAGTGATTTAGAGGATGAGGTTGGGAATAGAGAGTTGGGATGAGAAATGAGAAAAACTGCTACATTTAGAACCTATGCTCTCTGAATAATCTTGCATTTTAACTATGATTAAGGCTAAGTCCACCTCTTCCCAGCAAATGTATAACTAGCTTTTGGAACCTGAAATTAGCCTTCATTAAAATTCATCTTAAATGGCTGATTTTTTCCTTCCTATTCCGACTAGCTTTTGGCCACCTTTTGCAGCTGTCTTTCATTTTCCTTGAAGAAGTCTTTCATTAGAACAGTGTCTAAGCTCAGCCCTTTGGGACACATCATAGATAGGAAAGCTTCCCTCCCCATGTTTGGATTTTTTTGTGTTGGCCTCATTTCTCCTCTGGCTTCTTACTCCATGGGGCTGATTTAAGCATGGAGCTCCCACTGACTTCAAAGGCTATGAGGTAAAGTAAGAAATAGACTCAAAGAAATTTCCTAAAGATATTTTGGATTTATAAAGGAAGTGTTGGTAATATTTTAGAAAGATATGAATATTAGTCTTTGAAAATGAATAGATATTGTAAGTAGCAGCCAAAGTCAAGAAATTCTCTTCTGACAGTAGAATAAAGCTCTTGTAAATTAATAATACTTGGTAAATGCATCCATCCTTCTGGGGAGAAATTTTTAGGTTCTGTTGTGGTTTAAACATCATAAAGATGGAATCCTTTAGATCAATTCCCTCCTTTACAAATGTCAAGTATCTACCACATTATCTTTGTAACATGAATGGAAAATCTATAAGCTATTTTGAGAAAGCTATACGGTACTTACAGCTTAAAGTAGATAGTTTCTGAATTTCTGAAAAGTTTCCAAATTTTTCAAGAGTAGCTGCTCTACATTTCAAGTAGGATCTAGACGATAAGTAGTTGGCTCTATGTTTTAAAGACTGGAGAATATCATACATCTGTATTAGACTCTTCAAAATCTTTTTTTAAAAAGTATTTAAGCTACTTATTTTATCCATGATGGAGAGCGGGTGCATGCATGATAGAGAGACTGAGAGCGAGACAGAGAAAAGCACTCCCAATAGGGTCCCATCTCACTGTGATGCCCTTTTCCTGGCCCTCCTGCTTGCCAGGATCTTGAGCAAACGCATGCCCAGTGTGTTTTTAAGTGTCCAAGGATCTGAACCTATGGTTGGCCCTGTGGCTTCCAGAACTGCAGTTTGATTTGCTACTGACCTCGTTACCAGGTGGGGCCTATATTAGACTCTCAGCGGTTGCAACAGGAACTCTCTCACTGTTAGACAACAGGGAACTTACTGTAAGGATTCAAGGATATGTGGAGACAGGAACTATAACTGGAGATAGCAGAGCTCTGGAGGCCGACTCTGTCTTCTTTTTTAATTGACTTCAAAAACCTCCTAGTGGTTTTCGCATGCTTTCTCTAATGCATTTTTCCTCCCAGCAGTTCACTGTGCAGCACTTTTTCTTTTTTTTGTTCCATTTCCAGGATTTTCTGCTTCCTTCACTGGAACAGCAGCTCTGGCAAAGCAAGGGAGAAATGGTGGGGGTCCTGGATGATCCCCTCAATGTAGACACAAAGCACAACAGATGACATTGAAAGTAGAACAGAGAAGAAAAGCCCAGGATTCCAGGCTATGGGGAAAATGCTGTGAGAAATGTTAAAAGGAAAAAAAAAAGGTGATTTAATTTAGTGGAATTTAATTGAATAGGGCAGTTTGCCAGACCAACTTCCGAGTAACACCAGGTAGCCTTCTGGTCATATGATATTTAAGTTCCGGAACAGGAAAGTGACGGTCAAAACGAAAGTGAAGGAATGAGGCTGAACATCAGCTGGATTAGCTACATTCTGTGTATTAACACGGTTTAAAAGGCGGCATGCCTGTGATTGACGGAGCCTAACTGCAGTGATTGGCTGTAACCTAGCAAAAAGAGAGAAAGCAGCCCTGTCTATGATAAATGAGGTCTCAGTTTGTTTACGGAAACCAAGCAGAAGTACAGAAGTACAGAGGCTTTTTCTATATTCTTTAACAGAAGAAAACACAGGCTTGGTTCGTGCGATAAAGAAACCTCATTGAACTCATAGAAATGGTGTTCTCTGGTTAGGGTGTGGTCAGATACTTCCCTTTGGTCAAAGAGAACTGTCATTTCTGGCCTGCTCCAAGTTTGACATTTTCTTTCACAGTTTATATATCCAGTCATGGTGAATCACCCCCACCACCTCCTTACCACGAGGGAAAAGAAACAAGGTGGTTTTATGATAATTGATCATTGGTGACTTTCATTTTCATGAACCCATGGCTAGAGGCTCATTGATAAAATCAAGACTTGACCTTGATTGAGCTACTGTGTTAGCACATAGATATTTAACATTCTCACTACCAGCTATGTAGCTTCATTGGCATGTTAAGAAACAAGATTTCATTGGGAAGATATAGCACCTTTTAAGGGGAAGAATAAATAACCTCTTTCCTAAATTGAGTGGAGAGCATGATCTTCATGCTTGGTGTCGATCTATTCACTAACTCTCCTTATCAGGTATAATCCATTTCTGTTGGCAGCTTGATTTAATTGTGCTTGTGGTAACTGATTCAATTGAGCACTTTAATTAGGTAATTATTTTGTTATAAGAGCCACTTTCCAGCTTGCTAGAGAGAGAGAATTTTCCATTTTTCTCAAGCTAAAAATGGAACCTGGATTCTTTTCCTTCATAACAAAGTGGAATAAAAATGATCAGATAAAGAATTAGGCTGAGATTGAGCCGTAGAATGAAGAAAAATAACCTTGACTTATGCATTGATAAAAGACAAGTGTGTTTCAAGAAATGGATTTAGGATTAGAGGTTCTCAAATGATAAGTACTGCCACTAGGTGTATCTGTTTTTGAACAGAGCGAATACTTGTCTGCTGCCTCAGTTTCCCTCCAGAAATGTGGATTTCTTTCTCAGACCCTATGCAAAAACAAAACACAAAAACAAAAAAAAACTGATGAAAAAATAAGATGAGATGAAATATTCTTGGCTCTTCATTCTGAACAAATGAAGATCCCCTCTGGATCTAGGGATTTTTTTCCCCTCAAGCAGATTTAATTAATTATTGGCCTCTTAGAATATTTATTATGAAAGTCATGTATTAACTTTAGTAAGAGACTTTGTCTTGAAGAAGAGTCATGGACTCTGAAAAACGTTGCCTGAGACAGAGCATCCAGGATAAAAACTATCTTCTAATTTCTCACATATTTGTGAGAGTCTGTTGTTGTTTGGCAGGAAGGCTGTAAATAGTCTAAGGATACCTCAGATCAAACAAACAAATAATTAGAGTCGACACTAAAAAGCCAACAAGGCTCTAATTAATTGATTTGCTAATGGCTATTCTCCATTTACAGACATTAACCCAAATTAGGTTTTAAGCTGTGACAAGGGCCAGAAGATAAACATTTTCTTTCTCGAAACTCCTGATTACCCACCAGCCTCCCAGTCTCAACCATTAGCTAGTCTTTGGAGGTCCCCTAAGGGATTGAATCTTAGTCTTAATAGCTTCCATCTGAAAATAATATTCACTTACAAGCTCTTTGTGAAAGGTCAGAAAATATCGTAAACATATTTTGCTTTAGAATATTTTAGCTTTACCTTTCAGCAGGGAAGGTAGAATGAAGAGGACATTTCTCAATTAAATCTTCATCTAAAGAAATGTTGCTGTAAGTGAAACTTTCCTTCATGGGTGATAAAATTAATGACAGTTCTGTTCCAGAGACAATGGGGCCAGGGAAGAGTTGTGCAATGGTCACCACTACACTGCCATCCTCAAACTGAATGGTGTAAATGATAACCATTTTATTACTTGCAACAACTTGGTGGGTTGAGTAGGCTCAGCCAGGTTGTTCTTCTGTTCTAGGTGATGTCATCTGGGGATACGACTGGCCTGGAAAGTCTGAATTGTTCCATTTATGCTGCTGGCAGTAGCTACTGGCCATCTTGTGGGAGCTCTGGGGTTGATGGGAGCATCTGTTTCTTCTTGTGGGCCTCTTAAAGCATGATGACTGGACTGTAAGAAAAAATGTCTAAGAGGTGAGAAAGGACGTGTAGCTCCCTCTGGGCTCCGTCGTGGAAGTTCCATAGCATCACTTCTTCCATGTTCTAATAGAGTGATTCACAAGGCCAACTTAGCTCCAGTGTGGTTGTACCAGGGTATATTAGGAGGTACAGTCACTGAGACCATCTTTGGAGATTGTCTATCCTAAGCATCTAGTCAAAAACAGTGTTCTCTAGGTGTTCCTTAAGTGTTCTCTCTTGCCTATGACCATCTTCACTGGTTGCTGGGATGACTTAGAATCAGGGGTGGATATTCAGGGCTGCCTGTGTAAGAGGAATAGATTTGAGATAAAATCTGTTCCAAGATGAGGCAACATTGCCACTGTCCTGAGTTTTCTTATGTGTTGAAAGAGCCAGCAGGTGACAGCTTGTATTCTCTTTGTTGAAGAATGTTTTTTCCCAGGAATTTCTCCTTTCTCCACCTGCTGTGGGTGTGATGACTGAGTATGGTCTCTGGAGTCAACTTTCTTGGGCTTGAATTTCATTTGCCACATACTGTTCTGTGTCCTGGTGGCTGGAAAAGGGAAGCTCACCAAGGGTGTGCCTGTTTGGAGGGTTTCACTTTTCCTCTGAACTTTGTCTTACCATTTTTCCTGGGAGTTAGTAACATCTACAGGTTCATGATTTTCAAAGGTTGAAAAAGACCCCAACTCTGGGATATGTCCCTTATGTTATGCATTACTCTAGAGAAAACAAAACCCTTGTTCTCAGTGTGTGTCCCGAAAATCCCAACCTTTTACAGATGGGCTTTCTCAGGGTCTAGTGTGGGGGAGGGGGATGGAAAAGGATCACAAATTATTCGGCTTACAGATTTCAAGTTTTATCTTTCAATTAGCCTGTCAGTAGCATTGCCATAATTTTGGTGAATCATTTTTCTTTATTCATTAGTCCTAAACTAGAAGAAAGGAGAAATGGTTGTTATATATTGACTCAATAAAATCCCAACAGTGGAAGTTTCCAACCTTCACTTTAGCTGGGGTTGTCTGAATGACTGAGACCAAATTGATTCCAGTCAAGATGTGTATATTTTTCTTAATGAAATAAATATACCTTTTTTTTTTTTAAAAAAAGATTTTTGCCATAGGGTGTTTGCTCTCACTAGAGAGAGACAGATAGTGAGAGAGAAACTGAGAAATCACTCTTCCAGGGGAGATAGCCATGCTGCAATCCCTTCTTCTCTGTCCTCTTCCTGGGATTTTGGGCATGTGCACATATGCACCCTGTGTGATTTTCAAACTGCCAAGTAAGGGACTTGAACCTCAGTCTGTCACATGGGAGTCCAACACCTTAACCACCATCATCCCACCTGCTGGCTTCAATACATATATCAGTGTCTATCTATGAGGACTTTGCAAGTTCATAGATAATACCTATTATGAAAAATCTTTGTAGAGATTTCAAAATTTTTTCACACCAAAATAAACACATATAAACTCTCATTTTTCCATGAAAAAAATTTTTTTGAGGGATTTTTGCCATAGGGCATATATGATCACTGGAGAGACAGAGAGACAGAGAGCGAGAAATCACCCCCTGGGGGGATGGCCCCATTGCAATCCCTTCTCCTGCATTCTCCTCTCGGGATTTTGGGTACACACACACCTGGTGTGAGTTTCAAGCTGCTGGGTCCAGCATTCAAACCGTGGTTGGCCATGTGGGAGTCCAGTGTCTCAACCACTATGCCACCTGCTGGCTCCTCCGTGAACTTTTAAAAATCTCCTCATATGAGCAGTAAAATTCTTTTTTCTTTGAAAAGCATTTATAGAATTCTTAAAAAAAAAAAGCATTGATTTTTGCATACACGGTTACTTTCTTGTTGGTTTTATAATCTACCGTGGGATACAGACATAGATAAAAAGATAAATCACATAAATTATTGTGTATGTAAGAACAAACTGAGATGGGTGTGACAAAGCATTAGTACATGATTCTGTGAAATTGTTTAACAGATGCCCTGGCCTAGACTCTGTGTGGGAATGGGAGCCTGGGGCATCATCTCTAAAAAAAACCCCCAAAAAACAAAAAAATCTTAATCTGAGGATGCGCATAAATAAATAAAAGTTGAAGTGAACTGGGTCTGTATACCTGTGAGGAAGCAAGTGGCCTGCTAGCATTTTACCTTACCATCTGTAGTATGCTATTCAGCCTTTGTGAGTATTCAGCTTTGGCACTGAGTTCTATTGTACTTTCCAACTACCCTGATCAGATTTTCTAAAGCTAAAGTGAGAAAAACACATGGCCTGTCAAAGGAGGTTTTTCCCCCAAGCTGTCAGTTTATTTTTAATTTATTTGTTCACTCACTTGCTTGCTAATGTTTCCTACCCACTCATCTATTCATCCGCCTATTCATCCAGACATGAATTTGTCAGGCGCCTGTATGAACCTAGTGCAATGCTAGGGTATGGGATAGAGAAAGGCGTAAGAAGAAATCATAATTAACTGACTTAATATCTTTTTTAAAAAAGAATTATTGTTATCATCATCATCATCATTATTATTTTAGTTTGAGAGAGAGAGAGAGAGAGAGAGAGAGAGAGAGAGAGAGAGAGAGAGAGAGAACATCAGAAAGCAAGCTGCCAGGTCCAGGACTGAAACTGTAGTCAGCCATGCATCAGTCCAGTGCCATAACCACCACGCCACCTGCTGGCCCCAACATTAACTATATCTTTCACAGGGATCCTACATGCCTGTGCTTCTCTCACTGACCTTTTCAGTAGTGTGTTTATTAATTTTATGTCTGTCTCGTTCATGAGACTAAGATCCTCAGTAGCACACCATGTCTTACTCAGTTCTGTGTTCCCAGTGCCTAGTATGGTGACTGGCAAGTGGCTGGTATTTTAGGGAACACTTGCTTATTGAATGGCTTTAATGTATCACTGTTATCACAGGGTGTAACATCAATGCTAGAAGAGTGATCACTGTCACTGGGCTTGAGCTGGAGTAACTTGTCTGGTGCTATGGTGGAAAGTTACTATTCCACACCTTAGAGAAAGCAAATGACTTCAGTGAGACCTTGCAGGCATGACCAGGAGTGGTAAGGCTTGGTCCCTCTGCTATTCTCCTACCTGTATCTTTCAGCCAAACACTTTGCCTCCAAGTGTCTCAAGTCTTTTTTTTTTAAAGAGAGATTTTTGCTATAGGGCACATGTGCTTGCTGAAGAGACAGAGAGAAATTAAGAGACAGAAAGAGAGAAATCGCTCCCTAGGGGTATGGCCATGCTACAATACCTTCTCCTCTCAGGATTTTGACCCCCCCCCCCCCAGCCACACACACACACACACACACACACACACACACACACACACCTGGCATGATTTTTAAGTCACCAGGTCCAGGATTTGAACTGCAGTCGACTACATAGGAGTCTAGCAACATAACCATTATGCCATCTACGTAATGGTCCTTAAATCTTGGAATCTTCCAGGGAACAAAAGCAGTAACCATATTGCTCTGCTCTTTGGAAAGACGAATGACATGAGATCGTTGAAGGATACCATTCTTTGGACATGAGTGATGCATAAACCACGATTTTAAATTATTTAAGTAACCTGTGAAGTGGCATATCTCAATCACATGGCAGTCCGTCGTGTCTCTTGGTTTTAAAAGAGTCTCATTAAAGTCCAAAGCAAAAGGATCTTAAAACATTTTTTTTCTTACCTTCAGAAACAATTTCTATAAATTTCACAGTTGAGTTCTCTGAAAGTAAGGGCTGGTTTAGAAGAGTGAATGAGATGCCTCACATGGATCTCTCAACTCTCAAAATAGACCGGTGAGATTCAGATGTTAAAAGGGGCTATAATTTCTTCTCTCACAGGTACAGTACAAATCAAATGATTTCCATTTGTTTTTCTTGTCACTTTAGCCACCACGATAGCTTTATTATATATCTTTGTGTTTCCTTCCTTTTTGCCCTACCAATTCCTCCTAAGGTTTTCCACAATTCTCAGCTAAGAAGAAAACTTAAAAATTACCTCACAGTGAAGTCTGGGGAATAAGTAAATCACCATCCAGTCTGATCACAAAATAAAAATGTTTGTGATATGTCAAACCTTTAACAAGTCAATTGCTTCTTTTGAAAAATGTGTCTGTTCTCCTTCATGCTGAGAACAACAGAGCCATTCCACCAACTTTGCTCTGATGTAAGACAAAAGTTGCGATGTCTTCAGACTAAAAATTACATCCCATGTGGAATGAAATAGTTAAGCAGCATCAATGTCTTCTTACTTTGGAAAACCTTATTTCATAGTTTTCTTTTTTTGGAGAGGTTTTCACTATAGGGCATGTGCGCTCGCCAGACAGACAGAGAGAGACATAGAGACAGAAAGCGAGAAATCACCCCCCAGTGGGGATGGTCACGCTGCAATCCCTTCTCCTCCATTCTCCTCTTGGGATCTTGGGCACACACATGCGCCCGGTGTGAGTTTTAAGTCACCGGGTCCGGGACGCGAACCGCGGTCGACTGCATGGGAGTCCAGCGACATAGCCATTACGCTAACTGCTGGTTCCCCCTTATTTCATAGTTTTAACTCCCTGTAGAGCAGAGTCAAGCTCTGTGTCTTTGGCAACTCAAGTAGATATGTAAAAGTTTCCCCTAGATTCAGGAGATAAAAGTTGATTCTATAGCTCCTGAGCCATTTATACTTTCCCATGAATGTCGCCAGACATTTTTCTTCTGAATGGTCTTTAGGATGGTAATATATGAGGGGACTTCAAAAAGTTCATGGAAGGCTGGCTCACAGCGTGCCAGGGATGTGTGACTCAGCTGAGGATGAAAAGGTTGAAGACAGCAGCATGAGACTGTGATGAGGATAACTGTCATTCTCTCTCTCTCATGAAAGAATGAAATAAACTTAGGGGAAAAAAGCTCATGGAAAAGTGGAATTAAAATGTGAGTTTAGTGCAAAAAAATTTGAAATTCATGCAGTGTTTTGATAACATGTTGTTTTTGGGACCAGCAGTTAGCATAATGGCTATGTCGCTGGACTCCCATGTAGTCGACCGTGGTTCGAGTCTCGGACCCGGTGGCTTAAACTCACGCCGGGCACGTGTGCATGCATGCCCAAGATTCCGAGAGGAGAATGGAGGAGATGGGATTGTGGTGTAGCCATCCCCCCTGGGAGGTGATTTCTTGCTTTCTGTCTCTCTATCTCTGTCTCTGTCTGGTGAGCGCACGCACCCTATAGCAAAAACAAAAACAAAAACAAAAACAGATAATATGTCATTTTTCAGGAACTTTTTGAAGAACCCAATATATGTATGCATCTATGTACTGTAGGTATGTACCCATACACATTTATGTATATCTAAATCTCCCTGCACTCTAAGACTTGTTTATCAGACCCATTTTTGAATGACTTATTCTTGCTTGATGTTAATGATGAGACACATCTGTCAAACTCAAGGTCTTTCAAATGTCAAAAGTAAAGACCTTATTTAAAAGATCTTGGGCCTAGCCAATATGGCAGTCCATTGTGTACTGAACTGCAGTGCTGGAAGCCACGTGGCCAAAGTGGATTTGGATCCC
Organism: Tupaia belangeri chinensis; assembly: GCF_000334495.1. NCBI lineage: Eukaryota > Metazoa > Chordata > Mammalia > Scandentia > Tupaiidae > Tupaia > Tupaia belangeri. The sequence goes on from NW_006204841.1 coordinate 1,947,077, forward strand.
TTGCCTAGTCTCCCTGAAATATGTTATGTGCGTGTACCTGCATAAGATCCTGATGAGCTGAAGGGCTGGGCGAAGGGAATTGCACACGACAAGATTCTACAAGAATGATTATCTCTTTTATGTGTGTGTACACACATGTTCACTATCATGAAAAAATGAGCATTTTGGGAACCAGCAGTTAACGTAATGGCTATGTCGCTGAACTCCCATGTAGTCGACCGCGGTTCGCGTCCCGGACCCGGTGACTTAAAACAGCTGGGCGCGTGTCCGTGCGTGCCCAAGATCCCGAGAGGAGAATGGAGGAGAAGGGGGGTGATTTCTCGCTTTCTGTCTCTATGTCTCTCTCTGTCTGTCTGGCAA
>NW_006204841.1:1947449-1950146 GCF_000334495.1 Tupaia belangeri chinensis
GAAAATCTCCCCGCCACCCCCCCCCCAAAAAAAGAGCATTTTAAAGAAGTATTTAGATGGATGTTCACTCTCATGAAAAAAATGAACAGAAGATTTTAAAGACATATTTAGACAATAGAATTGAGCAAGCATTTATAAATCTTCTTAGTAATTATGAACACTGTACCCATTCAGCCTGGAGAAACATGACCAATTTCCAGGTGAAAAATTTTATACTAGTGGAGTGTGTTGGCTTATGACATATATAAACCTAATTCTGAGAATGGCCAATAACTGGAATCTTAGGAAAAGGCAGTTTCTTATAGGCAGTTTCAAAAATGGCCAAAGAAACATTCTTGAGCTTTTCCAAGCAGGGTAAGTGGAAATCTGAGCTCTACCATGAATTAGGTTTATATATGTCTTTTCTTTTCTTTTTTAAAGTTTATTGATTTCTTTCATAAGGGGGAGGCAGAGGGGTAAAGAGAGAGAAAGAGAGAGAGAGGCAGAGACAGAGAGAGAGAAAGAGAGAAAGAAAGTATTCTTAACAGGGTTTCACACCATAATCCTCTCTCTAGTCCTTGGAATCCTGTAGGATTACAGGCACATGCACATGTACCTGGTGTGTATAGGTTGACCAAGGAATTGAAACTTGACCTTCCGCACAGCTTTCTGCATCGCAGAACCTGCACTACTGCTATACCACCATGACTGGACCCATGATGCTTTTTCAAACTTGGGTAGGCATTTCTGTAGATGAGTTTCAGAACAAAAATGGAACGAATTGCAAGATTTATTATTCTTCGACTTGTCATCATCTGTCATCTTGCACAACTCTTCTCCAACTTACAAATAAACCCCAAACATAATATCAGTATTTCTGGGTTGTCCAACCTAATGATCATTTACTTTTCTTGCCCATCCATATCAGTAGATGAGATTGGTTAATCCTCTCAAAAATTAGGCCCATCTTGACATCTTTATGTTTGCTCTTAACTTAGGTGAAGGGCCAAAAAGACTTCAGTGGGTATACCTAGGAGATAAGCATTTTTGTAATGCCCTTCATTTATAGCCTCCATTAGCATTTTCCTCATACCATGAATCAGAGCCTCCTGGATCTCATTAGCCAGCCCTTCCAATGGCTTGGTCTGCTAGCTGCAGATCAGGCATGCTCAAATATCTCATCAATTCCACATAATTCCCCTAATTGAGAAACTTGTACTTTCATTGCGTCCTCAAAAAGCAATTTCCTAATGACTTATTAAAATAATGCCATTTGCCAGCCTTTTAAAAAGTCCCATTTTTGCATGGTGTCATGCTATAATTAGTAATACAGCATCAGTGATTAAGCTGAATACCAATTTGAGGCACTTTCACAGACATAACAGAGTTCTGTCACTAACGGGGTATGGCACTTTGATTGTTCCTTGATATCTGAATGCTGCAGCAATATCTAGATCTTGGGATTACCTTGAAATGTTGATTTCAGGCTCTCGAAGCCATGGCAACAGTTGGTTCAAATGAATTCCAGAGCCTTGAAAACTGAGATTTTGTTATTGAATTTCTTTACTTTTTTTTTTTTTAACCCCTTTGTTCATAAAACACATGGGAAAATAGTCATAAGCCAAGCTTTGTGTAAGTATGGTATACACTCACATTTCAATAGGGAAGGAAAGAACACAGGTCTGAATATCTTCCTTTGGGAGAAGGGTGAACGGTGTGTGGGCCCCTTTACTGGGGTCTATAGGTCACACAACAATATGGTAGCAAGAAAACAGTATGGCATTAGAAGCCACCCAGTTTTCCAAGCTTGGGAATCACCTCTCCTGTATCCACTTGGATATAAAGAATCTCAAATTCTCTTGACAAAATATTGTTTCTATTTCTCCCCTCCTCCTCACTCTCATTACTGCTTTCCCAATCTAGGCAAGAGTCCATTAACCCGGCTCCCTGCTTCTCATCTGGCACCTTTTCAATTCATCCTCATATCTTAGCGATGCCTGAGTGAACTTGCCACTTAAAAACCTGTGATGGCTCTCCAGAGCCAGAATAAAATCAGATTTTTGACATCAATTCAAGGTTCTTCACTCAACAAATTGGCTCAGCTGACCATTCTTAGCTTATTTTGTTTTTCACTTTTCTTCTTATACACCAAGTCTAGATATACCAGATTACTGATGTAGCTGAAACAGTCTGTCGGTTTTTTTTTCTTTCTGTCCTCTTTGTTTTTCTAGAGCATAGGCTTTCTTCACTTGACATTTCTGATATCTATCGAGATATTCTTCAAGTCTCAGTTGAATCTTCCCCTCTTTTTTGTTATCATCCCTGCACCTCCCCTTACAGTTTAGCAAACTACCAGCCATATTAGTATTATGGCCTTATTAGATTTTGCTTTAATAAACTCTACATTTCCACGTTTTTCTTATGCTGCATTATGAACTCATTGAAGACCAGGAACTTTCCATATTTATCTCTTTCTTCCCAGCAACTCCCAGGAAGGGTTTGTTGAGATGAATTGACTAGTCATTAAAACTGATCCTAGGAATATTTTCTTGACTGAAACAGCTCACAACAAAATGGCGAAAAAGTAGATATTTTCTTATTATCTTCTTTCTTCTCAGATTCTCTCTCTCTCTCTCTCTCTTTTTTTGAGAGGTTTTTGCTATAGGGCACATGTGCTTGCCAGAAAGACAGAGACAGAAAGTGAGAAATCATCCCCTG
>NW_006204841.1:1950267-1950480 GCF_000334495.1 Tupaia belangeri chinensis
GGGACATGGCAGAGGGTGGGGATGGGGAATCTAGGATGGCAAAACAAAAGGCAAGGTATGCAGGACACAAAAATTGGGAAATCATTTGCTGAGAACATATATGTTGATGTGCTTGATTGAGCCAATGCACAGGGTATTTTGGATGGAAAATTCATATGTGTGTTGTGATGAGAAAAAAAAATTTATAATAAAAAACAAAGTATAAAAAAAAAA
>NW_006204841.1:1950620-1966019 GCF_000334495.1 Tupaia belangeri chinensis
CCGTATGTGAAAAATCCCCCCCCCCCCCCCCCCCAAAAAAAGAGCATTTTAAAGAAGTATTTAGATGGATGTTCACTCTCATGAAAAAAATGAACAGAAGATTTTAAAGACATATTTAGACAATAGAATTGAGCAAGCATTTATAAATCTTCTTAGTAATTATGAACACTGTACCCATTCAGCCTGGAGAAACATGACCAATTTCCAGGTGAAAAATTTTATACTAGTGGAGTGTGTTGGCTTATGACATATATAAACCTAATTCTGAGAATGGCCAATAACTGGAATCTTAGGAAAAGGCAGTTTCTTATAGGCAGTTTCAAAAATGGCCAAAGAAACATTCTTGAGCTTTTCCAAGCAGGGTAAGTGGAAATCTGAGCTCTACCATGAATACTCTGTTGAACATGAAAATAAAGCATAATACTTTTTCTTTTCTTTTTTAAAGTTTATTGATTTCTTTCATAAGGGGGAGGCAGAGGGGTAAAGAGAGAGAAAGAGAGAGAGAGGCAGAGACAGAGAGAGAGAAAGAGAGAAAGAAAGTATTCTTAACAGGGTTTCACACCATAATCCTCTCTCTAGTCCTTGGAATCCTGTAGGATTACAGGCACATGCACATGTACCTGGTGTGTATAGGTTGACCAAGGAATTGAAACTTGACCTTCCGCACAGCTTTCTGCATCGCAGAACCTGCACTACTGCTATACCACCATGACTGGACCCATGATGCTTTTTCAAACTTGGGTAGGCATTTCTGTAGATGAGTTTCAGAACAAAAATGGAACGAATTGCAAGATTTATTATTCTTCGACTTGTCATCATCTGTCATCTTGCACAACTCTTCTCCAACTTACAAATAAACCCCAAACATAATATCAGTATTTCTGGGTTGTCCAACCTAATGATCATTTACTTTTCTTGCCCATCCATATCAGTAGATGAGATTGGTTAATCCTCTCAAAAATTAGGCCCATCTTGACATCTTTATGTTTGCTCTTAACTTAGGTGAAGGGCCAAAAAGACTTCAGTGGGTATACCTAGGAGATAAGCATTTTTGTAATGCCCTTCATTTATAGCCTCCATTAGCATTTTCCTCATACCATGAATCAGAGCCTCCTGGATCTCATTAGCCAGCCCTTCCAATGGCTTGGTCTGCTAGCTGCAGATCAGGCATGCTCAAATATCTCATCAATTCCACATAATTCCCCTAATTGAGAAACTTGTACTTTCATTGCGTCCTCAAAAAGCAATTTCCTAATGACTTATTAAAATAATGCCATTTGCCAGCCTTTTAAAAAGTCCCATTTTTGCATGGTGTCATGCTATAATTAGTAATACAGCATCAGTGATTAAGCTGAATACCAATTTGAGGCACTTTCACAGACATAACAGAGTTCTGTCACTAACGGGGTATGGCACTTTGATTGTTCCTTGATATCTGAATGCTGCAGCAATATCTAGATCTTGGGATTACCTTGAAATGTTGATTTCAGGCTCTCGAAGCCATGGCAACAGTTGGTTCAAATGAATTCCAGAGCCTTGAAAACTGAGATTTTGTTATTGAATTTCTTTACTTTTTTTTTTTTTAACCCCTTTGTGCATAAAACACATGGGAAAATAGTCATAAGCCAAGCTTTGTGTAAGTATGGTATACACTCACATTTCAATAGGGAAGGAAAGAACACAGGTCTGAATATCTTCCTTTGGGAGAAGGGTGAACGGTGTGTGGGCCCCTTTACTGGGGTCTATAGGTCACACAACAATATGGTAGCAAGAAAACAGTATGGCATTAGAAGCCACCCAGTTTTCCAAGCTTGGGAATCACCTCTCCTGTATCCACTTGGATATAAAGAATCTCAAATTCTCTTGACAAAATATTGTTTCTATTTCTCCCCTCCTCCTCACTCTCATTACTGCTTTCCCAATCTAGGCAAGAGTCCATTAACCCGGCTCCCTGCTTCTCATCTGGCACCTTTTCAATTCATCCTCATATCTTAGCGATGCCTGAGTGAACTTGCCACTTAAAAACCTGTGATGGCTCTCCAGAGCCAGAATAAAATCAGATTTTTGACATCAATTCAAGGTTCTTCACTCAACAAATTGGCTCAGCTGACCATTCTTAGCTTATTTTGTTTTTCACTTTTCTTCTTATACACCAAGTCTAGATATACCAGATTACTGATGTAGCTGAAACAGTCTGTCGGTTTTTTTTTCTTTCTGTCCTCTTTGTTTTTCTAGAGCATAGGCTTTCTTCACTTGACATTTCTGATATCTATCAAGATATTCTTCAAGTCTCAGTTGAATCTTCCCCTCTTTTTTGTTATCATCCCTGCACCTCCCCTTACAGTTTAGCAAACTACCAGCCATATTAGTATTATGGCCTTATTAGATTTTGCTTTAATAAACTCTACATTTCCACGTTTTTCTTATGCTGCATTATGAACTCATTGAAGACCAGGAACTTTCCATATTTATCTCTTTCTTCCCAGCAACTCCCAGGAAGGGTTTGTTGAGATGAATTGACTAGTCATTAAAACTGATCCTAGGAATATTTTCTTGACTGAAACAGCTCACAACAAAATGGCGAAAAAGTAGATATTTTCTTATTATCTTCTTTCTTCTCAGATTCTCTCTCTCTCTCTCTCTCTTTTTTTGAGAGGTTTTTGCTATAGGGCACATGTGCTTGCCAGAAAGACAGAGACAGAAAGTGAGAAATCATCCCCTGGGGCGATCGCCACAATCCCTTCTCCTCCATTATCCTCTTGGGATCTTGGGCACGCACACAAAAGCACCCAGCGTGAGTTTAAGCCACCGGGTCTGGGACTCAAACCACAGTCAACTACATGGGAGTCCAGTGACATAGTCATTACACCAACTGCTGGCCCCATCTCTTCTCAGATTCTTATCAATAATTCTTATTAGTCTAGCTCCAGAATTGTCTTGAAGTTTTAATCAGCATGTAGAGAATCTCCCTCTGTTGAACCTCCAGGACAACAACCTCGATTTGTAACAACCCACAAATGCAACAGGAGAGGTGATCAGAGCAGAGGCTAGGGAAGTAGAAATATGGTAAGTGCGAGCTGATTTCAATGCTAGGATTAGACTGAATGCCCCGTAAGGGCTCCTGCCGCATCATTGTCCTCACCACCTCACCTTTCCCTCTCTCAAACGTCCTTGACAAACACAACATTTCATTTTTTTATGAACTGTGATACTCAACATCTTTCTCAGACCCTGTGGAGATTCCTTTCCCTTCTCCCTTTTGGAAAAGATTTTTCCTACCCCTCCCTGGGTTTTGTCATCTCATGGCAAATGGGTAAATAAATGTGATCACTTGAGAACAGTAGGTGGTCACGGTCTATTTCCAATTATCTGATCTCCAATAGGCTCTGAAAATAGAAGAGATTAAACTCCAGGGCAACATTTTTTTCCCCTCGAGAAACTGCCTATATATACTTATTAAAGAACCTCAATCATTTCACCCTGAAATCCCCAGTGCTATATTGACCTATCTCAGGAGTCAGAAAGTTGTCTAGCAATAGCAAAACCTTCATCTCAAACTGTTCTCTGTTTATGATTTCTTTAAGTGGCTATTTGATATAAGGAGACCAGAGAATAACCAATTGATTCTGTTTTTGGTTGGAGCAGGAGCAGGAGTACGAGAGATGTGTTGCATAGTGTTTTAGTTCTTTTTTTTTTCTGTTGCTAACAATGGAATATTATAGACTGGGCAATTTATAAACAGTGTTTAGGGTCTGCCCTGTAGCACAGTAGTTAAGGAAGCAAGATTCCACTTGACTAACTGCGGTTTGAATCTTGATCCTGGTGATTTGAAAAACACTGTGCGTTTTGTATGTGTGTGTGCCCAGAATCTTGAAAAGAAGGAGGAATGGAGAAAAAAACGAATGCAGTGTGATCATGCTCCATTGTGTGTGGATGGGTACTTTTTCTCCTTTTCTCTTTCTGGCAATAGCAATGAAAGAATAAATAAATGATTTAAAATAGAGAGTAAATGTTTATTTAGCTCATGGTTTTGGAAATCTGTGATCAAGAGACCACATCTGCTGAGGGTTTTCTTGTTGGTGGGGACTCTGCAGAGACCCAAGGCAGTGCATGGCATCACAAAGAGAGAGGACAAAAGCACAGGTTTCAGCTCTGGCTTCTCTCTCTACAAAGCCACTAGTAGTCAGGCATGGGGGCTCCAGTCCAATGATGTTATCTAATTCTACTTACCTCCTAAGAACTTCATCTCTTTCTTCTTTAAGATAGCTATCGTAATTTAAAGTTTACATCTATTCATTACAGGTTTTTGTAGGGTACAGAAGGTCTTTAAAAGCACATACATAGTGTGTAAGAAGCAAATCGAGGCTATAAACATGTTTGCCACCATCAACACTTAACAGTGCATTATGTTGTGAACAATTGTAACCCACTCCACTGGTCATGCTAGAAGTATGTACTGAATTGTGTATGATGCTCTTTACTATAAAATACAGTTCCAAAGGAAAACAAATTGATTAAAAATAAGACAAGGAAAACAAGGAAAATCTTAACATAGCCAATGAAAGAAGAATGTGAGATTTCCATTTAGAGGACTGTGGGAATATAAGAGTTTTTTTTTTTTTTTTTGAAGAGTTTTTTGCTATAGGGCACGTGCGCTCGCCAGACAGACAGAGCGAGACAGAGAGATAGAAAGCGAGAAATCCCCCCCCAGAGGGGGTGGCCATGACGCAATCCCTTCTCCTCCATTCTCCTCTCGGGATCTTGGGCACGCACGCACACGTGCCTGGCGTGAGTTTAAGCCACTGGGTCTGGGACTCAAACCATGGTCGATTACGTGGGAGTCCAGCGACATAGCCATTACGCTAACTGCTGGTCCTGGAATATAAGAGTTTTATATTCTAAGACCTATGGTATTATTGGTCCGGTTAAAGATAGGCAAAATTGTGTGTAACATTAGCTCATTTAGAAGAGATAGAAAAAGAACACTTTTACTATCTGTGAGTTCTTGTAAGACCATAATTCTGTACTCTGCATGAATAAATAAATCTTTAAAAAACAAAAACAAAACAAAATTGGAAAGAGATGTTTAAAAGTGGCAACATGGTAAAGTCAGTGATTTGATGATTTACAAAGTTCTTTACAAAGTTCTTGATTTTTAGCCTTCTTTAAGTTCACTCCAAAGAAATATTCAGTTACTTGTAACATTTTGGACATTTCCTCTGTTGTCTAATTTTATGCAATAAGTAATGCATAATGGTTAGAATAGACATAAATTGAAACTTGTCAAGACAATTGTCTTATCACATAATTGGAAAATTTGTGCTTACACTTACTTGTGTGTAAAATAGTTAAATCTGCACTTTTAGTATTTTAGTTGGGAAATTTAATCCTGACATGCAATACTATTACCGGTATATGTGAACTTACTCTTTTTTTTTTTTTTTAAAGTTGTTTTGTGTTCTCTTCTTCTATTTATCTCTATTTAGTTTTCCTGTTGTAGTATTCCCACAAATATTTCCTGAAGCACTGGTTTGGTTTTGAGGAATTCAGCATTTGTTTATCTGGGAATGATTTTTAATATTTATTATTTTAATGTATTTATACTTTCAATCACTATATGTCACTACAGCTTGTAAAATGATTCACTCAACATGAATACACTTCACACCAGTCCAGTTGAAGATATCATACACGTTATCATCAACAGACAACCTTCTGTGTCTATGTCCCTTAAATGTCTTGGCTTTCTGTTTTTCTCCTCGATTCCTTTTTAATTTACCTTCCCATTTGAAGAATAGAATATCTTCCTATTCTTTCCTTGCATACATTGTTTCAGATGAGAGGTATGATGTTAGCCTAATGGGGTAACTTGCAGTTTTTCTCTTGCCATTTTTAGAATGTTGACTTAGTCTGGTGTTAGCCTAATGGGGGAACTTGCAGTTTTTCTCTTGCCATTTTTAGAATGTTGACTTAGTCTTTGATTTTTACCAATTTGTCTATGATATGCCTTAGAGAAGACCTTAGGTCCAATCTATTTGGCATCCTTGGTATTTCCTGGATTTGGCTGTCCTCAAGCCTCTCTAAGTTAAGAAAGTTTTCAGTTAATATATTATGAAAGAGATTTTTATGCCTTTACCTGTCTATTCACCTTCTGGAACACCTGATAACTGGTGCCTATTTGGCCATTTAATGGAATCTAGGATTTCCTGTATGTTGTCTTGATTTTTCAGGTTATTTTTCTCTTCTTTTTGGTTGCTTGGACTAAATCAGAGGTTTTGTCTTCAAGGTTGGAGATTCTTTCTCCTGAATGGTCTAATCTACAGGTGTTGATACCTTTGAAGCAGGTTTCGTTTTCCTGTACCATGGTCTTTATCTTCAGAAGTTCTGTTTGATTCTTTTGTGATGTGTCTACCTCCTTACCAAGTTCCTCCTGCAAGCCATGGAAGAACTTTCTTATGACCTGGAATAGGTTGTCTGTTTTCTCTTGCGTCTTGTTACAGTGCATATTCTAAATTCTTTTTCTAAGATTTCTGTGATCTCTTGTGTTTTATCTGTTGTTGGTGAGGAGTTACTATGTTCCTTAGGTGGGGAGGTAATTCCCGTTTTTTTTTTTTTTTTTTTTTCTGATTCTTTGTGGTGCTGCTTTGATTTTTAATCATCTGGTGATATAGTTGCTTTTAAAAACTTCTTTGGAGTATATTTAGGTAGCTGTGTGCTCCTTCACTTCTCTATGGTGGTGCATTAGTTCTATGACTGTTTCCCGTCTACTGTGGGTGAGAGTGTGGAATTCATAGCAGGAGTTTGGGATCCAGGTTTTCAGGAGTGAGTTTCTCTCCTTTTACTGCTAGGGGTGTTGTGAGGAAAGAATTCCTCCAGAGTCTCCTGTCTTTAGGTGTTTGGTTCCTGTTACCTAAATCTTTCCCAGCTCCCTCTCTGCAGGTTGAGCTGGACAGATAGGATGAAGGTGGTAGACCACTTTCTTTGTGGCATGAAAGCTTGGCCTTGGCCTTTTGTTGCTTCTTCTATTCTAGGCCTCCCTGTTGCTACTTCTATTTCTGGGACTGCAGGAACAGGGTGGTGGTCCTTGAAGGCCAGAACAGCCCTTTCTCACCCATGGCAAGCTAGGTGGGGCCCCTGCTGATGAAGTCAGGCTCAGTGGCCTATGCCTCCCTGTTGTTTTAGGATGGGTGAGGGGCAGAACTACATCAGCCCACATGTAGTAGCAGCTCCTAAGTTCTACCTAACCACTTATCCTAGGCCTTCCTATTGCTCCTGCTATCATTCAGGTCCCCATCTCTTAATACCATAGTCAGATTAAGTTTCTACCCTCTTTTTTTTTTTTTTTTTTTTTTTTTTTTTGAGAGGTTTTTGCTATAGGGCATGTGTATTCGCCAGAAAGACAGAGACAGAGAGATAGAAAGCGAGAAATCACCCTCCGGGGGGGATGATCACGTTGTAATCCCTTCTCCTCCATTCTCATCTCGGGATCTTGGGCACGCACGCACACACGCCTGGTGTGAGTTTAAGCTACTGGGTCCAGGACTTGAACCACAGTCGACTACATGGGAGTCCAGCGACATAGCCATTACGCTAACTGCTGGTCCCAAGTTTCTACCCTCTTAACACTTTCACAATAGCAACAATATTTCAGTGCTTGAATTTGGGGGGAGCACATTCAAACTATAGCGCTTAGTTTGTGTTTTCTTATCCTCTTTCCTGTCCTTAGGGTTCTCTTTCTTTTTCTAGATTTTTCTAATTCTTAAAATCTTTTTTTTTTTTTCTATTTCTAGTTTGATCATTTCTGCTAATGGATTTCATTATAGTTATTAAATATTTCTTAGTTGTTTCATAATATCATCCATTCACTCATTTATTTCAGCCAAACGTAATGGAATACCTGGGATATTAGTCACAGTACCTAATGCTAACAATTTATTTCCTGTCACCTCAAGTTTAATGTGAATGTTCCTGACAGAGATCTGATCTCTTCTATCAGATGTCTTAGCCACATTCAAGGATCTAGTTCTTTACTTCTAGCCACATGGATAGAGAAAGAACCTTTGAAACCATGGATATAGTTGTTAGTGCAGTATATCACACATACTCATGTTTTATTGTATAAAACCCAGTTTCAAGATGTTATATTTTGGACTGGGAGTGGGTAGATGCAAGAGGAGGATGCAAAATGTATTTAATTGTGTATGCAGGGAGGAGAGGAGGGCTTACATGCACAATGTTAAATCTCAAGAATTAAAGCAGATGAAAAAACAATGCTTTGTGTCAGAAGTTCATAGACAAAGGGACCAGATACACATAAACAAAAAACCGTAATGTGGTATTAACAGTGCTTATTGTCCTCTGAGCTCTGTATGACAATGTATCACATTACTTGCATTTAATTTATTCCTTACAACATCTCCACCAAGCAGGTACTTTTATTATCTTCATTTCATAGCTAGAGAATGGAGGCACAGCAGTTTAAGGAACTTGCTCAGGTCAGCCCACTAGTAAGCAGTTCAGCTAGGACTCAGGCCTAGGTAGTCTAACTGAAGTGTTGACACTGAAACATTACATGATATGGCAATGATGAAGATAGGGATATCCTTTAGGGGACTGTAGTAGAGACCCTGGTGGGAGTGGGATTAATAAAAGGATTCCCACAGTCGGGGATTCCAGAACAGAGGTCTAATGGCTAAGGTGGAGTTATCTAGTTTTAGGGCAGGTAGAATGCCAGCAGAAGAAACGGGATGGATAAAGGTAGAACAGTGACAAATACCTCGGTGTTTCCCAGGATCTATAAGTAGCTCGATATCATGGTTGAAGTTCCACTGGGAGTGGGGAGGGCTCCTTGTAGGGGCACACGGGGCTGTGTTATGGAAAACATTTTATGCAGCGTAAGGAGGTCAGAATCTCTCCTAGGAGACATGAACCACTGAAAGGCTTCAATTAAGGGATTTAATGAATCAAATTTACATTCTATCTATATTCCACTGGTGCCTGTAAGGAGGATGGATGGGAGAAGACCCAGAGTGCTCACTAAAAGATCAGTTTAAGAAGCTTTTAAAGTAGTCTAGGAAGGTCGAAATGTAAAATATCTTATTTTCCTTCTTACTGCCTAGAGAATATGAAAGGATAGCAAATATGTCAATATTATCTGCCATGTGCAAAGCAGAGCATTCATTTATCCACACGATACCCATGTGAAAGAGGTACTGTTATTATCTACATTTTACAGATGAAGAAACTGAGGTTGTGTGTTTAAATAGATAATGTCCAATGACACCGAGACTCAGCCTTCTGCAGCCTGGCTCCAGAGCCCACACAATTAACTATGAGTGCAAATGGTTCCCCTGTATGATATATGATTACACTTTATGAAGAATTCGAAAAGCTAAGCGGGTTACATGGATGATGAGGAGGAAGATATGGGCAGCAGGATCAGCAAAAGGTGAGCCTATCACTGTCATGAAAGCCTCCTCCTGAGGGACCAAAAAGTAGGTTTCTGGGAGACAATGTCAGGCCTGCCTCATTTTACAGGTAGAAAAAGGAGGCACAGAAAAATTAAGTGACCTACTTGTCTTAGCCCATTTTGTGATGCTGTAACAGAATACCACTGACTGGGTAATTTAGAGTAAACAGAAATTTATTTGCCTCATGATTCTGGAGGCTGGGAGGTTGAAGATTGAAGGACTGGTGAGGGCCTTTATCCTGTGGTAGAAGGCCAAAGAGAACAGAGAGCAAGAGATTCCGTGTGCATATGCAAGTGCAAAATCGAGAGGCTACTCTTGGTGGTGTAGGTGCTGGGGCACTGCTGTGTGATACGGGAGCCACAGGGAAGGCACGGGTTTGGATCCTGGTTGACCTAAACACGTAATCCTGGCTGGCTAGAAGGCTGAGTAGAGGATTGTGGGGTGGTAAGACCCTGTTGAGGATATCTTCCCCCCCTCATGATAAAAATAAGTAAAATAAATTAAAAAAAGAGAAAGAAAAAGGGAAGGAATAGAGAGGAATGTGCTGAGCTCATCCTTTTATTAGGAACCCATTTCCTCAATAATGGCATTTATCCATTCCTGGGGGTCGTAAAGGTCTCAACTCTCGAACACTGTTGCATCGGGGATTAAGTTTTTAACATGTAGACTTTGGCGGACACATTCAAATTAGAGCATCACCCAAGGTCCTATAACTAGTAAAGCACAAAGACAGGATATGAACCAGGTAGTTTCATCTGGAGTCCATACTCTAAATCACCCCATATTATTGACTCTCTTTATTCCACACCCAGTCAGTTATTCAGAGTAAAAAGCATTTCCCTGGACTATTAGCACGCCTTAGATCAATGCAAAATGTAACATCTTTCCTACCCACTTTCATAGTTATCAATAACACTTTATATCAGAAATAAAACAAGGGTAGTCATAGAATATACATATTCTTGGTTAGGCTGGGAACATTTTTTATAGTTTGCTAGTGAATTACTCCTCACATATGTCAAAAGGTTTTTAAAATATATGTGTCAAATCTGGGTTGCCTAAAAATGTTTTCATTTTCTTAAAAACTCTCTCTTGGGGCTTTTATTTTCTATTATCCTGGGGGAATGCAGCCCCACCCTGGGGCAACCAAAATTAGAGCTGACTATATAATTCATAGAGCCCTGAGCGATATGAAAATATGGAACTTCTCATTCAAAAATTGTTTAGGATTTCAAGGTGATGACAAAAGAGCATTAAAACCAAGCTGTGAGCTATGGGGCCCTGGCTATACATGTCACATGACCATGAAATTGGCCCTGGTGACGGCCCTGTCCCACACTTAGCTCCACAGTTTTCTGAAGTGTTGTCTGAGCTTGTAGTTCTGCGGAGCCCTAAGTTTATGATATTTATGTCTCCAAAATGCTTAATCTGCTTATTGGCAGGCTTTTCATTTTTAAGGTTTTTCTCAGTTTTTCCTATTGTCCAAGAACATAGAGGTGACTAAGCCCGGGAAAACCTTACTCCTCTTCCAACAAGGCAGTCTGCCCTTTTAGAGCAGATCCTGTTTCTCTCCCTCATGGCCTCTGAATGCACAGGCTAAGTCTCCTGGGGAAAGGAAAGGGTCACAATGCACTGGATTTTCTGGTTTTAAGAAAATGACGGGAAAGTAAGAAGAGATTTTCAACACATAATAGCGTCACAAACTAAGTGTCCAGAATACGTTCAGAACCCTTTGGCAGGCTTTTCATTTTTAAGGTTTTCTCAGTTTTTCCTATTGTCCAAGAACATAGAGGTGACTAAACCCGGGAAAACCTTACTCCTCTTCCAACAAGGCAGTCTGCCCTTTTAGAGCAGATCCTGTTTCTCTCCCTCATGGCCTCTGAATGCACAGGCTAAGTCTCCTGGGGAAAGGAAAGGGTCACAATGCACTGGATTTTCTGGTTTTAAGAAAATGACGGGAAAGTAAGAAGAGATTTTCAACACATAATAGCGTCACAAACTAAGTGTCCAGAATACGTTCAGAACCCTTATAAATCAATAAAAACAACCAACAAAAGAATGAGGCAAAAGATTTGGTCAAACGTTTTGTTCACGAGAAATCACGAATAACCAACATTCTTATAAAATTATATTCCATCCCATGAGTAAGCGATATCTTTTGTGTTGGTCAGGGTGTCAAGATAAAGTTTGTTAATACCCATTTTGGGGAACTTGAGAATTGGCCCAACCACTTCTGGGAAACAATGTGGCTAAATCTAGTAAGATGAAGATGGGTACATCTGGGAGCAGCAGTTAGCATAATGGCTATATCGCTGGACTCCCATGCAGTCGACTGTGGTTTGAATCTCGGACCCGGTGGCTTAAACTCACGCTGGGCGCGTATGCATGCATCCCCAAGATCCCACGAGGAGAATGGAGGAGAAGGGATTGCGGCGTGGCCATGCCCCCTGGTGGGGGGTGATTTCTCACTTTCTGTCTTTCTGTCTCTCTGTCTTTCTGGCGAGCGCACAAGCCCTATAGCAAAAACCTCTCAAAAAAAATAATAATAAATGATGGGTCCATCGACAAATCCACAAACATCCCTCAGCCTTGCACCTTGTGCTCAGAGTGGTCCCCAGCCAGTAGCAGCTGGAGAAGGTCACCTGGATGTCTGACAGAGATGTAGCTAGCATCTCAGGCCCCAGGCTCCAGACCACTGAACCAGGGTCTGCAGATGATTCCTGTACACATTGCAAGCGAGAAGCTTTGCTCCAAGCACTCTTTGTTAAGCATTCTTGGCAGGGACTTATTCTAGGCAGCCTAAGAGTAAGAAACACGTTGTATAACACAACACAACACAGCACACACACGCACACACACACACACACACACACGGTGAAACAAAAGTTTTGTAAAGCAACACTGACCAGATGGCTTGCATTACACCCTGATGTTTTTCATTCTAGACCAATCTGCTGTTTGAAAGTTACTAAGCTGACTCCATGAATGGGTGAAGTTTTGTCTGCAAAACACCATTCTAGAGAAACTCTTACAAATGCTCCTTGGGAGACACAAAAAAGAATATTCATAGCAATGATAAACACCCCACCAAATACACCCTCAAATACTACACAGAAATGAAAATGAACAAAACATGACAATATGCATCAGTGAGGATGCATCTCATAGACACCAGAGTGGCCTCCAAAAGTTCAGGGAAAATGTGTATTGTGAAAAAACTATGCATGCATTTCAAAAACTTTTGTAACAAAGTCAACTTGTATTTTAATTCTATTGTTCCAAAAACTTTTAAAATACTCTCACAATGCTGAGTTAAAAAAAATTTACAAGAGTATATATCTCAGGACCAGCAGTTAGCATAATGGCTATGTTGCTGGACTCCCATGTAGTCGACCGTGGTTTGAATCCTGGCCCCGGCGGCTTAAACTCACGCCAGGTGTATGTGCGTGCGTGCCCAAGATCCCGAGAGGAGAATGGAGGAGAAAGGATTGCAGTGTGGCCATCCCCCCTGGGAGGGTGATTTCTCACTTTCTGTCTCCTCTCTGCCTCTTTCTGTCTTTCTGGCGAGTACACGCACCCTATAGCAAAAACCTCTCTCTCAAGAAAAAAAAAAGTATACATCTCTAATCCCTTTATGTAAAGTCCAAGATTATGAAAAATTATATAACATTTTGAAATTATATAACATATTTGTTATATATTTGTGATTACATAATAGTTCTATGATTATATAACACATTTGTGAAGCTATAAAGACAAGCAAGAAGTTGATTAGTGCCTAAGTAGACTAGTGGTTAAAAGTTGGGTTTAAGGAGGAGGTACAGGAGGCATAAGGTGATGTTCTAGTTTTTTGTACAGGGCCATGGTACTTGGGTGATCGTCCTTTGTACCTTCCATATTATTAATGTTCCTTTGGGACCAGCAGATGGTGTAAAGGTTATGTTGCAGGACTCCCATATGGCCAACCATGGCTTGAGTCTTGGATGGACCCAGTGGCTTGAAACTCATGATGG
This sequence comes from Tupaia belangeri chinensis, assembly GCF_000334495.1. NCBI lineage: Eukaryota > Metazoa > Chordata > Mammalia > Scandentia > Tupaiidae > Tupaia > Tupaia belangeri. The sequence continues at coordinate 1,964,104 of NW_006204841.1, forward strand.
GCGCATGTGCGTACGTGCCCAAAATCCTAAAAGAGGAATGGAGGAGAAGGCATTATGGCATGGTCATATCCCCTGGGGGGAGTGATTTCTCACTTTCTATCTGTCTCTGTCTCTCCAACAAGTGCACACGCCCTATATCAAAAATCTAAAAAATATATAATAAACTAAGATAATTATTCCTTTGTACAGATTCAATATTAACAACAACAGAGAGAAAGGAAGGGCTGAACATCAAAGCAATTATGAATAGTTTCCAAAATAGACATCTTCTTTAAGAACAAGTTTTTATTTCCTAAAACAAAAGTAAATGTGTTTTATAAAGCTGCCCTCTTCTATCTAACTTGCATGATAAGTTGAAAGCACCAAAGTTGATTTAGAAACCACCTCCTCAGCATAAATATCTCTTTAATCATTGTGTGAGTCAAAATATTTAATTGTGGTACTTGATGTAAGAAAAACATGGTTTTGCTGATGACAATTATGCTTTCATATTACAATGGGGCAGATGTCTGCACTTAATCTGAGAAATTATCTGCATTTCAATGTTGCAAATATCTTTCACAGGAATTAATTACAGACTGTGTAAGTGGACCCTTTCACCTCCCTGACAAATTCAACCAAATTGGTGATACATAACTGTCTACAAACCCGTGTGCCATATGCTCGGTGAAGCGTTCCTTGTGGGGCTGATCACTAACTAGTCAAGATTTATTAGGCCTTCATCTTTTACTGAGTCTTCATTTTCTTTATTATTTATTCTTTACCAGCCCTGACAAATAGGGCTTGATTTCTACTCCAATTTTGTAGGGAAGGCAGTGAGAGGTGAGGTAATTTGCCCAAGGTGGAAAAGCCAGATGGTGGCAGGCTTCAAATTAGAGCCCGCAGTCTCAGAGGGGTATTTAGATTCCACCAGTTCTGTGAGTAGATACTGGCTCCGTGCTCTTCACACACTTTCACCTGCAGTTGCTGAAGCCTTTTGTGAACAAAAATCCTTTTCCCTTGGTCTCAGCGGCCCTTACAGGATGTATTACATCACGTGGCACCTACAGTGCTCTGATACGTTTCTGTCTTCTTAAAATATTCCAACTGGGTAAAGGCTTTGAATCCCTGATAAAGTGGTGAGCTCCTTAATAGTAGAAATAGGTTTTTAAAAATCTCTTTTGGCATCCTTCTCTCTCTTTGTTAAAAAAAAAAAAAAAAAGCCAGAGGGTTTGCACGCTTGTCAGAGAGAGAGAGAGAGAGAGAGAGAGAGCGAGAACTAGCAGTTCCCGTGGGGAATGGTTGCTACCTTCTCTATTTCTCTTTCCTTTCGAGAATTTGGGCACACAGGCATGTACACTCATTGTGTTTTTTAAACTGTCGGGTCTGGGACTCAAACCATGCTGTTGGCCATGTGGATCACACCTTCTTGACCACCAGACTGGGGGCTGGCCCCATCCTCTCTATATCAGAAGTAAGTGGCTTTGCTCTCAACAGTTGCTGTGCTTCGATCACGTCTGACAACTGTAGGTAAATTAGGGGTTAAGGTATAGGATTCCGGTTTGTTTTAAAAAATTAGATATCACTTTCAACAACAGAGATCTGTGTTTGGGCTACTTTTGAAATGTGGCTAGAGTTAACAGAATTTGGTTTTGACATTATTTTTTGTACACAGTCAGTCAGGATAGTCTTGAAGTTATCACCTTAGGGCATCACTTGCCCATGAAAAAAAATTATAGAAAAAAACCACTTATGTTCCATTTTAAATTTTGCTTCAAAAACTGGAACTGTGTAGGGGACATCACACCCACTCGTATTTTAATCTTAATTTTCTTATTTAATTAGCTGTGCCTGGTCTATTTGGTGTTCAGATTTGTAAAAAAAGAAAAAAAGAAAAAAAAGAAAAGGATAAGGGAATTGAACTACCACCCCCCCTC
>NW_006204841.1:1966805-1976921 GCF_000334495.1 Tupaia belangeri chinensis
TAGGTTCATGTATAGGTATGTGTCAGCTGTGCTAGCTATTGGATATATTTAGACTAATTAAGTTCATTGGCAGAACAATTGAATGGGGGGAGGAAGGCATGGAGGGCAACCATGGATGCCAGGGACAATGGAGGAGGAAGATGGGACATGGCAGAGGGTGGGGGATGGAGAATCAGGGATGGCAAGATAAAGGGCAAGGTATGCAGGATGTAAGAATTGGAAAATTACTTGCTGAGAACATGTATGTTGATGTGCTTGACTGAACCAATGCACAGTGTATTTTGGATGGAAAAAAAAAAATACTACTCTTGGGACCAGCAGTTAGCATTAACGGCTGTGTTGCTGGACTCCCTTGTAGTCGACTGCAGTTCGCGTCCCGGACCCGGTGATTTAAAACTCACGCCGCGCATGTGTGCGTGCGTGCCCAAGATCCCGAGAGGAGAATGGAGGAGAAGGGATTGCGGCGTGGCCATCCCCCCTGGGGGGTGATTTCTTGCTTTCTATCTCTCTGTCTCTGTCTGTCTGGTGAGTGCACGTGCCCTATAGCAAAAACCTCTCAAAAAAAAATACTACTCTTAAAATATTTTAAAGTCACTTACAAAGGATTAGTTATGTAAGATGGTCTCTGTACTTCCCTCTTTCGATTTCTCTTCTTCCTTCTTTAAGCTTTTTCCTTAAAGCATTCCATTTTGTTTGGCCTAGAGACTCCGAAGTATCCAATCTCTCTATCCCAGCCTGACAAATTGCACTACCTCCCCTAGCAAGGCTGATAGGTACCAGTTCCCAAGACAGACACACCAGCTGACATCTATTCCAGGTGGTCAGTCTTTGTAACATCCTGGTTGTTAAATATTCTGATTATCACCCATCTCTTGCCATAAGTGAGATGAACCAACTGAGCTTTTAAGCTTTCTTCAGTCAAGCATTCTTGCTGAACCTTCCTCTTCAGCTCCACATTGGGTTTCCAAAGTTGAAGCTAATCAGAATGTAGGGAACTTTATTATTTTGCCTGCCTAACATCCATTGGCCCTGCTTCTCAGAAGAGCCCTCAGATTTTGTTTGGGGTCATTCCTCCCCATCTCAGTCCATGAGGTCCTAGAAGAGGTGACTCAACCCTTGTTGTGTGTTCCAGACCTGGACACATTGACTCAGGATCATGGGATTCCACCATATTCATTAGATGCCCTGAATTATTTCCTAGGACCACAGCCTTAAAGCAAGTCTTCATCTCCACTGGTCTTGGAGTTGTAAGAATTATGGGACTGGGGCTTCTACAGCCATGTTGTTAAAATGTGGAGTTTGATAAGGGAGTCAGCACAGAAGCAATTAGAACCAGGAGGTGGAGAATGAAAGAAGCCTGGTCTTTATAATATCAGCTATAATCCTGAATTCAGCTATTCCTAAAAGTTCTGCTCCTAGATTTTTTAAAAATTATTAATTATTAAATTATTTTGAAAAGTTGTCTGCATTAATAAATTATGTTTAATCACTGTATATATTTACAGCATAAAAATGGTTTCTCTCAGCATGAATGCAGTACATACCAGTCAAGTCAAAGATATTATCATACACGTTATCATCAATAGGTAACTTTTCATTTTTATGTCTGTTAAATGGTTTTGTTTCTCCCTGATCCCTTCTCTCCCTCTCTTGTTACCCACCACTCTCCTATACTGTCTTGAATATCTACTGTTACCCTTCCTGCTATTATACTTTCCAACGTTTTAGTTTCTGCCATAGAGTACAGACATTTGGTATATATTAAGTGGGGTCATACAATGCCTCTCTTTCATAGTCTGGCTTGCTTCATTTAGCATTAAATCATCCATATTTGTCGACTTTGTATCAAATGTCAGAGTTTCATTTTTTTTATAGCTGAGTAGTATTCCATAGTATATTTGTACCCCAGTTTTTCCAGGCTTCTGTTCTTGGGCACTTAGGTTGTTTCCATGTCTTAGCTACTGCAAATAATCCTGCCGTAAACATGGATGTGCAAGTGTTCTTCTGTTTTCCTATCCTGTGGGTAGATACCCAGGAGTGGAATTGCTGGGTCCCGTGATAGTTCTACTTGTAGGTTTTGAGGAGTATCCTTATTGTTCTCCACAGTGACTGTACTAATTTACATTACCACCAGCATATAGGAGGGTTCCTTTTTTCACCACAGCCTCATCAGTACCTATCATTGTTTATTATTATTATTTTTTAATCTTAGCTATTCTGAATGGTGTTAAGCAATATTTCATGTGATTTTGATTTTGATTTCTCTTATGATAAGTGAGGTTGAACATTTTTTTCATATTTTCTTTTTGGCTGTTTGCATGTCTTCCATGGAGAGTTGTGTGTTCAACTCCTTTGCCCATTTTTAAATTGGATTGTTTATTATTTTGTGAGTAAGCTACCAGTGTTCCCTGTGTATTTGATTATCTGTCTCTATCTGAGGGACAGTTTGAAAATATATCCTCCTGTTCCAAAGATTGTTTCTTCACTCTAATTTTTTTCTTTTACTGTGTAGAAGCTTGTTATACTTTTTTAGTCCCACTTGTCTATTTTTGGGATTGTCGTCTGTACTTTGGGGGATTTATTTAAGAAATCTTTGCCTATCCCAATATGTCCAAGTTTCCCAGTGTTTTCCACCAATAGTTTTATGGCTTAAGGTTTTATGTTTAGATCTTTGAGCCATTTTGAGTCAACTTTTGTTAATGGTGAGAGATCTAGTTTCATTTTTTCTGAAGGTGGATATTCAATTTTTCTAGCACCATTTGCTGAAGAGATTTTCTTTTCCCCACTGGATGGTCTTATGTCCTTTGTCAAAAATTAGTTAGGTATATGTTTTGGGGTTTATTTATGGGTTCTCTATTCTGTTCCGTTGGTCTACATGCTTGTTTTTGTGCCAGTACCATGCTGTTTTGATTATCTCAGCTTTGTAATATATTTTGAGATTAGGACATGAGATGCCTCCATTTTGTACAGTATTGCTTTGGTGATATGGGGCCATGTATGATTCCAGACCAATTTTATGATTTTCTTGTTCTGTTTCTGTGAAGAATATCTTTGGTAATTTGATCAGAATTGCAATGAAATTTTAAATTAATTTGAGTAGAATTAGCATTTTGATTATATTAATTTTTCAATCCAGGAACATGGGATGTCTTTCCACTTTTGTGTATCATGTTTAATTTTACTTTTACTTTTTAAAATAGTTTTCCTTATAGAGCTCTTTCACTTATTTAGTTAAGTTTATTTTAGGTATCCCTTTGTGTGTGTGTGTGTGTGTCTGTGGCAATTGGAAATGGGATTGCTTTCTTTATTTCTACCTCAATCTGTTCATTGTTGATGTATAAAAATGCTGGGGATTTTTGTATGTTTTTATATGCTGCCACTTTACTGTATTCATTTGTCACTTTAGTCTTTTGGGTTTTCTATGTATGTAATTATGTCATCTGCAAACAGAGATAATCTCACTTTTTTTTTTTTTCTGTTTAATGACTTTTATTTTACTCTCTTGTCAGACTATACTGGCTAGGATTTCCAGTACTATATTGAAAAGGAGAGAGAAAAGTGGGCAGCCTTGTCTTGTTTCAGGTTTTTTTTTTTTCTTTGTTTTTTAAAATTTTAGGGATTTTTGCTGTAGGACATGTGTGCTTGGCAGGGAGAGACAGAGAGACAGAAGGAGCGAAATCACCCCCTCTTCCCTCAGTGGTATGGTCATGTTGCAATCTGGTCTCCTCCATTCTCCTCTCAGGATTTTGGGCATACATACACATGTGCCTGGCATGTGTTTTAAGCCATCAGGTCCAGAACTTGAACTGTGGTAATGGAAAAGCTTTCACCTTTTCCCCATTCAATATGATGTGAGCTATGGGTTTGTCATATATGGATTTTATTGTATTGAAAATGCCCTTCTTCGCTGATTTTTCTGAGAGTCTTAATCATAAAAGGATGTTGTATTTTATAAAATGTGTTTTTTTGCATTGATTGATATGATCATGTGGTTTTTATCTTTCCTTCTGTTGATGTGATGAAATACATTTAATGCTTTGTTTATTGATTACTTATATCCCTGGAATAAAGCCTACCTGGTCATGGTGTACAGTCTTTTTAATGTGTTTACTAGTATCTTGTTGAGAATTCTTGCATTTGTATTCATCAGGAATATTGGTCTATGGTTTTCTTTTTTGTCATGTTCTTGTCTGTTTTGGGGATTAGGGTGATGGAACTTCATAGAATGAATTTGGGAAGAAGATTTCTTCCTTTTGGATCTTTTGAAATAGTTTGAGGAGAATTGAGATAAACTCTTTCTTTCTTGGAATGAAAAAATATGAGTTTATTTTGGTGCAAAATTTTGGAGATCCATGCAGATTTTTCTTTTTCTTTTTCTTTTTTTTTTTACGATCATCAATGGCAAAAGGCAGTCGCAGTAAAGCGACACGAAGAGCCGGCTTCACGCTCAGGAGAGAACGCTGCGCCTTCTCCTTGTGGATATTTTTAAAAACATTTTTCCTGAAGATGTTAATATTTTTTTTCCCATCATGAATGCACTATATTAGTTTAGTCAAAGATTTTACCATACCCATTACAGTCAACTGATTTCTTTCCATTTGGGTCTCTTAAATGTTTTACTTCTTTCTTCTTCCTCTTGATTCTGTTTTTTAAATGCTTTGTGGAATTCAGAAATGAAGCCATCGGGATCTGAGCTCTTCAAAGTTGGAAGACTATGTATAACTCATCCAATCTCATTGCTTGCTGTTGATTTATTTAGGCTTTTTATTTCTTCCTGGTTCTTTTTAATTTTAATTTTTTTTATTTGCAGTCATTCACTGTACATCAATACAGTATACAAAATGAGATTTTTCCATCCAGTATACATCATATATTGGTTCAGTCAAGGATATTAGCACATATGTAACTATTTTTTTTTTTTTTTGGAGAGGTTTTTCGCTATAGGGCGCGTGCGCTCGCTGGACAGACAGAGAGAGACAGAGAGATAGAAAGCGAGAAATCACCCCCCAGGGGGGATGGTCACGCCACAATCCCTTCTCCTCCATTCTCCTCTCGGGATCTTGGGCATGCACGCACACGCGCCCGGCGTGAGTTTTAAGCCACTGGGTCCGGGACGCGAACCACGGTTGACTACATGGGAGTCCAGCGACATAGCCATTATGCTAACTGCTGGTTCCCCAGATATGTAACTATTAACAAATAATTTTCTATTTTATATATATATATATATATATAAGTTGTTTTCTGTGCCTTTTTTTTCACATGTTATTGATTCACTAAAATCTTAATCAATTTAAAGACTTTCAATAGCAAGCGCAGGTGATATATATTCATATTTATGAATGCACGTCTGACTTTAGGCATAAACCTCAGTGAGTAAAGTGAAAATGCTATGAAGTAGCACCTTCTGAGGTTATATACCTTACTCCAGTCATTATATAGGTATTAATAGGTATTTTTAATGCATTTTTGAAGTTAAAAAATGTTTTAGTTTTAATAGATCAAAATCAAACAATGTTAAGAGAAATTTGCTTAAAACTTAAAGCCAGGAAAAAGGTTAGGATTCAGTTCAAATAATAGGTAGATGAACCTATCAACAGTTCAAGAGAAGGCAAAAATCCTTAAATATGGAAATCAAAGCATCAAAGAAAATCAGTAATGTTTTAGTCTAAAGTAAAAAAAAATTCTATTTTACTAGTTCAGATTAATCTCTCTTCTGTTGAATTTGCAGTGTTACTCTGGTCTGATCTTTCCATTTAAACTCTGGAAGTTAACATTCGACTCTGGATTTGTCCCTACCGTTAGGTAGGCATTCTCTTGGTTGTTTCTTGTACTCTTATTTCTGTGTATCCGACTTTAGTTTTCCTGATATAGCACTCCCTTCAGAGCTTCTTGAAGAGCTTGTCTGGTGTTGGTAAATTATTTCAAGTTCCGTTTATCTGAGAATGTTTTTGCCTTCTTTTTTTCCCATATGAAAGATAATCTTGCTGGGTATAGTATTCTTGGTTGAAAGTGTTTTTTATTTAACCCTTTGAATATATTTTCCCATTCTTTCCTTGCTTGCATTGTTTCCAATGGGAGGTCTGACGATAGCCTGATGGGATATTTTTTGAAAGTAACTTGATGTTTTTCTCTTGACAATTTTAGTGTCTTATCTCTGCCTGTGGTTTTGGCTAATCTGGGTATGGTGTGCCTTGGGGAAGATCTTGGGATGATTCTATGTGGGGGTTGTTGTATTTCTTGGGTCTGAATATCTGAGTGCCTCTCTAGGTTTGGAAAATTTTCTTCCAGGATTTTATGGAATAGGTTATCAATACCCTGATTAGTGTTTTCACCTTCTGGGATACTGACTTATCTGGATGTTTGAGTGTCTAATGGTATCTAGTGTTACTCGTATGTTATTCTAATTTTTTGGGGTTATTTTCTCAATCCTTCTTGTGTTTTTTTTCTAGGTCAGAGATTCTATCTTCTACAACTGAGATTCGGTCTTCTGTATGATTTAATCTGCTTTTGATATTTTCAATGGAAGTTTTGCTTTCCTGTATTACAGCCTTTATCTCTAACAATTCTGTTTGATTCTTTTTTATGATGTGTATTTCCTTTTTCAGATCATGCAAGAACTTCCTCACCTTCTGGAAAGCAGTGTCTCGTTTTTCCTGCATCTTTTGGAGTTTGTTGTGTCTATTCTTTCGCATATCTGTTAGCTCTGTCACTATGAATATTTCAAATTCTTTATCGGACATTTCCGTGAGATTCCTTGTATTCTTTGTGGAAGAAGATGAGTTATTATTTTGCATTAGAGTAGAGATGTTTTCTTGGTTTCTCATATTTCTTGTGCCTCTGCAGTGGTTTCTGGTCATTTGATCAATTATACTTTTTTCCCCTATTTTTTGGAGTTCAACCTGAGCAATAAGAGGAAGGCAGAAGGAGATGTCCTGCAGTCTGTAAACAGTACCATTTCTCTCCCTTTGCACAGCTGATTCAATGAAAATTAAGGATTAATTTGACCCTAAAATAATCAGATATTTGGCTACTGAGCACCTAGACCTGTGTAGAAAATCAGTGTGTAGAAAATTGAGAAATGTAAAAGAAAAGGAAAGAAAATAGAGAAAACCAAAGAAAAGAAAAAAAAAACCAACTAGACAAGACAATAAGAAAAAGAGAAGAAAAAATTTGACAAAAAATGAAAACTGCATGGTGTGCTAGTGCACCATGCAAATAAGGTCATCCGGAACTCAAATATAGATGGCTGCTGATTGGCTTAGCCTATGGGGACAGGGGAAAGAATTAGAAGGACAAAAGGGCAGCAGAGAACTAAGTTTAAATAAATAAATAAATAAATAAATAAGGGCAAAGGGTCTTCGCTCGTGGAAATCCCTGAATGGAGCTGCTCAGGACTCAAGTATAGATGGCTGCTGATTGGCTTATCCTGGCTCCTGGCTAGAGTGGGCTATTTCTTCCTGGTTCTATCCAGGTAAATTATGTGTTCAGAAAATTTTCCATCTCATCTAGGTTTTGTAGGTGTATAGTTGCTTATAGTATTCTTTCATGATCTTTTGTATTCCTGTACATCTGTTTCATTGCTGGTTTTATTTACCTGGTTCCTTTGTTCTTGACTCCTTTAGCTAATGGTGTGTCAATTTTGTTTATCTTCTCAAAGAACCAGTTTTAAGTTTCACTTATTTCCTGTATATTTTATTTATTCTCTATTTCATTTATTTCTGCTTGAATCTTTATTGTTTCTTTTCTCTTTCTCTCTCTCTTTTTGGTGTATTCTTGTTGCTTTTCCACCTCCTTAAGATGTGTTGTTAGGTTGTCTATTTTGCCACCTTTCTATTTTTTTTTTCTTGTGAGTACTAGTTACTATGAACTTCTCTCATGACTACTTTGTGTGTGTGTGTGTGTGTGTGTGTATGTGAGTGTGTGTAGAGTGTTTAGCTTTAGAATATGTATGCTCACTGGACAGAGAGAGAAAGATAGAGACAGAGAAACTGAGAGGGAAAGTGAAAAATCATTCCTGGGGCCATGGGTCGGGGGGTTGACCATGCCATAATCCCTTCTCCATTCTCCTCATGGGATCGTGCATATGTATGCACCTGTGCGTATGGCCAGACTTTTGAGCCGCCAGGTCTGAGACTGAAACTGTGTTCTTGCTGTCTCTTTCTCTATCACCCCATTTCAGGATTCAGGATCCTTTTAATCTTTTCCTTCTCCATTTTATTAAGGCAGAAAAGAATTGTGATCTATTCATAGTTAAAGTCATCTTTTGACTGAATTATGGCAACAACTCCCAAAACTCGTCTTTCTATCTTCAGTCTTGTTCTTTCTATCTTTTTTTTTTCCACTATAGCTAGAGGAATTTTTCTGTTTTACAGAATGGATCATATCATTCCTGTGTTTAATCTACACCTGCCTCTCCCATAGTATATTACTGTTCTTGGGATGAAGTTCAATTACCTGAAAAGGTCCAAAGACTTTGGGTGTATACTTTCCTTCTTTTATTCTTTATTTCAGCCTAATTAAATGCTTGTCAATAGGTATCTTTAAGACTTTGCATATGTTGTTCTCTTTGCTTTGAAGGCTATGCACCCAAGTTCATTTCCCTTTCATTGATCAGTTCCTCCTTATACTTCAGTTTACAATCACAGAAGAGAAGTTGAGAGTTGTGGGAAAATTACCCAAGTCCAACAACTAGCAGAAGACATTGTTGATTGAATTGCCTGATTTACAATATAACAATATAGAATACCCAGTTAAATTTGAATTTCAGAGAAGTGACTGTCTTAGTCTATCTGTGTTGCTATAACAAAATACCACAACTGGGTAATTTATAAATATTGGAGATTTCTTTCTCATAGTTCTGAATGCTGGGAAGTTCACGATCAAGGAACCAGCAGATTCAATGTCTGATGAGGGCTGCTCTTTTTGCTTCACTATGGGGCCTTGTTGTTGCATCCTCCAGAAAGGAGGGTTGCTGTGTCCTCACATGGAAGATAAATGTGGGTTGGTGGCATGGTGGTTAGGGTGGCTGGATCCTACATTGTCAACTGTGTGGTTTGAGTTCTAGATCCAGTCGATAGAAAAAATTGCTGGCTGGTCGTGTGTGTATACTCTTAAATCCTGAAAGAATGGAGAGATGGAGAAAAAAGGATTGCCTTGTGGCCATACCCCCTGAGAGGTGCTTTCTCACTTACCCTCAACACTGTGTCTGTCTCTGGCATGTACACATTCTCTATAGAAAATTAAAAAAAAAAAATAAAGAAGAGCAGAAGAGCAAGAGGACTGATCTCTGTGGCAAGCCATTTTTTTTTTTTCTAAAGGCCTTAATCTCATTCATGAGGGAGGAGCCCTCAGGATCTAATCAACACCTCCTAGAAGGTCTCATTATTTTTTTTTTTAAATAAGTTTGCCAGAAGGCATTCATGCTTACTGGAGAGGGGAGAGAGAGAGAGAGAGAGAGAGAGAGAGAGAGAGAGATAAGAAAACATCCCATCCTTCATGATAGGGCATGATCACACCACAGTCCCTTCTCCGTTTATTTCTCCTTCTGAGAGTTTGGGCATACATGCTCATGTGACTAGGTGTTTTTTGAACTTCTGGGTCCATAACTCAAACTAAAGAGTTGGCTATGTGGGATCTAGCTACCTTAACCACTAGGCCAAGGACTGTCTTAAGTCTCACTGCTTAATACTATTACAATGGGGATTAAGTAACATGAATTTTGGAGGGCATACGCACTCAAATCAATGACAAATACTTTTTAGTATATCTCAATTATTATTTTTGGGGAGTTTCATAATTTTTATTTATTCATAATAATTATTTTATTTTTATTTGTAAATTTATTTACACTTAATCATGTCTTAACAGTATACATTTCTTTTTCCAACACAAGTATCATGCATGTCAGTCAAGATGAAGATATTACTATATACATTATCATTAGCAACTAGCTTCTCATTTTTAAAAAAAAATTTTTTTTATTTTTGGAGAGGTTTTCGCTATAGGGCATGTGCGCTCGCCAGACAGAGAGAGACATAGAGACAGAAAGTGAGAAATCACCCCCCAGAGGGGATGGTCACACCACAATCCCTTCTCCTCCATTCTCCTCTCAGG
>NW_006204841.1:1977069-2071044 GCF_000334495.1 Tupaia belangeri chinensis
CCCCCCGCACCCCGCAATCCCTTCTCCTCCATTCTCCTTTCAGGATCTTGGGCATGCACACACATGTGCCCAGCGTGAGTTTAAGCCACCAGGTTGGGGACTCGAACCACCACAGTCGACTATGTGGGAGTTCAGTGACATAGCTGTTACACTAACTACTGGTCCCGAGTATACTTTTTTTTTAACCAATTTTTTTTGTTTCCCTCCTCCCTCTCTCTCTTCCATACTAAACTTTTATTTTTTCACATTTTATTGATCCACAAAAGATCTTAAACTAAAAGTATGGGCAAAGTTAGAATCTCGTGGCAAGTGCAGTGTAATTTTCTTCTGAAACAGTTTTTTCTCTCTCCATTCCCCCTTTTACTAAAAAGAGGTATAAACGGACTTATTTGCAAAAAATAAAAAAAAATTAAGTTAATCTCAATTTGGTCTATTATTTGCACAAAGCCCTATAAGAATTCAATTTCTGATGCAAGGCAACAGATACTATTGTATTATTGAACTTATGCAAATAACCATTTGGCCACAAAATAAGAATACTCACAAATATTTTCTAATTGTAAAGGGGTCAGGAAAGGGGAAGAGTTTATGTTTCAATTAAAAATTATTTTTTAACAAAATGCTGAACTTATCAACAACTCAAAAGAAAATAAAAATCCTTTAATCTGGAAGACAAAGCATAGAAGGAAATCAGTAATGTTTTATAAAAGTCATAGAATTCTATTTCACCAGTTCAGTCTCATGTAATCTCTCTCTTGTTGAGTTTGCAGTGTTATTGTGGTCTGACCTTTTCGTTAACATTCAACATTATTATTTATATATCAGAACTTGTCCCTACCATTAAGTTAGCCTTTTTATTGATCATCTTTTGTTCTCTTATTTGTCTGTCTGTCTTTAGTTTTCCTGGTATAGTACTCCCTTCAGAACTTCTGAAAGAGATGGTCTAGTGTTGGTAAATTCTTTCAGGTTTTGTTATCTGAGAATGTTTTTGTCTTTTTTTCCCTTACGAAAGATAATCTTGCTGGATATAGTATTTTTGGTTGAAATTGCTTATCATTTAACACTTTGAATATATTTTCCCATTCTTTCCTTGCTTGCATTGTTTCTGACAAGAAGTCGGATGTTAGTCTGATTGGATGGATAGCCTTTGAAAGTAACTTGATATTTTTCTCTTGCCAAGTTTAGTATCTTGTCTCTGTCTGTGGTTTTGGTCAATCTGGCTATGATGTGCCTTGAAGACGATCTTTTTGGGTTGATTTTATGTGGGAACCTTTGTATTTCTTGGGTCTGGATATTTGAATGCCTCTCTAGATTTGGAAAGTTTTCTTCCAGGATTTCATGGAATAAATTATCAATGCCCTGATTAGTTTCTTCATCTTCTGGCATACCGACTATCTGGATGTTTGGGTGTCTAATGGTATTTAGTATTACTTATATGTTATTCTCATGTTTTTGGGTTATTTTCTCAGTCTTTTTGATGAATTTTTCTAGGTCAGAGGTTCTGTCTTCTACATTTGAGATTTGATCTTCTGCATGATCTAATTTGTTTTTAACTCTTTGGAGGGAGGTTTTGTTTTCTGTATTACAGCCTTTATCTCTAACAATTCTGTTTGATTCTTTTTTATGGTATATATTTCCTCTTTCAGATTGTGCAAGAACTTCCTTACCTCCTGGAACTCATTGTCTCTTTTCTCCTGCATTTTCTGGAGTTTGTGGTCTCTCTTCTCTTGCATCTCTTTTAACTTTGTCTATTATAAATATTGTAGATTCTTCATTTTACATTTTCATGAGTTCCATTGTACTGTCTGTGGATGATGAAGGGCTGTTTTTTCCTCTTAGGGGAGAGATATTTTCTTGATTTTCCATATTTCTTGTGCCTCTGTGGTAGTTTTCTGTATATAATCTGATGGATTATACATTACTTCCTACCTTGAAGTTAATTCTGAGTGTTAGAGGCATGCAGAAGGAGATGACCTGCAATATTTCTGCAGTTCTGTTTCCCTGACTCTCATAAAGCAATCTATACTTTTGCCAATGTAACTGGATATTACAAAGGACTCACAGTTTCCAAGGAATAGGTGCATCTGGGCTGAACTGTGGGGTTTCAACTAAGAATTCAGAGATCTGTGAGAGGAGACGTGCTCACGGCAGCTCTTCATTTCTCCCAGATGCTCACTTTGCAGACTCTCTTCTCTGATTTTTAGTCATTTGGTGGTATATTCACATTTGGCTAATTTGTTAGAGATTTCTGCTGCTGTAAGCTCATATGCTTCACTTTATAGTGAAGTACTTCTATGCCTATTTCTCCTCTACTACTGTGTTTTGCAATGTGCTATATCCAATTTCAATTTAAATTTATAAAGATGAGTTTCTTCCTTCTTATACCAGTTCAGTGGGGATAGAGGTTTTCTATGATCCTAAAAATATTCAAATGTTTTACTATTGTGCTCTTAAACCTGCCTAGACACTTAGTATGTGGAAGGTGAGAAGTAAGGTGAGACAGTCAGGTCAAAGAAATGAAACAAAAGGGAAAAAAAAAAAGACACACACACACAAGACAAAAAAAAAAACAACAAAAAGGGAAACAAATTTTTAAGAAAAAGGCAAAAAAAAATGAAAACCCTGTGGCATGCTAAAGGACAGAGGCCTTCCAGTTAAAGCGGCAGGGCTAGGCGCCCACCTCAGATACACATGGATTCTGACATTAGAAAGAGAAAAGAGGGGTCAGAGACAAGAGACAGTACCTACAGATTTAAAATATATAAATATGAACAATTTCTAGAGTAAAGGAGAAGGATAGAGAGAGAGAGACAGACAGAAGGAAGACAGAGACCACCCTACCTGGCTTTTCGCTGGGTGTTGGGTCAAAAGGAGAGGTTTAGGGCAGAGGCTTTCTGGTTAAAGGGGCAGGGCTAGGCCTACCTCAGGGGCACACGGATTCTGGCTTTTTGCCGGGTGTTGGGCCAGAAGTATATCCCAATTATTCATTGTTTATCTCAAATTAAAATGTAACTGGGTGTCCAGTGTTTCATTAAACGCTTCTAAAAGGTGGGCATTCACTATTACACTAATGACAGATTTCATACCACCCTAGTCTAATCAATATGAACATGAGAAAGGAGTGGGCAGACTATTGTCAAGATAACAGTGAAACTGTGCATTCCTCTATCGTCAGTGGCAGTAGAAACGTCTTGTCACAAAACCGCGAGTTGATGTGTTTCCAGAAGAGCTATATTCTCTAATTTGTAGCACTTACAATTTTAAGGAACAGCCACCTCTAGTTCCCTTAGAGAAAGTGAGGTGTCAATCATCAGTTGATTTCCCAAGGAAGTATTCCAAAATATGGAAATGTTTCTTGAAAAGATATTTGTAATTTATAAATGCATACCCTCCCCCAAATGGGAATAACACTGGATAGGTGATCATATATATTCCATGGGAGAGCCACTAGAATGTTGATTACAGAGTCTTTAATAACATAAGGAAATGTGCATGCTACAACACAGGATGCATAATTGTACATATCAGATGATCACAAATATTGAATGGGAAAAAAGGAAAGAAGAATGAAAACTTGTAAGAAAAATATTGGCAAGAAATATGTCAAATGTTAAAATGGTTTTCAGGGTAGAGATGGATGACTTTGTTTTATTCTTTCAATCTTTCTATATTTTTCAAAACTTCTTACAATAGGACATATAACTTTCATAATGAAAACTACCAAAATTTTATTTAAAAGAGAGAAAGTAGATACTAATATTATCTGTTATAATATCTTTTTTCTCCACTAGATTAAACTTTAGCATTGTATTTGTCACATAGTAGACACTCAATAAGAACTTGTTGAATGAACAAGTAGAGACAATAAGTTTGTCTGCATTCTCGATAGTCAATTTAAGAGAGTTGAATGAATGGGAGATTTTAACTCCTGGTGGTTTTAGATAATCCTAGAATTTCTGGGACTCAGTTTCCTCATGTGCAAGTGGAAGGCTTGTGCTATCATTTCTATGGTGGTCTCCGAAAGCTAAAATACTTTGTGTTATTAGATTATACAAGTGTGGTTGATGCTGTCAGGCAGCAAAGGAGAAGGAGCCAGCTGCTAATCCTATTATTCGGGCCACTTCTTAGCTCTAGATGCCTTGACTTTAGAATTAAGCAAGTCATTTAAGATGGACTATTTAATGAGAATTCAGAATTGCCCAATTGTACAGGGATCACTCTTGATTAAATCCACTGTTGCCTGCATTTATTTTACATGACTCCAATGCTTTCTAAGTGACTGCTTTGTTCTGTAATGGTAGCAGTTTTTGGCCTATTACAGGATTGTTGGCAGTTGTTGGCTTCTCTCTAAACCTGTCTGGTCAGCTTGCTGTGCACCTGTATTGCATCAGAGAAATGGCATATTGAGAGGACTAGTTTCTTCCATTGTTTTATTGTTATTTTGTATTTGGACAGTCAAAAAGATATTTCATACAAAAGCGAATTACCAAGAACAAAGAGGAAATCAGGAACTCTTGATGTTCAGGATTCTGCTTACCCAAAGGAAGCACATTCTTAGATTAAAATGGAAATGTGCTCAGCTGAGCTGGTCACATTAGGGTGTTTCTGTGTTCAATCATTTTAATAATGGGTAAGGTTTTTTTCTTTTTTTTTTTTTTTTTTAGAGTTTTTTGCTATAGGGCACGTGTGCTCACCAGAAAGACAGAGAAAGACGGAGAGACAGAAAGCAAGAAATCACCCCTCAGGGGGGATGGCCACACTGCAATCCCTTCTCCTCCATTCTTCTCTTGGGATCTTGGGCACGCACGCACACGCACCCGGTGTGAGTTTAAGCCACCAGGTCTGGGACTCAAACCGCAGTTGATTACATTGGAGTCATAGCCATTATGCCAACTGCTGGTCCCGAGGTTTTCTTATTTTGAAACTTTTTGCTGTTGACATCTCTCCTAATTTTTCTACTAGCTCCTTGCTTATTATAAAAGACATTTAGCAGCTATTTACTACCTTATTATTATTTTTTATTTTTTTCATAAGGCTTATGCAATCACCAAAGAGAGACAGAGAGAGAGAGAGAGCACAAAATGTGAAATCACTCCCTGAGGGGGGAAGGCCACACCACAGTCCGTTTTTTTCCATTCTCCTTTTGGGACTTTGGGCATACATGCACATATACCCAGTGTGTTTTTCAAGTCACCAGGTCAGGACTCTAACTGCACAGTTGGCCATATGGAATCCAGTCACCTTAACTATCACCTCACTAGCTGGCCTGCTATTTACTACCTTAGATCGACAGCTTGTAGCTTCCTCTCTCAATTTTTATATCATATTCTTTTTACCTTTTCTCAAAACAACTTAGTTTCCTTGATGAAAAATGATTCCAGTTATTATGTAACTAGCTTACTTTGTAAGGGAAATAAGAATGCTCCCAAAGCTGGGTGCCACAGGAGCCAGCCAAAATGCCATTGGTCCAAGGTTAAATCAATCATGAACAAGTCAAAAAGGTTGAGTTACCAAAGCAGTGTGTTGTAGTTTCCTGCATATCCTTCCAGGGTTTACTCTCTTCTGCAAGAGATGTTCAAATACATAGAGATTAGGGACAGTGAAAAAATAATACATACATGAAAAAACAGATATACAAAAAGTGGAAAAAAGCTTCTCTAATCCTAAAATTAAGATACTCATGCTTACAGACATAAATACAAGAAACTAACAATGATTGGATCTTGTAAGAGCAACACCTTGTTTTTTCAGAGAACCTCATCACTGTCATCAGTTTGCCTCCCCCAATTAATGCCTAACTCTGTAATGTGTTTAGCTTTTCCCTTCAAAAAAGCTTATTGATTTTGGCAAAAATGTCATTATTTCAGGGAAAAAAAAAAGATTGATATCAGATATTGAACCAGCATAAATACTCATCCAACTGGAAACTTGTTTATTCCAGTCCTCACTCACCAACGATTGGGTTTTGGCTGCAATTGTTAGAAACTGAATGAATATAAAGGAAGAGGAGGCATCAATACCTATTGCAGGAGTAGTTTCTCCCAGCTTCATCACTAGCAAATTGAGGGGAAAAAATAAAAATGAAAAACCCCATTTCTGCCTTTTCTAATAAGGATATGGATGTGGAATTTAAATTCATCTACTGGGAGAGGAAGAGATGCAGAGTAAAGTGGAAAGACATTCTTCAGATCAGTGAGAGAGACATAAGCATGTTGGTATTTATAAAGAGTAAAACAGAATGAAGATCAAATAAAAGATAGGATATTCTTCAATATGCTGGGAGGAGGTCAGCAATTTATGCCTAAGTTCATAATTATTTCTCTGCTCTGTGACTTTAGGACGTCTGATAATATCCTATCGCACTGTCCTATTCCGTCTTCCTGACTCACCCTGTATGTTAAGCACACTGCTCTACCTGAGAGTCTACAAACATGCCAGGTGGTTTCATTCCTTATACTTTGTATATTTGGTTCCCAGCCCACTGTTCACACTTGCCTGTCTCCAGGTCATACTTGAAGGCCTGGTTGTGATATTATCCCGTTGCTATTTATTTATTCGCCTATTTTTAGCAAGCTCTTATTGTATTGTAGCTAGATATTTGTGTCTAGCTTTACTTTTTTTTGGAGAGACTTTTGCTATAGGGTGTATGCATTCGTTGGGGAGACAAAGAGACAGAGAGACAGAAAGCAAGAAATCACCCCTCCCCCCCACCGAGAGGGGTTGGCCATGCTGCAGTTCATTCTCCTCCATTCTCCTCTTGGGATTTTGGGCATGCACACACATGCACCCAGTGTGTTTTGAGCCTTCAGGTCCAGGACTCCAACCATGGTCTGCCATGTGGGAATCCAGTGACATAACTATTATGCCATGTCTTGATTTTCCATACAAAGGTACAAAGGTACAAAGTAGGCCACAAACTTCTTCATCTTTCATTCTGTCTATAAATGGCGGGACAGGATTTTCTTTCGTACTTCTGGGTGGAAGAGGTCTTTGTTAGTTAAAGGAAAGAAGCAGTGACTTTACGTAATGTGTGTCCAAGCTGTGCTATAAAAGTCACTCACAATTAGCAAGAGAAACATTTGCTTCAGCCCAGCCAGGGAGCCGCAAATGGTGGGGTGCCGCTGTGTAATACTGGTGCCATAGGGGTGTCCTGAGTTTGATTCCTGGGTTGATTTTAACATGCAGAGTGTGTCTGATCCTAGTTCTTATGGAGGTGGGTTATGATATGACAAAACCTTGTTGTAGGTTCTCTCTCTCCTTCACATGAGAAGAAGGAAGAGAAGAAGGGAGGTGGGATGGAAAAAAGAAAGAAAGAGTCAAGTAGAGAGAGAAGAAAGAAAAAAGAAAAGGAGGAAGAAAAAAAACAAAGACAGATTAAAAAATTATTTTTTTGTTGGGGCTGATATGGTAGTGCAGACATGAAGCGCGGTGTGTAGAAAGCAGGCTCCCACGTGGCCACCTATGTTTTGAATCTTAGCCCCAATGGCTTGAAAAGCACACAGAGCGTGTGGCTGATAAGCCTAAAATCTTGATGGGAAGGAGGAATGGAGGGAAAAGGATTGTGGCAAGGCCACAGCCCATTGAGGGGTATTTTCTTTCTCTTGATCACATGTACCCCTGACAATGAAAAACAACTGAAAAAAAAAATTTTGTCTTGTTCAACTCTAAAAGATGTAAAAATAAGGTAAACTTTCTTATACAGCAAACTGTGGGATTCTTCCTTTACCTGACAAGGACAGAAATTGAATGACATCTGTGGTCTCACAGACACCGTAAAATATCTCCAAGATGGACATGAGACAAGGGTGGATCTTGGGGAGTAGAAGAAAATGGAAAGGATCCAGAGAACACAGTGACTCCTGGAGTTCTTTCTGATGAGCCTCCTGGGTGGCTGGAAAGATGGGTCAGAAGAAAGACCAAACAGATGTGTTGCACATCTTCACGGTTTCATTGTTCATGGCTATCTAAAGGTAGGGCTGTTTTCTTTGGAAATGGGTTATCTCTTACATGGCAGTCTGGGAGTCTCTTTCTCTGTCTGCCTTTCCTCTTCTTTTCTAGCCCTATCATACGCAGATCCTGCTTTGTGTTTTCCATTCCCTTTCATAACCTTGGGACCCCAACATCACAGTCAATTGAACACTGACTCAGTGGCAGGGATTGCTGTTGCGCTTTAAGAAGTAAACATAGGTCCAGCTGGTGTGGACTGAGGTTCAGGCTCCCATGCCATATCCCTGGCACCAGGGCCGAGGTTAACATTTCCTTAGTCCTCAGTGAAATGAAGCCTTGGAGTCAGAAAGTAGAGTGAGTTATAGAAAGTAAAGTGCGATGTCTTCCACACTGGTGTTTGTACACTCTGATTTATACTTGCTAGCTTTTAAATATTATTTCTCTTTCAGATTATTATTTCTGAAAATTTTATCTATTCTACTTCTATGATTGAACAATTGAAAATAGGAAGTGCCCTGAATGGAAAACGCTGTGGTGGGGGACCCGCAGATGACATAGTGGTTACATCACTGGCTGACTGCAATTCAAGTACTGGACCCTGTGGCTGAAACTGATGCCAGGCGCGTATGTGTGTGTGCACTTGTGCTCAAGATCCTGGGAGAAGAATGGAGGAGAGGGGATTGTGGTGTGGTCATCCCCTCTGGTGAGCACACATATCCTAAGGAGAAAACCTCTTAAAAATAAAAAGCAACATCATGGTGGGTTCTATGAAGGAGAATGCATGTGTGAGTGTGTTTCTGAGTGTGCATGTGTGAGCGTGTAAAGGTAAGCTTGATTCTTACCCTTGAGGGATCAATTAACCACACGTTTGAAACAGAAGCATGAAAAAGATGAAAATATTTAAAAAAGAAACATACGGGGGGGTTTCAAAAAGTTCATAAAAATATGAATTATGAAGGGGACCAGCAGTTAGCATAATGGCTGTGTCGCTGGACTCCCACGTAGTTGACCACGGTTCGAGTCCTGGACCCAGTGGCTTAAACTCACGCCGGGTGCGTTTGTGTGCGTGCCCAAGATCCCGAGAGGAGAATGGAGGAGAAGGGGTTGTGGTGTGGCCATCCCCCCTGGGGGGTGATTTCTCGCTTTCTGTCTCTCTGTCTCTGTCTCTCTGTCTTTCTGGTGAGTGCACGTGCCCTATAGCAAAAACCTCTCCAAAAAAAAAAGAAATTATGAAAAACTATGCATAGATTTCAAAAATTTTTGCACCAGAATTAATTCATACTTTAATTCCATTTTTCCACAAACTGTTTGAAGTACCCGCACATAACTATACACCAACAGTTTCAGCCTAAACAAACTTTTTTTTTTTTTTGAGTAGGTTAAGATTTGGGGGAAAATAAATGATCTTTATTCTGGTTGTCAGTGACATTTAGCATTTTATTTCCTCTACCTTTGAACTGACTTGCACTGAGTCATGCATTTCAGAAATACAATCAACTCAAATACTACATGACTTTAGAAAGAAAATGAAAAATATCTTTTCTCGGTCAGTTATAGAAATCAAGCCTTATCTTTGCTCCCCAATCTGCCTTCTGAGAAGCACTGTGTGAGACCGAGCATGAAGAGTGATTGGGAAAACAAACCCTCTACAGGACTGACAAAAGTGAGTAAACACAGTGGTCTTTCTCCTTATAAAAATAAATAACATTCTTCATTCCCACACCTTGGTTTAGGCTCGAGTGAGCATGAAAGGAGAATTTTCTTCTTCCTTTCAAAGCAGCATTTATGAGCCTCTAAATGGAAGTCTCTCTATCTCCTGCTTTGCTCAGATGAGACCCTGGCTGCCATATCCTCTGGGTGTCCTGCACAGACCACAGACCACCGGGTAGGAGATGTGATCCTATTTCTGGGGTTGCCCTGTGGCTTGTTGTGTGACCTGGTATAAATCATTTATACTTCATTTCTGCAGCTGCAGGACAGCCACTGAAAAGCTCTGTGCTGTTTCCAATGTCATAGCCAGTCTCTTGCTATAGGTTTGACCACAGGATGGGGTTAAACCACTTGTCAGAGGAAGCAGGCACTCGGTTATTAATTTTCTGTAATGATTGAATCACCTTGGCTAAATCTACCACAGGTTCAAAGCAGATAGTGGGGTCTTTCCTTTCCTTTCCTTTCCTTTTTTTTTTTTTTTGAGAGGTTTTTGCTATACGGTGCAGCACTCACCAGAAAGACAGAAAGAGACAGAGAGACAGAAAGCGAGAAATCCCCCTCCAGGGGGGACGGCCACACTGCAATCCCTTCTCCTCCATTCTCTTCTCGGAATCTTGGGCACACACGCACATGCGCCCAGCATGAACTGAAGCCACCAGCCTGGGACTCGAACCACGGTCGGCCACATGGGAGTTCAACGACATAGCCATTACGCTAACTGCTGGTCCTGGATTTTTTTTTTTCTTTACTTAATTACAAACAAAAGAAAATGAAACAAAACCCCAAATCCTATAAAATCTCCCCAAAACACCCAGGCAGAGGGATCAGCAGTTAGCGTAATGGCTGTCGCTGGACTCCCACGTAGTTGATTGTGGTTCAAGTCCCGGACCCGGTGGCTTAAACTCACACTGGGCGTGTGTGCATGCATGCCCAAGATCCCCAGAGGAGAATGGAGGAGAAGGGATTGCAGTGTGGCCATCCTCCCTGGGGGGTGATTTCTCACTTTCCATCTCTCTGTCTCTCTCAGTCTTTCTGGCGAGCGCACGCGCCCTATAGCAAATATCCTCTCCAAAAAAAACAAAAACAAAACAAAACAAAACCCAGGCAAAGTTTTCAGGAGTTTTAACACTTAAACAGGAAAACTTCAGAAATTCTTGGAATCATGAAACATGAAGGTTAAGAAGAAAATTTGGAATGAATCAAGATCGGGCTGCTTATCAAAATTAGCCAAGGAACTAACTGTACCAAGAACGTGGATTCTCATACCCCAACCAGAAAATGTTAATTCACAGACCTTGGCATCTTCATGGTAAAGAATCTCTTCAGGTAGTTCGAATGATGAGGTATGTTTAGGAACCGTGGGTCGAGTTCACTAAATTAAACACTTATATTCTCTTTCAATCTATTTGAATACTTCCAGATCTAGGGAGATGACTAGTTAGAGAGTAAATTCTGTTTTGGTTACTTTGAGAAATTAGTGGTTATCTCCGTGTGAGAAATTAAAACACTACCCTCCCTCAACGGCCACTACAACTGGCAGAGGTGTTAACATTTATTGGCTGCTTTCTGTGTATCAGTTATTGCTATAGGACCAAGTTTGCCTGCTGCCCTAGTTTTAGCCCAAAAAGTCGTGCACCCAGGGTGGCTGGTTGTCTAGATATTTCTCATACAGTGTCCCTTTTAATTCTCCAAATCAGGCTGTGAGGTAGTTTCTGTTATTGATCTCATTGAACATGGGAGGAAATTGAAGTACAAATAAATTAAGCAGCTAGCCCAAGGTTACTCAGCATGTAAATAGAGAACTGGGATTAGAAACCAGACAATTCAACTCAAGAACCCTTTCCCCCCATCAATATTCATTTCCTAAATGGTTTCGAGAACCTTTTTTTTTTCCTTTTTCTTTTTTGAGAGAGAGTTGTTTTTCTTTTTTTTTTTTGAGAGGTTTTTTTTTTTTTTTTTTTTTTCCAGAAATGACGTCAGAAAAAAGCGAGACAGACATCGAGAAATCACCCACGGGTGTGTGTGTGTGTGTGTGTGTGTGTATGTGTGTGTATCACCACACCATAATCCCTTCTCCTCCATTCTCCTCCCAGGATCTTGGTGAATTTAAGCCACCGGGACCAGG
The DNA here is from genome assembly GCF_000334495.1 of Tupaia belangeri chinensis. Lineage (NCBI taxonomy): Eukaryota > Metazoa > Chordata > Mammalia > Scandentia > Tupaiidae > Tupaia > Tupaia belangeri. The sequence goes on from NW_006204841.1 coordinate 1,988,852, forward strand.
ACTCTAACCAACCGTGGTTGACTACATAGGAGTCCAGTGACGTAACCATTCCACCATCTGCTGGTCCCAAGAATCATTCTTACATCTTCAGTTGGTGGCTGATTCAGTCGTTGGTGCAGAAAGGCCCATTTAACAGTCCTGTTTGGTGCTCTCTGATTGGATGTGTTTAATACTGGCCTTTCTGGGGACAGGACCTAAGTTTTCTTATTTTGCTGTAAGGGTAAATATGAAGCCTTCCTCTGAAGTTTTTATTCAGGCAAACTTGCTTGTAAAATAAGTAGCCTTTGCCATGGCTTCAAAGGAGAAGATGAACTAGGCAGAAGAGAACGAGTTGAGAGACGGAGGCACAAGCTGAGCAGGAGGCAGGGGTGGTGTTTCCTTGTGTGTGGACCTGGAGGTCGGCTGCTTTATTTTGCTACTGCTATTATTGTTTCTCTTTACCACCAATTAGCAGTGCCTTCAGCTTTTCTCTGTCACTTGCCTGACCCTCATTGTTTTAAGAAATACCCTGAAGAAATTCCCTTACTATCTTATGATTAAGGAACTATTGTTATTTTTGTGTGAAAACGTACAGGAGTGTCTTAGAGATATGTACCAAAATATTATGGATAAGAGAGCTTGCCATGTGGGTTTGCTTTAAAATAATTCAGTGGAGGAAAGGGGAAAGAGAAGAAGTCAAGGAAGACTTGCCTTATACTATGTAGATACCAAAGGTGGATCTTGGCTACGTGGAGGTTCATTTTGTTTGAAATTCTCTCTACTTCTAGTTTGTTTAAAATTTTTCCATAATAAAAAGTAAAAAAAAAATAAACCCCCAAAATCAGATCGGAGAGGAGTCCTGTTATAGCTAAGGTAATCATATTATATAATATCATTCAAACCGGAACAGTTGCGATATCTTCTTTACTTAAGGGACCTGGCTCAAATCGAAGACTTTAGAAGGCACTGCATTAAAATGTCTTTTTTTTTTTTTTTTTTTGAGAGTTTTTTTGCTATAGGGCACGTGCGCTTGCCGAAAAGACAGAGAGCCAGAGAGCAAGAAATCAGGTCCGGGACTCGAACTGCCGTCAACTACATGGGAGTCCAGCAACATAGCCATTATGTCAACTGCTGGTCCCTGCATTAGAATGTCTTTAAAGGACATTTGAAAATGTCTTTATCACACAGACAAGTCCTCTATGCACAGAAAGGGCGGAGCCTCATGGAAGGTTCGGGGATGGATGCAGACTTCTGGGATAGGACATTGCTGGACTGAGAATGGACTGATCATGAGTCGGGTGGGGATGGAATAGGGTGTAAAAGAAGGGCCATGTGTCCAGCATGATCTGATTGCACTTTCTGTCAGCCCCGGATGCTTGCATCAGATTCCCCATCCTTGCCTTCTGCTCATCACTCTGCTGTTTTGTAATTTTCTTTCTCCCTATTCCTTGAAAAAATTCCTTTGCTTCCAGACACCTTATTAAGGTAACTCTCTTCTGGCTGTTAGTGTTAAGAATCTGTCAGCCTTTTCCATTATGCACCTCTCAGCTGACACTATTCTTAATTGGCACTATCGTAGTGGGGAAAAAAGACAAAATGCTTTAGTTAATGCGGGGGAAGAAGCTAGCTTTTCAATCTTAACACTGTATGTCCTGGATTAGTGGGTTTAAGGTAGTATTTTAATTTACTAGGGTATCTTTTAGTCCCAGGTGACTTCTTTATTATTTTCAGTGCCTTCTCTACTTAAAAACCAAAGAGAATTCTCTTTGCTGAAAGGACTGGATTCTTCACCTAAATTTCACCCCAATCTCAACAGTTTTCCAGCTAGGCCAGCTCTTGTAGAAAAATACTAAGACTGCAAAATACGCCTATTGGAAGCATCCTTAGAAGTTATCTTGTTTACTCCCCTCATTTTATAGGTTTTAAAATGGGCCATAGTACTTAAACAACTTTTCCAAATCAGTAATCTATTTAATCCAATCCAATCTTCTTATTTCCACTTAAAAACTGATGTAGGGGTCAGATGGTGGAATAGTGGTAAAATGCCATGCTCTGCAAGGCTGCGGGCGAAGGCGCTGGGTTCATGTCTAGAGACCTCCCTGGGTGAGCTATGCAAACATGTGATCCAGGGCTGAAGCTGGGGGTAGATGGCAGTGTCAAAACTCTACTGGGGGGCAGTAGATGGCGCAGTGGTTAAAACGCTGGACTCCCACATGTCCGACTATGGTTCAAATCCTGATCTGGTGGCTTGAAAAATGACACCAGGAGTGTGTGTGTGTGTGTGTGTGTGTGTGTGTGCGCGTGTGTGCACGTGTGCCTAACATCCCAGAGGAGAATGGAGGTGAAGGGATTGCAGTGTGGCCATTCCTCCTGGGCAGTGATTTCTCACTTTCCTTCTCACCATCTTTCTCTGAGGGGAGCACATGCCCTGTAGCAAAAACCTTAAAACAAAACAAAAACAAACTCTGTGCCAGCAGTTGGCATAGAGGTTACATCACTGGACTCCCACGTGAACTGTGGTTTTGAATCCCGAAGCTGGTGGCTTGAAACTCATGCTGGGTGCATGTGCGTGCATGCCCAAAATCCCAGGAGGAGAATGGAGAAGGAATTGTGGCATGGCCATCCCTCATGGAGGGTGATTCCCAGTTCCCTCTCACTGTCTCTCTTTTTTCTCTCTTCAGCAAGTGCACGTTCTCTGGGGCAAAAACCTCCACCAAAGAGAAAGAGAGAGAGAGAGAGAGAGAGAGAGAGAGAATACAAACTCTATTGGAAGTATCATTTAGCTGTCTTTCTCATTCTCTCTGACTCATGGAAGAAATAAATTAATAAACTTTAAAAAATACTGATTCAGCAATGACTATTTTTTTCCCTAAGTTTTTGCTATGGTGTGCATTTGCTGGAGAGAAAGACAGAGAGAGAGAGGGAGGGAAATTGAGAAATCACCCCCCAAGAAGGATAGTCATACCATGATCCCTCCTCCTCCATTCTTCTCTCAGAATTGTGGATATGCGTGCACATGCACCTGGCATGTTTCAAGTCGCCAGGTCTGGAACTTGAACCACACAGTGGGTCATGTGAGATTCAGCCACCTTAACTATCATGCCACCTGACTGGCCTACCCCATGAGTATTTCTTAAATTCACTTTTTTAAATAAGGATTTTCATCATGAGTCAACATAGGGAATTAAAAGAAGATACATATCTTAAATATTTATCTTTAAATGTGACAAATATACCTTCGTTTTCAGGTATTTTTGTGAAAATATACCTTCATTTTCAGGCTGTGCTAATTGGAATTTCCCTGTAACCATCGTGTATCATCTTTTTTTTTTTTTTTCACTATAGGGCGCGTGCGCTCGCCAGACAGACAGAGAGAGACATAGAGACAGAAAGCGAGAAATCACCCCCCAGGGAGGATGGTCATGCCACAATCCTTTCTCCTCCACTCTCCTCTCGGGATCTTGGGCACGCACGCACACGTGCCTGGTGTGAGTTTTAAGCCACCAGGTCCGGGATGTGAACTGCGGTTGACTACGTGGAAGTCCAGCGACATAGCCATTACGGTAACTGCTGATTTCCCATCATGTATCATCTTTGATTTCGACTTTCTTTAAAGGCAGTTGAGTGCAGTGAAATGTACAGATATTTGTTAAGCAATCTGACTGCAGAATTCTCCTAAATTTCTAAGGCTCTTCAACCCGTTTGCAGTTTTGTAATTCATAGCTAGTTTGATAGCAATATTTTTAGTAACTTACCTTTACTGATCTTACCGAAAGATTCAAGCTGTTTCTATAGAAACAATGTCTCTCTCTTTACATATTCATATTCTATCCGTTACTTTAATATTTAGTTAAACGAGGGAGTTAAAATTATAAGTACCCAGGCAGTGACAAGTTGCAGAACCAGTACCATTGGCTTAGGATAATAGTGGCAGCCAACAAAAGAGGAAGTACATGGGAATGACAGGATTTACCTATGAGCCAAGAGGGGCACTAATCAGTGGGTGTACAAGGGTAATGGAGAGTTTTAGTTGATCTGACCAGATGGTTAGGTGGTGGCTGTTTTTTATTTTCTTTCTTTTCTTCTTCTTTTTTTTTTTTCAATTATTTTATTTGCCAGAAGATGTGTGTGCTCACTGAGAGACAGGGAGAGAGAGAGAGAAGGAAAGTGAAAAAGCAACCCCCTAGGGAATGCTCATGTCACAATCCTGTTTCCTCCATTTGTCCTTTCAGAATTTTGGGCAGGGACGTACACATGGCTGGCATGTTTTTTCCAGTCACTGGGTCTGAAACTGGAAGCATGTAGTGGTCCATGCGGTTTCCAGCTCCCTTAATCAACACATTGCCTGCTGGCCCTAAGAGTGTTTTTTTGTTTTTAGGTTTTGGGCATGCATGCATATGCATCTGGCATGATTTTTAAGCTGTTGGGTCCGGAACTTGAACCATGGTTGGCCATGTAAGAGTACCACGTCTTAATCACTGTACCACATGCTGATCCCGAGAGACCATTTTTAAATAGGCATTTTTCTATTGATATGATTTTAGGCTTGTGGCCTCACATGGTAGACCCTTGCCCATCCCTCACCCTGGTCCCAGGGCTCCTGCCCAGGAGCATAGCTCTGCTGGAAGACTGCAGGCTTAGCTCTCCCACTTTACGATCTGTGAAATCTCTTTTTGATGTTAAGCACTTGGCTATTTCTATGTCTATATTTCAAACTCAGTTATGCATGACTTATTTTGGCCCTCTTTTATCCAGGATGCCAGTCTTTTTGGAAGAGGGGACCTGTCCTCATCAGTTTAGTTCATTTGTCGGCTGTCCTCTGAGAGACCTTTCTAGTCTGTGATTGATTCAAGAAGAGAGCGCTGTGATCCTCCCAGCAAAATGCTACAGTGGGGTCTTTTGTTTGCAAGAAGCAGACACAGCTCCCTGCTGGGGGAGTCTCCTTTGCTGCACCCACCCAATGTCAGAAGCGTCTTTGCTCCAGCCTGCTCCCCAACCCTACGCAGTACTCCCATGCTACCTTGGAAGTATTCCAAATTATCATTGCTTTTTGTCTCCCTGGAAGCCAAGTTTTAATTCCACTTCCTATTATCCCATCACTCAGTCTCTTGGACATTCTACCTTTGATATAGATCTGTCAGGCCCCTTTGTAAAAATGTAAACCCATTACATTCCCTTTATTCACCCTGGCACTAATGTCCTGACTTCAAATAAATGTCCTGAAGCTCTGTTGGCTGGCCTTTGCAGTGCAGCACATTTTAAAGTTACTTTCCATCTACTGTCCTCTTACTTTGTTTAAGATGGAAAATGAGGGCAAAGAATCACGGGTCTTAACTAATGGTCTGCAATTTCCTGCTGTCTCTATCCCTTTTTTATGACATTAATTCATTGCCACTTCTCTGACCTGTGGAATCTCTTTTGGATAGAAATGACTAGGAGTTAAAATCAAGTTGAAAAAAAAAATTACCAATTTGATTCAATAGTCTTGTCAGAGTTCTTGTCGCTGTCTCTTTGGGACAGCCTACACTATTGTAATCATTTTGGCAACTGGTTTTTGTGTTAAAACACATATCTTAATTACTCATCTCCTCGGTGAAGGTTAGGGTTTTGATTTAGTTTCCTTTGGTTAGAAAGGAAGGGATAGTCACTTGAAGTATGTACAGTCATCTAAATTTTTCACCTCTCCTGACTTCTCTATTTTGTCAATTTTCTCTAAACAGATCATTATGGTACAAGCACTCAGAAAAGCATGCAGCTTGTTTTTTATGTTCTCAGCATTATCCTTTGATATTCCTCTGTTCAAGCTTCTCAAGTTACGGTTAGTAAATAACAGGTAGGTTGTTTGGTTTGCAAATAGTAGAAATGGATCCTAGTTCTTGTAATACACTGACAATTTATTGGCAGATGCCATGGGTTTCAGAAATAAAAGTCTTCAGAAAAAGGACAGGGAATTATCAGCTATTGCCATGATAATACTGCATAATAAACCACTGTGAAACTTAGGGTCTTGAAACAATGAGCAATGACCTTCATTTTCATGGATCTGCAGGTTGATTGTGGTTTGGTGGGTCCCGAACAGGCTTTCCTGGTATGGAGGGCTGAGTATCAGCCTTCCAAGTTGTCTTGATTCCAGTTCCTGTGACTTGTGAATGTTATCCTAAAGGGCAAAGATATAATTAAGTCAAGGACTTCGATATAGTGCAGTTATCCTGGATTATCCCAGTGGGCCCTAAATGTGATCATAACTGTCCTTATAAGAGGGAGGCAAAGGGTTCTTTGACACAGAGGTAGAAGGGGATGTGTCATGGCAGCAGAGAGAGATTAGAAGATGGTGTGCTACTGGCTTTGAAGATGGAGAAGGGCCAGGAATCAAGGAATGCAGCTCTACAAGCTGGAAATAGCAGAGAAACAGATTCTCCCTAGAACCTCTAAGTAGAGCATGGCTCTGCTGACACCTTGTTTTTGTCTCAGAGAAACTGATTTGGAGCCCCTAAAACTGGAGGGGCTATTATAGTCCTCTGTATTGTTTCAAGCTTCCAGTTTTATGGTGATGTGTTATAGCAGCTACAGGAAACTAATATGGCCAGTTGCTCAACTTTGTGTTGCATCTTGGCCGGTTGAAACTCCAGGCTTTGAGGTGGGTTTAGATGTGTTCCACTGTGTTCTTCTTTGTACCCAGGGAAAGGAATGAGTCTTTCCAGGGCATGCTCATTTTATGGCAAATCACTAGAGCACAAGCATCAACTCAAACCAAACCACAAAGCATATTTCAAGCCTCTGTGTCAGCTAATTCCTTTGACCAAAGGAAGTCACATGTAAAGCCCAACGTCAGCGGGACAGAGAGGTTTACTCAGCCCGCAGTGGAAGGCACAGCTCACTGAACTGTAATGCAATCCATCACAGCCAGGGATCAAATGAATCTGTTGACCTGAACTGTGGCCAAGATAGTCTACACCATAGGAACAGCTTAGTCGTAGCTGCTAGATATTAGGCATTGCTGCTGGCCACAGGACATAGGGTGCTTTCATTACTATGTCATTAAAAAACAAGTTCCTTGATTCAGAGTCAATGTCCCATGTTCAAACACTTGATTTGTCAAATCCAGGTTGCACGTTCAGGGAAACCAGTAGTCTAGTCTTTTTGACTTTCATATCTGGAGGTAGGGCCTCAGCTATTGCCACTTCTGAGTTTTCTGGGGACATGGCATTCAGATCACAGCAAGTGGTTCAGCTTTTCATGGAGGTAGTGGTGCTCGCATCCCCTGTCCAAATTCTTTCTGGGTGAGAGCTGCTCTTTTTCTAAGATTGGACTTTTTAAAATTTTTTTTATTTTTAAGATTGGACTTTCATTCTCTTGGCCTGTGACAGTACATCGTGTTTCCCTTCCCTGCCTGTATGTGTTAAGAAGTTCACCTCTGCAGTGAGACTCATCGCTGTAAAAGGTGGATGGGTTTATTCTGTAGGGCAAGTATTAACTGTAGGTCCTGCGGAAGTCTTGAACTGGATGCTGACAGCAATCAAGCTGACTGGTTGTTTTTTGGAGAGATTTTTGCTATAGGGCATGTGTGCTCACCAGAAAGACAGAGAGAGATAGAGAGATAGAAAGTGAGAAATCACCCCCCCTCCCAGGGGGGATGGCCATGCTGCAATCCTTCTCCTCTATTCTCCTCTCGGGATCTTGGGCACGCATGCACATGTGCCCGGCATGAGTTTAAACCACTGGGTCTGGGACTCAAACCACAGTTGACTCCGTGGGAGTCCAGCGACATAGCCATTACGCTAACTGCTAGTCCCCCAGCAAAATTTTTTTGATATGTAAAGTAAATGTTTGTGGGAAAATGTAAAAATAAATAAATAAATGGGGGGAAAATAAGTAGTCTAGGGTGGGAAGTTGCCATAGTCTTTTCAAAGGGATAGTAGTTACTTCCTTCCAGAGGAGCAGGAAGAGGTGAAAAGAATCACACAAAGCTAACTCCTTCACTTCCCCCCCTTTGACCCAGCCCACACTGCTTCTCAGGATTAAATAGCCCGGACAAGCCCAAGACTTAACACTCGATGTCCTCATTCTGGAAATTCTTGGTCCCTCACCTGAGTCCATTGCAAAAGGGACTTATTTTTGTTCTTCTTTAATTTATGTAGCTTCAGACCTCTGGATTTTGATCCAGCCCACACTACTTCTCAAGTTTGAATAGCCTGGCTAAGTCCGAGATGAAACTCCACTTTCATATCTCTTTGGAGAGTGTGAAAGCTGTGGAAGCTTATTTTTAAGGGTACTTTATTTGTAATTCAGAGAAATTGTACTTGAAAATAGTTTTTCAGTTGTGTGTATAGGCAAGTAGACATGTCTTTTGTAGGATTTTGATATGTAAAGTAAATGTTTGTGGGAAAATGTAAAAATAAATAAATAAATGGGGGGAAAAAAAGTAGTCTAGGGTGGGAAGTTGCCATAGTCTTTTCAAAGGGATAGTAGTTACTTCCTTCCAGAGGAGCAGGAAGAGGTGAAAAGAATCACACAAAGCTAACTCCTTCACTTCCCCCCCTTGACCCAGCCCACACTGCTTCTCAGGATTAAATAGCCCGGACAAGCCCAAGACTTAACACTCGATGTCCTCATTCTGGAAATTCTTGGTCCCTCACCTGAGTCCATTGCAAAAGGGACTTATTTTTGTTCTTCTTTAATTTATGTAGCTTCAGACCTCTGGATTTTGATCCAGCCCACACTACTTCTCAAGTTTGAATAGCCTGGCTAAGTCCGAGATGAAACTCCACTTTCATATCTCTTTGGAGAGTGTGAAAGCTGTGGAAGCTTATTTTTAAGGGTACTTTATTTGTAATTCAGAGAAATTGTACTTGAAAATAGTTTTTCAGTTGTGTGTATAGGCAAGTAGACATGTCTTTTGTAGGATTTTTTCCAAAGTGAATCCTATAGATAAAAGCAAAGATGGGACTAAAAAATAAAGACACCTAAGTAGAAATTTAATGAAACTTTGACATAAATGACACCCATGTGTAGACAGGACTCTGTAAGAGTGGCGTGGATGAAAATTTTCTAGTCTTCTGGTATCAATATTTTGATTTTCCTTCTTCACCCCTTTCTGTGTGATTTGGGTGGAGCTGAGTCTACTTTCTGGATACAGTGTTTACAACTGTCACATGACACAGATTGATCCAGTAAGATGCAATCTCATGATTTTTAAAAAGTTTTTTAAAATTTTGAGGTGTTTGCCATAGGGCGCATGTGCATGCTACAGAGAAACAGAGAGAGCCAGTGAGGGAAAGTGAGAAATAAACCCTCCAGGGGGATGGCCAGATCACAATTCTATCTCCTTTGTTCTCCTCCTTGGACTCTGGGCATGCACACACACACGTCTGATGTGATTTTCAATCCACCGGGTCTGGGACTTGAACTGTGGTTACTCATGTGGGAGTCCAGCATCATAATCACTATGCCACCTGCTAGCCCCTCTCATGAATTTTAATAGAAACAACCAGAGGTCTTTTGTGTGGCTATAAAGGGAGAATCTCCCTGAGAATGGAGCCAAAGAGATAAGAAATCTGGGAAGTTGCCATAGTCTTTTCAAAGGGATAGTAGTTACTTCCTTCCAGAGGAGCAGGAAGAGGTGAAAAGAATCACACAAAGCTAACTCCTTCACTTCCCCCCCTTTGACCCAGCCCACACTGCTTCTCAGGATTAAATAGCCCGGACAAGCCCAAGACTTAACACTCGATGTCCTCATTCTGGAAATTCTTGGTCCCTCACCTGAGTCCATTGCAAAAGGGACTTATTTTTGTTCTTCTTTAATTTATGTAGCTTCAGACCTCTGGATTTTGATCCAGCCCACACTACTTCTCAAGTTTGAATAGCCTGGCTAAGTCCGAGATGAAACTCCACTTTCATATCTCTTTGGAGAGTGTGAAAGCTGTGGAAGCTTATTTTTAAGGGTACTTTATTTGTAATTCAGAGAAATTGTACTTGAAAATAGTTTTTCAGTTGTGTGTATAGGCAAGTAGACATGTCTTTTGTAGGATTTTTTCCAAAGTGAATCCTATAGATAAAAGCAAAGATGGGACTAAAAAATAAAGACACCTAAGTAGAAATTTAATGAAACTTTGACATAAATGACACCCATGTGTAGACAGGACTCTGTAAGAGTGGCGTGGATGAAAATTTTCTAGTCTTCTGGTATCAATATTTTGATTTTCCTTCTTCACCCCTTTCTGTGTGATTTGGGTGGAGCTGAGTCTACTTTCTGGATACAGTGTTTACAACTGTCACATGACACAGATTGATCCAGTAAGATGCAATCTCATGATTTTTAAAAAGTTTTTTAAAATTTTGAGGTGTTTGCCATAGGGCGCATGTGCATGCTACAGAGAAACAGAGAGAGCCAGTGAGGGAAAGTGAGAAATAAACCCTCCAGGGGGATGGCCAGATCACAATTCTATCTCCTTTGTTCTCCTCCTTGGACTCTGGGCATGCACACACACACGTCTGATGTGATTTTCAATCCACCGGGTCTGGGACTTGAACTGTGGTTACTCATGTGGGAGTCCAGCATCATAATCACTATGCCACCTGCTAGCCCCTCTCATGAATTTTAATAGAAACAACCAGAGGTCTTTTGTGTGGCTATAAAGGGAGAATCTCCCTGAGAATGGAGCCAAAGAGATAAGAAATCGAGAGAGTGAGAACCAAGTATTAACAAGATGAGTTCCTGATTTCAGCCATGCCTGAAGCTCTACCACTCCTGGACTTTTTAGTTCATTTGAGCCAGTAAGTTTCCTCTGTTTATTCAAGTTTGGGTTGGATTTTTGTTGCAAATTAAGGAATTCGTACTCATATAAAAAGCAGAGAGACCAACAGTTAGCGTAATGGCTATGTCACTGAACTCCCATGTAGTTGATTGCGGTTTGAGTCCCAGACCCAGTGGCTTAAAACTCACGCCGGGCGCGTGTGCGTGTGTGCCCAAGAGCCTGAGAGGAGAATGGAGGAGAAGGGATTGCGGTGTGGCCATCCCCCCTGGTGGGGGGGATTTCTTGCTTTCTGTCTCTCTGTCTCTTTCTGTCTTTCGGGCGAGCACACGCGCTCTGTAGCAAAAAACAAAAAACAAAACAAAAAACAAACAAAAAAACAAAAAACAAACAAACAAAAAAACTCTCCAAAAAAAGGAAGCAGATAGCAGATTCAAAAATAGAGAGGCAACATGAAATAAAAAGTAGAAAGAACACAGAACTGGGTTTTTAGCCCCAGTTCAATAAACACTTCTGGAACTTGTCCTTCATCTGTTAAATGAAGCTGAAGTAATTTATATTTTATTGATTCTATCGAGGATCTGAAAGATAGCTATAGAACTGGTCCCTACCACAGTCCTCTATGGGCAGCTGGCCTGCGTTCTTATTCTAGGGCTCTGCTCATAAGATTTTTGCTCTAAGGCTAGTAGGTTTTCAAGCTCTTGGATTTATATTCCCCACAACCTTTGGAAATTCACATAGATAAGTGGTACTGAAAATGGACCATAAATTAGTGTTTCTCTTATGGCAGAAAAACAGTATTGGATTCAGGAGGGAGTTCGAAAGCTATTGTATACTTTAGGCCAAGGATTGATGTATTAGAGATTTTTCTCTCTTATATTTTTTGAGAAATGTCTGAGGAGGATTTAAAGCAGTTATTTGCTAGGTCCCCAGTGTCTAGTAGTGTGTCTGGTATACAGTGACTACTCAATAGGTATTTTGTAAATGGTGAGTATTTGGGATTATTTCTGCTTTTATTACAAAGTCCTTCATTTTAAATCAATAACACTTCCATAGGAAGGAGATTCCCAGAAGTCTATTCCCTTTGTTATTACTATAGAATGCTTAAATATGGTATTTTTTAAAAATACATGGCAACACTTTCTAAAAGATAGACATTTATGTATGATCGTTACTATACTATCTTTTTGTGACATTTTGCATTTTGCCTCTTACTCGTTTTCTCAAATTTGTTTGACTTACTTTTTATGTTCCTTTAAAATATTACCTTCTTAAAAAGTCAATATTATTCATGGTTGAAACTGTATTTTCTTAAATGTTAACACATTCTACCTCCTTCCATCTTATTTGCCATGGTCGTTATTTCACTGCACAGAGAATGTGAAATAGATTTAGATATAATTGGGTCACAGATTATTAAATAACCAACCTCTCTACTTAGCCCTGTACCATTTCCAGATGCAAAACACATTTCCTCTTTTCGCCCATTACTGCAGGGCATTCTCCCCACTGAAATGGACTGAGGGGAAATTTGTCTGTGAACTGAATTAATTCAGTGGAAGATCTCTCTTATTTGTACCCCTTCTTGAAAGACCCCTTTAAGCCTCCAAACCAGATTTATCATTGATTTTCCTATTTTCCAGCCATTTATTTTTCCATATTCTCTTTCTTCCCCACACACCGGGCTTGAATGTCTTCAACCATTTCATTATTACTGAACTTGTTTCTCCCTCTCTTCCCTCCCTCCTTCCCTCCCTCCCTCCTTCCCTCCCTCCATCCCTCCTTTCCTTCTTTTCTTTACACATTTCAATAAACACCATGGAACTAACTTAGCACTAGATGCCCTCATCCTGAAAATTCTTGGTCCCTCATCTGGGTCCACTGCATAAGAAATCCTCTCTTTGTTCTTCTTTAATTTATGTAGCTTTAGACCTCTAGTCCCCCTACCCCCCCTTTTCCCATAATAATAATAATAAAATAGAAATAGGAGGTAGAACAATGAGATTACTGTCCTGGGTCCTAGCTCTGAGCTGTGTATTCCTATCAGCTCACACATTTTGTATGTTGAGTAGCAGGAGAAGAAGAGAGAGAATTTAGTTCATTGGTTTAAAGCAGAAATTCTGTTTACAAATTGCCTGGGTTGAGTGCTGGATTTGCCATTTGCCAGTGTGTGGCCTTAGATAAGTTACTTTCCTTTTCTGTGTTCAATTTCCTCATGTGGAAATGAGAAGATACTAACAATATCTAATGGATTGAAATATTGAGAGGTTTAATGTCATAATGAATTCATGGCTGGAAAGCTCTTGAAAATCTTCTATATGTTCTAGTTGTTATTATTAAGCAGAAATTATATCCAAATATCTGGAAGAGAAAGATGAATAGATTTAGCATTAGCAAAATGCCTAATGTAAAAACTGTTTTAGTTCATTCTTCTATCACTAAACACTTGGTAATTTATGACGAATATGTATTTATTTAGCTCATGATTTTGAAGGTCCAAGCTCAGGGGGTCACATTTGGTGAGGTCTTATCAGTGGGGAGGTCTCTGCAGAGTTCTGTAGTGCAAGGCATTGCATGGCAAGGGTTTAAGCTAAGCAGGGCATGCGTATCTGTTTCATTCTCTTTTTTTTTAGAAATTAGTTTATTTAACTTTATTTATTTATTTAAATTTGACCAGAGAGGGACAGAGTGAGAGAAAGAGGGGGAGAAAGGGAAAGTGAGAAAGCAAGTCTCCAGGTCCCGCACTCAAACCACGGTTGGCCCTGTGGGAGTTCAGTGCCTCTAACCACCATGCCACCTGCCAGTCATTCCCTCTTCTTATAAACCCACCGGAACTCAATCATGAGGCCTCATTCTGATGACTCTATCTAACCTTAATCTTCTCCCAAAGGCCCCACCTTTCAACATCATATAGTAAGATTAGGTTTTCACCCTTCTAATCCTGTCACAACCTAATTTTAACCCATGAAATTTTGAGGAGCATAAACCACAGCAGAAACAAACTATCCAATCATTCAATTCAGTCACTCAAGTGGTGGGTAAAGGGTGATATGACCTCAAAGGGACGAAGTTACATAGCACTAGAAACAAGAGTCAAAGATCTTAGAAAATTTCTTTCTATCTTAAGGAAAATCTTATAAACTGTTTATTAAAAGACATGGATATGTATACGTACTGGGAGAAGGATGCTTCACTTACACTGCTGTTTAACAGTCACCCCAAAATTAGAGGCATAAAACAGCAATCATTTTATACACCCATGGTTTCTGTGGGTAGAAATTTGAACAGAGCCCAGAATGGATATCTTGTTTCTGCCCCTTAATGTCTTGAGTATCCACAATATCCGGGTCTCATCTGGGAAGACTCAAATGATGGAGAAACCATCTGGAAACTTCCTCACTCCCATGTCTGGTAATGGATAATGGGTGGCTTGGCTCAACAGACACTGTTGTTTGGTGTGCCTTACCTCTGTCCTCTCCATGAGGCTTGAGTTTCCTCACAACGTGGGAACCTCAGCACAACCAGACTTTCTACGTGGCAGATTAAGGCACAAATGTGAGGCCCAAGAACAAGGAGGAAGCTGCATGGCCTTCGATGATCTTGCCTTGGAAGGCACGCAGTGTCCCTTATACCAAGCTCTACTCATTAGAACAGGCACAAACCTGACCTGGCTCAGGGAATTAGGGACGTGGACCCTACAAGTTAATAAGAGAAGCATCAAGGAATTCATGGCTGTGTTTTTAACCACCACTAAGGGCTAGAGAAAAAATTAGTTGCATATCATTCTAGTTGCATTTGTTGGTTGCAAGGAGCAAATGATCTTATTTATTTACAGAAAACAGGATTAAAAGAGAAGATCTAGAAGAAGGAAGGTCTTTTAAAAAGAGCATCTATAAAAAAAATAGTGTTACTGTCCTGATCTTTCTGACTTACCTTATCTTGATGTTTTTTCTTGTTTAAGTACTAGTTATTACTTTTTAGTTTTCTCCCATTCCATGATTATACAAGTAACACTTATTTTTCAGAAAATACAAAAAGGACATAAAAATATTAGGAAGGAGAATATGCCTCCATCACCACTCCTGTCCCCAAATAGTTCTACTAGAGGGAAATGCTGTGTGTATACACGCACACACACACACACACACACACACACACGCACATATATATAAAATATATTTAGCTCTTTCTAGTCAGTCTTTTTACTATGATAGTTATTACATAGTTCACATAATACTATGTATACAGTAATATATTGCCCATTTTTTTAATTTAACATTTTGCTTTAAGGGTTTTTCTTTAATGATTAAAAAGTTATCTGTAATCTTTTTTCTTTGTCTCTTTATTATTAAGTTTTAAAATAAACTTACATTAGTAAAAAAAAATTAAACTAAAGCAATGCATGCTCATAGTAAAACATTACAATATGCAGGTGTATACAATTTTTTTAAAAAATAATTATTTATTTAATTCTATTTATTCATCCACTTATTTTAATTTGACCAGAGAGTGAGGATGCAAGTCACCAGGTCTGGGACTCAAACCAGGGTTGGCTATGTGGGAGTGTCCAGCGCCTTAACCACCACGCCACCTGCCGGTCCCAGGTGTATACAATTTTTAAAAAGGGAGCTATTTCCTCAACCAAATCCAAGTTATCAGTCTATAAATAGCTAACTTTTTAAAAAGAATTATTTAGTTATTTAATTTTATTCATTATTATTATTTATTTTTTAATTTGACCAGAGAGAGAGAGAAAGAAAAGTGAGAATGCAAGTTACCAAGTCTGGGACTCGAATTCAGTCAGCGCTGTGGGAGTCTAGTGCCGTAAACACCATGCCACCTGCTGGTGCCATTTAACATTTTTAAAAAGACTTTTTTTCTTTTCTTTCTTCTTTTTTTTTTTTTTTTCCGAGGGGTTTTTATTAGAGCATGTGCTCACCAGACAGAGAAAGAGAGACAGAAAGCTAGAAATCACAACCCAGGAGGGATGGTCATGCCGCAATCCCTTCTCCTCCATTCTCCTCTTGGGATCCTGGGTGTGGACGCACAATGCCTGGTATGAGTTTAAGCCGCCAGGTCCAGGACTCGAACTGCAGTCAACTACATGGGAGTCCAATGACATAGCCATTACGCCAAGTGGTGGTCCCAAAAATAAATGTTTAAAGGATAGTCATTGCTCTATAGCTTATTTCCCTTGAATGTTGTACATTTAAAATTTTTTCTTTAGTATTTCTAGATTTACCTTTATTTAGATAATCCTTTACTTAGGTTTTCCAATATTTGTTATTATAAAATTGCTGTATGAAATACCTTTTGATATGAAAACATTTTTGCATGTTGTTAAAGCTTTTTTTTAGACTTTTTTTGTTAAAAGGTGCATATGTTTATCAGAGAGTGAGACAGAGACAGAGAGGGACAGGAGAGAGAGCCCTCCCTGTAGGGAATGGTCACACCACAATCTCTTCTTCGCCATCTCTCTCCTTTCGGAATTTTGGCCACACATGCCTGGCATGTTTCTCAAGCCTCCAGGTCTGAGACTCGAACTCTGATTGGTCATGTGGGGTCCAGTTGCCTTGACCACCAGGCCACAGAGCAGGCCCAAAACACTTGTTAAGCCTGTTCTATAAGACAGAGACTTAGGAGTGAAAATATTGGCACAAAGGATGATGACTTAAAGTTTGATAGATAATGATGTATTTGTAATCATCGGGTTGAGTGTTTGCATAATATTCCCACATATAGATGTAATTTAATTGGCTTGATCTTTTACCCAGAATTGAAAATTTAGGTTGTCTGCAGTTTTTTCCCAATGATAAAGAAGCTGCACGAATATCTTCATGGTGAACTCTTTGTCAGCAGTACCTCTGAATTTCTGTAAAGGAAATTAGTTGTCATACCATCAAACATTTAAAAAATTCGTCATTTATATTGACAAATTGCTCTTCAGAAATATTATATTGGTTTATACACGTGGTACCTGCAAACCTTTGAACCTGAGATCAGGCCAAAATGTTGCTATAAAATGTTATGATGGTTCTTAATTTTCCATACTTAAGGTTAATAATATCTTGTATTAAAAGGGCCAGTATTTGGCCAGAAAATGACTAATTTTCAAATGATTCATAAATTACTCAAAATTCTATGGCATTTCATTTCAGAATGTCCTCTGTTGTCCCTGGGCAGTTGCTTCCTGTTGCTGTAACAGAGAGGTGGTCGCAGTATGTATTGACTGTCGTCTGGTCAGCTGCCTAGTATGTGCATATAATGTCAAAAATGCTCAATTTAAGGGCCAGCAGGTGATGTGGAGGATAAGGTGCTTGATCTCACATGACTGACTCTGAAGTTCAAGTCCCGAATCCAGTGGCTTGAAAACCATACTGGGTATATGTGCGTATGTGCCTGTAATCCCTATTGGAGACTATAGGAAAAGAGCCTGCGATGTGACCATTCTCCTGGGGAGTGGGGAGAGGGTGTGATTTCTCACTTTCTCTCATCCCTGTGTCTCTCTCTGTTGTGTGCATACACCATATAGCAAAAACTCAAAAACAACAACAACAAAAAAACCTAAAATACTCTGGAAATTTTTTTCTCTAGATTATTAAAAAGAAAGTTAGAAATAATCTGTAAATATTGTTTCCATCTTTGCAACTCAATTTCCAAAACTTTTGAAGCTATGTTTTATTAGTTTATATGTTACTTCATTTTTTTCTTGTTCTTAGGGTTAAAATAATACCCCGAGACAAATGGCTTTTGCAAGTTTTGAGAGAAGTGATTAGCTCAGGATATAAATGCAGAGGGCTGGATTTTCTGATCGCTCCAGTCTTGATTTCTTTTTCCTTTTATCTTGACGATCACTCAATTGTCATTTAATCCATATTGCTGTGATGGTTAATTTTCTTCAGTTGGGTATATATTTGTGTGCGTGTGTGTGTTTATTTCTTTTTAAAATTTTTTTCTTAAAGAAGTACTTTGTTTTACTTTATTTATTTTAATTTGACCAGAGAGGGAGAGAGAGAGAGAAAGAGAGAGAGAGAGAGAGAGCGAGAGCAAGCGAGCTGTCAGGTCCAGGACTTGAACCACAGTCAGCCATATGGGAGTCCAGCGTCCTTAACCACCCCAACACCTACCAGTCCCTATTTGAGTATATTTCAAAATTAGATCTTCAACTCATTGAACAATGGAATTATTTCTTACATATATATATTATATATATATACCCACTGATAGTGTTGAAAAAGTACCTTGAAGTAACTTTTTTATTCCCTTATTATTGGTTTAGTTGCTCTTTGTTGGGCACATATTCTGTGCCATACACTATGCTAGCTCTGGAAGTTCTATGAAAAAAGACATAAACTTAGTGCTCTTCAAATATTTACATAGTGCCCTATATTTTCCAGCCTCTATTAGTGTTGCATTGGGACCATGTGATTAGGTCTAACTAATGGACTAATGGACAGAGATGGTTAGAGTGGGTGTGCCATTAGCATTGTTCCTTACTCTGATGTGGCAGTCCCAGAAGTCAAGTATTGCAAATGATAGTGTCACAACAATCAGGCTGGATCCCTGAGTTACCAAGTGGAGGAGAGCTCGGCATCTCCATGACGTACTTCAGACTTTGTGTGAGTGAAAAATACACTTTTGTTGCTTTAAATCACTGTGACTTGGGAGTCGATTTGTGTCTATGGAAAAAAAAAAATCAGCATTTTTATCTCAAGACATGGACCTTAAGCAGCTCATAGTCTATGCGAAATAAATACATGCATGATCAGCTTTGGGGTATAGCTAGGAAACAGAACTACTGGTAGACCTCGCTGCATGGAGGGTTCATTCTGATTAGTTTCCCTGGGACCTTAGCAGTTTGGGAAAAACAGTCTCACAGGGTCACAGTGTCCTCTTTTGTACAATGCAAGGACTGGCCATTTTCCTTGCTCTAACTCCAGCTCTGTTTTGTAAGCAGCTGTGAGAGTAGAAGAAACAGGGACCATAAGGACAGCCATATCTTTATAAAAAGAGGTACTTTTCTGTGATTTACTGGTTAAGCCCTCACAACACTACACTTGAAGTAGCAGATGGAGGCAGAAAGGACCATTATCTTCTAGCTCACACGTAGATCGTTCAGTCTGTCTTCAGGGAAGTCACGAAAATTGGTTGCAACACATTCATTATTATCAACAAGGATACCTTTTCTTTAGAAAGAGAATACTCACAGAACTAACTCCTGCTCCACCTTCCACACAGGATATTCTGTTTGAAGGCAAGTTTTTCTTAAATATATTTCCATCCCCTTATGCAAATAAAATGACCCGCTATCTCTTACTTGTTTCCTCTACATTCCAGACATGGTTCTATTATTTTACTAATTACACAGTATTTTATTATTATTATTATTTCTTTTTTTTATTTGCCAGAGGGTGTGTGTGCTCACCAGAGAGAGACAGAGAGAGAGAGAGAGAGAGAGAGAGAGAGAGAGAGAGAGAGAACCTTACAAAGAGGCATGGTCATGCTGCGATCCCCTCTCCTCGATTTCTCCATCCTGTCAGGATATTAGGTATATATGCACACATGCTTGGAATGTTTCTTATGCTGCCAGGGCTGGAATCCACATTGTGTGGTTGGTCATGTGGTATCCAGCTCTCTTAACCACCAGGTTATTATTATTATTATTATTTTTTTCCTAATAGGTATTTCTACACTAGTGAATTGCGTGCTCCACACAGAAAGGGCTTTTCTTCATTCTGTCTCCAGGGCTTACTCAAGTGCCTAGCACCCAATAGCCACTTAATAAATATTTCTTAAATAACTGATGAATAAGCAGGTATGCCTTCGCTGTGACCCAGTGTTTCCTGGTAAACCGGACTTGAGAATGGATGACAGAGCTAGTACTCAAATCAATTCGCTGTTACCATCATTCCCTCCCTGCCTCCTTTTTTTTCTGTTAAGACATGGGCTATTTTGAGGTGACTCGCCATGCAGTTGCATTACAGGAATCATATTTTAGCTCTGGCTTCCGAGCTGGTTTTGCAAGGGAATTAAGAGGTTGAATGCATTTATGTGGCTGAAGAGCTTGAGATCTGCTTAGGAAAGTTACTTCAGAATGCCTAAGTGCTGGTATCATAATATTTATTGAGATTGATGAATAGAATTCTTAAAATAGTCTTGCTCATTGTGGTATCATTGAAAGCATGCTATGCTAAATCCCATTTATCTTGGATATAGGATTTCTGGGAGATGAATGGAAAGAGGAAATTAGTGGATTTTGAAGTGGATTGTGTAAGGATGAACAGTTTCTATAAAGGTCCCTTTTCTTAAAGTGACAAATGCTAGGGAAAAAAAAAAAAGCCTTTAGCTGCACCCACATGACCTGGTAATTACAAGTATAATTAAAGGGCAAGTCCCATACGTTGTGAGATGGAGAATGTGAGCACTTCCACCTTGAAGTCTGTCCTGGGGCAGGGCAGAAGGACCATGGAGTCTCTCCAGCTGGGATTCCTATGTCTTTTATGCTGGGGGCTCTTCCTTGCAGAAAGGGATGCTTCGTTCTTTTGTTGTGTGAAGTTTGACAACCTGTGCTATTTATGTTATGCTGATTGATTAAAAAAAACAAAAACAAACCTGTCTCCAATGCTGAGAGAAAAGCATTTGGTGGTCAGAGTGACTGCTGGCTAGAGTGGGACAGTCATCTCCCTTTGGAAGGGTGTGCGCAGTGACAGGGAGATGGTTAGAGGAAAAGGAGAGGATTCTGCAGGATGGTGTTAGAACGTCCTTGTGGTACGTTTCAGATGTCGAAAGCATTCCCTTTTCTTCTCCTTACAGCCAAAGAAAATGGCAGGATACATATCTGCTCTTCTCCATCCTGTTCTTTGCATTGCATCTTGTTTGTTCAGTTTTCTCTACGACATTCTCTCCGTAGTCATTTAAATTTTCTTTTTTTTTTCCTTTTTTTTTTTGCTATAGGATGCGTGTACTCACCAGACAGAGAGAGAGAGACATAGAGACAGAAAGCGAGAAATCACCCCCCAGGGGGGATGGTCACGCCGCAATCCCTTCTTCTCCATTCTCCTCTCGGGATCTTGGGCATGCACGCACACGCACCCGGCGTGAGTTTAAGCCACCGGATCCGGGACTCGAACTGCAGTCGACTATGTGGGAGTCCAGTGACATAGCCATTATGCTAACTGCTGGTCCCTAAATTTTATTTTCTTACCTAGTGCCCCAAAAGACCTGCCCTCTCCCTGTTCCCTTTTCTTTTCTCTTCTTCTTTTTTTCTTTTTCCTTTTCTTTCTTTTCTTTTCTTTTCTTTTCTTTTCTTTTCTTTTCTTTTCTTTTCTTTTCTTTTCTTTTCTTTTCTTTTCTTTTCTCTTTTCTTTTTCTTTCTTTGTTGTTTTTGTAGTTGTTTGTGTTTTGGACAGAGCTTCACTATGCTGTGACCCTCCTGCCCCAGTTCCTCAGCAGAGACTCCAGGAGTGTGCCACCATGCCTGCCTCCCCCCCCAACCCCCAAATAGAGTCTACGTTGCCTAGGGTAGGCATGATTTGTAATCCTCCAGCCTCAGTCTCCCAGCTTGCTGGGATTACAAACCCAAGACATCACACCTGGCTTTTAGGTTGGACCAGTACTGAAACTTGAGTCTTCCATGTGGTTCCAGCCTGCAGAATAGACTCAGCACTGCAGCCACTGTGGCCGGGCCCTCTCCCAGTTTTAAGAGACAGCACTGCAAAATAGAGAAGCTAGACTAATTTTTTCCTCTAGGAGAGTAATCACCAACCTCATAGTCGCAAACATTGTAGACTACCCATCCTATGTAACAATTTTTACGACAGTAGTAACAAGAATTGAAAGTTTACTCAGAGGTGCTGGCATTAGGAAAATTCAGAGGACTTCCTTTAGTTAACAGTGGCAGAGGCAAAAGCAGAATTGAGGCCACGTAAGTTCAGCCTAGGACTATATAAAAACAGAAGCTTGAGAGCCATTTGTGTTCCGTGCTTTTATTTTCAGGACAGATTTTGGTGCTCTCTGGTTACTCTGGGCAAAGAAATTTTTCCACCACAAGGGAGAGCAGGAGCTATGGCTGGGCAGAGGTGCAGATAAGGTTTTCCTGGTGTCTCAAGGTTTTCAGTGAGCCCTAGACCGGGTGCCTTAAACTCATGCCAGGTATGTGTGCATGTGTGCCCAAGATCCCAGAAGGAGAATGGAGGAGAAGGGATTGTAGCATGGCCAACCCCTTTGGGGAGTGATTTCACACTTCCTCTCTCACTATCTCTCTCTCTCCGTCTATGGCAAGAGCATGTGCCTTAAGACAAAAATCTCTTAAAAAAAAGGAAAACAATTTTAGCTGAATGTCGTTGGCTCTATATTCTCCAAAGTAGAAGGAGAAGTTTTCCACTGAGAGTGGGTGAAAACGGGGCCTTAGATACTGTGGCTATTATTCAGACTAGTCTGTAAGGGATCAGCTGCGTCTCTGAATCACAATACATGTACCCTCACAGATTATAGAACTTAGTGGTATTCTCCATCCCCATTACGATGATCAATTCTCTATTACTATTAGAGGTGATAAATCCTCTGACCCAGTGACTTCATCTGTCAGTGCGTATGCTTATATGATGTCAGAGAACTGGCTGATAGCGAGATGCCATTTTGAAGCGATATTTAACGTAGCCTTAAGATGTGTGGGACCTCCTGTAGTTGGAAAAACTGGACAAAGACTTCCTCAAGCCTCAGTGATTTCTCATTAATCTGAGAAGCCAGCTAGAAGTCAGGAGAGGTGACACTTTTCTCCCTGCACCTTCGTGAGCGCCACACATCACTGTCTTTCTGTTTTCCCAACTGTCCCATAAAAATTGGGCAAGTCACTCATGCTTCATACTTCACGGAACTTTGGGGGATGATTGAATCAGAAATAAAAAAAAAAATTTTCCACTTTTTAATTTTGTTGCATTTTTTTCTTTGGGAAAGATTTACATTGAAAGGTCTCTTCATAAACAGCATATCTCTTCATAATTTTAGCAATTTGCCTGCATTTCTATTCTGAATTCAGCTATTACCCTTTAGAAGCTTTTGATGTCATGTTAAAAAAACCCAAAAAACAGAAAACCACTCTTCTCTTTTCCACAGTCATAAAAAGAGCAGAAGTAATATTGCTATTCAGTAAGGAGTAGGTATCATTAGCTCAGCACATCAGAAAGCTTCTAAATATAGAAGAATTTCTTCTGAAATGATATAAAAATTAGAGTGTTTAAGCAAAGAATACCATTGTCATAAGCATTTCAATCCAAAAAAAAAAAAAAAAAAGAAAAAAGAATTTAAACCTTTAATTTCTCACTTCTCTATTCTCCAAAGAGCTAAGTAGGGAAACTGTAGTGTCAATACTTATGAAAGCAAGCACATTTTTCCTTACCAAAGCAGTAGCATAGTCTTCTGGGTAATAAGGCAAATCAAAATTTAGGAGGACTGGGTTCTTCTAAAATCAACTACTGCCTGACCTTGATAGTGCTGTTTAGCCTTTCTGAGCCTCAAGTTCCCCATCTATAAAGTCGGACTCATAATGATCTTGCATTTATGCACTCCTTTGAGGATTATAAAGGAAAGGTACTACATAAACCAGGAGCGTTTTATTTTTTATAGTTCTCAGCTGAGAGCATTATTAGCCAGGGTTCAGGACAGATCAATTAGGGGATAGGAAACAGGATTTTTAAACGAAGGTTAAAATAAAAGTTGTGCAAAAAGCAAATATTTGTATGTTAACTTATGTAATCCCTTTAAACCTTTAATTTCTCACTTCTCTATTCTCCAAAGAGCTAAGTAGGGAAACTGTAGTGTCAATACTTATGAAAGCAAGCACATTTTTCCTTACCAAAGCAGTAGCATAGTCTTCTGGGTAATAAGGCAAATCAAAATTTAGGAGGACTGGGTTCTTCTAAAATCAACTACTGCCTGACCTTGATAGTGCTGTTTAGCCTTTCTGAGCCTCAAGTTCCCCATCTATAAAGTCGGACTCATAATGATCTTGCATTTATGCACTCCTTTGAGGATTATAAAGGAAAGGTACTACATAAACCAGGAGCGTTTTATTTTTTATAGTTCTCAGCTGAGAGCATTATTAGCCAGGGTTCAGGACAGATCAATTAGGGGATAGGAAACAGGATTTTTAAACGAAGGTTAAAATAAAAGTTGTGCAAAAAGCAAATATTTGTATGTTAACTTATGTAATCCCTTTGGCTTCCAATAAATGTTTGGAAATGCTTTTATAGAAAAAAGCAAATGGCCCATACCCATAAGAAGAAATTTCACTTGAGAATCCTGATACTCAACATTGGGAAGAATTTTGTTGTCTTTATCAAGATGGATATTTACTTCTCCTACACTCTGGTATATAGATGACTAAACACTTATTTAATAAATATACTGGTCACTAATTATCTCACTGCATGTCCCCACTGTGTCAGTTGAAGTTTGACTGGGCTATGACATAGCTACAGCCAAGTGGTAGAAGTCTCTAAGGAAGCAGAAGAAGGTGTACTTTTGGAACAGATATTAATTGTTTTCATTTAGGATAATAACAGTTCTCTCTGATGTCCATGAATATTGTTTACCAGAACTAGACCAAAAGAAAGATTCCAACGTGTAGTATTAATGACACCCACAAGAGTCCCATAATCTTTGGAAGTAACTGATACTTTATAGCTAAAATAGATTATTATTCATATTAATAAAATTGTTCTAAATTAAATGTGATCAAGATGAGATAGGATTGTTATTTGGAGGAGAATAGCACAACCTAAATTAAAAGGATATACTAAATATATGACTGCACACATGCTCTAACTATCTACGGAGCAGTAATGGGTGGGCTGGCTCTGTGGCAGAGTGGTAATGCGCTGCTCTGGAGAAACTGGATCCCACTTGGCGATTGAGGGTCAAATCCCTGGCCTCATCAGCCAAAACACATTGGGCATGGGTACAAGTGCCTAAGATCCAACAGGCTGAAGGACTGGAGGAAGGAGACTGTAGTTGACCAGACTCTTTTTAGGGTGCCTCTCTCTATCTTGCACACGCTCTGTCATGAATAAAGAATAAAAAGATTGTTATGGGTAAAGCATAGCACTAGATATTGGAATAGTGCTAATTAAATAAAATATGTGTAATATAAAGAAGTCTTTTAGTCAAAGAAAAGGGTAAACAAAAGAAAAAAAAACAACAGAAAAATCATTTGAGAATTCAATATCTTGGGGTCTTAGAACTACTGAGGTCATTGAAAAGGTAAAATATACCAAGAGGAGTGCTGGCTAAAAGGAAAAAGTGAATTACAAAAAAGAGGAAAGAAAAAAGGGAATGAAAACATGTTAGGGCTTACCATTTATGAAAGACCAAGGGATCAGCAGATGGCATGATGGTTACATTGCTGGACTCCCATATAGTTGACTGTGGTTTGAGTCCTGGATCTGGAAGCTTTAAACTTATGCCAGGTGTGTGTACATTTTTGCCAAAATCCTGAGAGGAGAATGGAGGAGAAGGGACTGTGGCACGCCATACCCCTGGGGGGTGATTTCTTGCTTTTCTCTCTTTGTCTCTCTGTCTCTCCAGTGAGCATGTGTACCCTATAGCAAAAATCTCTCTTAAAAGAAGCCCAAAATCAAAAACCAAAGACTGAAATAACCATATTGGAGTGGTGTTTGCATTGTTTGGTGATGGAAAAATGACTTAAATACATATTAAATGCATATACTATATACTCATTTTTTTTGAGAGAGAAATTTTTGCTGTAGGGTGCGTGTGTGTGCTGGAGAGACAGGTAGAGACAGAAAGTGAGAAATCATCCCTTGGAGGAACAGCCATGCCACAATCCCTTTTCCTCCACTCTTCTCCTGGGATCTTGGGCATGCACGCACACACACATACCTGGCATGAGGTTTGTTTGGTTGGTTTTTTAATAGGTTTTTGCTATAGGATGCATGCGCTTGTTGGAAAGACAGAGAGAGACAGAGTCCAGTGAGCATGTGTACCCTATAGCAAAAATCTCTCTTAAAAGAAGCCCAAAATCAAAAACCAAAGACTGAAATAACCATATTGGAGTGGTGTTTGCATTGTTTGGTGATGGAAAAATGACTTAAATACATATTAAATGCATATACTATATACTCATTTTTTTTGAGAGAGAAATTTTTGCTGTAGGGTGCGTGTGTGTGCTGGAGAGACAGGTAGAGACAGAAAGTGAGAAATCATCCCTTGGAGGGTTGGCTATGCTGAAATCCCTTCTCCTCTTGGGATTTTGCACATGTGCCCAGCTATGAGTTTTGAGCTTCCAGATCTGGGACTCAAACCATGCTTGGCCATGTGGGAGTACAACACCTTAACCACTATGCCACCTGCTGGCCCCCTACATACTCATATTTTAAAATGAAAACTTGAGGAATTTCCTTTCCAGTATTTTGAAGAGAAGGATATACAGGTGCCTTCTATCATCATTGACTCCGAAGATCGATGAAAGGTTGACTTGTGGCATTTGAGAGTGGAGGAGACTGCATTCAAGTGTCCATTGCTAGTTATAGTTAGAGGAAAGAGAGTGGAGTTTCAGGCCCTTTCAGTTCAAAGTTCTCGGCAATAAGTAATTTTATTTTTCAAACTGTTTTTCAGGACAACATTCCTTGATCACTCAAAAGAAGCTTCTCAGGTGTTGCTTTGTACCACCATCTGATCCAAATGCATAAACAAACAGATCCCAAAGCCTAAGGAAGGACAGGTCCTCCCACAATGGTACTTTCTATATGAGCATTTGGTGCCCTATTGCTGAATCCAGGCAGCATAAACTTTGTACGGCTGACATTTTCTGACTCAACTCCTGCTATAATTGAAATTACTTTATTAAACAAGCTTGAATCATTTCAATTACTTCATGGCCTGGAGTGCTGGTGGCGTACATGACGACTACATGCTGATTAAATTAGAGCTCATACACCCCAGAAAGATGTGCACGCCAGAAAATGGCTTTCTCTTTCTTCAATATAAAAAAGCTCTCTCTAATTCATATTCACTGGATAGATCCCTTTGGGTTGTATATTAATATTCATAAGATAAACCACATAGCTAAAGCAGAAGATTAAAGTCAAGTCTCTTAATAAAGAAGCAAGAGTAATGACTACAGTAAAATCTCCAAAAATGCCATTATCCCCCTGAAGAGTGAACACTACTACTGTACATGTGTTGGAGCTGAGCGAGAGAACAATAAAAAATGAATTACTGCAGTGATTTGGATTTTAAAATCCGCTAGAGAGGAATGAGCAAACACAAACACTTAGACCAGTAGAAAGGAATAGCAGGATCAGACGGGGGAACAAAGCAACAGCTGAATAGTAGAGTTTACAGTTCACCCTACTTTGGTAAACGCATAGAATTTTCTATTAGGAGACAGTACAAAAATTATTTCAATGAAATAGACTACATGGTTCTGTCCTGGATTCGGTACCGAACTGTGAAGATTGGGGGTAAATTGAATCCCTCATCAGAGCTGCCGGGTCTATCTATTATACTTTTTGCTCTTTGGCCATTCATGCTTATCTCTTCTTAATGAGATGATATTACATCTGCACAGATATGTCCATTCTTGTGTCCTCCTTTTCTTCATTCCACAGATGCATATTGAGTGTCTATTTTGTGTCAGGTTCATCTTTGAGAGCTGGAGATCCGGCAGTCAATCAACAAAGCTCCTGCCCTCACGAAGCTCAAATTTTGTGGGGGAAAACAACCTTACCCATCTAAACTAATACAGATAATAATTTTGAAGAGCGAGAAGTACTGCAAGAAAAATGAAGCTGATAAAATTAGAGAGGGGAGCCAGCAGGTGACATAGTGGTTAAGCTGCTGGCCAACTGCAGTTTGAGTCCCAGATCTGGTGGTTTGATATTCATGCTGGGCACGCACGTGTGCATATCCAAAATCCCAAGAGGAGAAGGAATTGCAGTGTGGCCATCCCCTCAGGGGGTGATTTCTCCCTTTCCCTGTCACCATCCCTCTCTGGCAAGTGCACATGCCCTATGGCAAAAATCTAAAAAAAAAGAATAGAGAGCATGCCTTGGTTTTATTGGGGGAATGTTGTGCTTCTTTAGACAGGGATATCCGGGAAGAACTCTCAAAAAAGGCATTAGAGAAGAGAATGCTTGTACATTAATATTATAAAAAGTGATTTGTTTTTGTATGATGCTTTATAGTTTAGAGGACACCAGAAAACAAAATATATCGTTTAGTCTTCATATCAATCTTGTGAGATCAGAATTATGATCTCAATTTTCTAAATGAAGCTAGGACAGCTTAAGTGACTTGTCCCGAATGATATAGCAGTATATGGCAGAACTTAGGTCTATGGCTTATATTATAGAGATACTTTTCCTATGATGAAAGATAATTAGAGCGTTTAAATACATTGAAAACCCTGTTATCACAAAAATACTTTTCATAGCTCCTTTTAGTCCATGTGGGTTCATAAAGGTGTATGTAGTGATTCAGAGAGAATTAAACTCTTTCAAAAACGTATCACTCAGTTATAAGGTTGGGCATCCATTAACATTTGGTCAAAATCAATTTATAAAGGAACTGTGAAAGTCGTTTCTGTAATTTACAAATATTCAAGATGTGGCTCTCATGTCACAAGGCATATGCTAACCTATAGTCTAGTGCATTCTTAACTGTTTAGCACATCACAGTTACAGGGTAAAATGAAAACTACATCCGAAAAGAAGAATATATATACTTCATGCTTATTAAATTAAGGACCTAATGCAGTCCTTTATTTCCTCATGGAAGAAGATATCAAATGAGGTTCTTGATATACTCTGCTTGCAAACTGCATGTTTCTCTAACCTGGCTGATTGAGAAATATCATTGTAAAATATTCAGTTCTTTTGAGTTACCCTGTATTTTTCACGGTGGGTGTTAATTTCTCCTTTGTGCATTTTATTTATTTATTTTTGAGAGATTTTTTTTTTTTCTATAGGATGAGTGTGTTTGCCAGAGAGAGAGAAAGTGAGAAGTCACCCAACCCAGGGGGGATGGCCACCCTGCAATCCCTTGTCCTCCATTTTCTTGTTGGGATTTTGGGCATGCATGCATATGTGCTCAGTGTGTTTCAAGTCACAGGGTCTGGATCTTGAACCATGGTTGATCATGTGCCATAATTTTGCTAATGGTTTGACTGTCAAATGTGGCTTTTCTAATTCTAAACCATAAGCACGATTTGCCTTGTTGAAACAATTCCCTCACCTTCAAAAGCTCATCTACTGCTCCCAGAGCTCAAAGCAGTTGCATCTGCATTTTGTTCCTTCAAGTAAGTTTTTCTATAAAAATGAAGACATGTCTCAGGTAGGGCGAACAGCACATAGGAAGCCTTCGCAAGTGGAGGAGTAGAGTGACAAAGACAAACTGAACTGCATATGGAGTGAGGCCCCATCTGGAAAGGTGTAGGTGCCACGACAAAGTGTGAGTTTTATCCTTAGAATGATGGAGAAACACAGAGAGACTTTAACGGTGGCATGAACAAATTTACATAGTTACTTAGTTCGCCATTGCCAGCTTATTTTTATTCTTTATGTGTGTGTATGTGAGAGAGCAAGCGAGCACATCTGCTAGGCTCATATCACACTGTGATCTCCTTTCCTCAGTCCTCCAGCTCTTCAGGGTCCTGGGTGCCCAAGTGCAAGCCCAGCAGTTGTTTGGGGCTGACCCAGAATCTGAACAGCACCACCTATGGCTTCCAGCACCACAGGGCGCTAGCAATACCGCTGGTGCCTTGGTTCCTGGGCTCCACTGTCTTCTTTCACTTCTTGTCTTATAAATTTCATGAGATAGGAACTGCACTGACTATGTGGGAGGATTTCTGTGCTTGACTCTGAAGCATATTAATAGATATAACCGAAGTAATGTTCTCCTTTCCTTCTTTAGCAGTTTCTATTGTTTCTGAAGGAATCATTAACATCCTGAAAAAAAATATATTCATGTTTTCAAGTGTATTTTTCAAATACTTAAGTGTTTAGTGTATCCATGTTCATGTCTTTGAGAGTGTTCATTCCCTCCTCTTGGAAGGCCCCGTTTTTCCTTCTTTTATTCTCTCATCTCCTCAGAAAACAGCAGTTAAAGTCAGCGCTGCACTAGAATTAGAAAGCAATGAAGATATCCCCGGGATTATCACTTGGAGTCACACTGTTTTAAGCTGTAGTCTTGAAGGAGATTGAAAAATTGGATTTTAGGATTGAACACTGACTCAACAGTAGGTGCCTTCCTGTGGAGATTCACATTTTGTTCTATTTAAGAAAAAGAATGATTTATAAGATTTGTTGGGCCAAGTTTCAGAGGACCTGAGCTCTTATAATGACTTTTCTACATAATAATAAGTGTGATTTTTGGTGATAAGTGAAATAAGCATCGTATATATATGATATAATATGTATGTATATGTGTATAATCATAATTTGCATAATGATCTATAAAATAGGTATTATCCCTCTTCCAAGGTAAGGAGACCAAGAGTCAGAGAGGTTAAAAATCTCGTCCCAGGTCACAGAATGGAAGTAGAGCCTCACTTTGAACCAGATTATCTGTCTTCTAAGACACAACTTCTGATTATGTCACCCTTCCCCTCAACTTTCCAACTTTAGGCAAGTTAACCTCTGGGATCTTGGTTTTCTGTGAAATAGAGAAGTTGGACTACATTATCTCGAAACTTTCTAGCTTAGGCATTCTGTAAGTAGTTCTTCTGAGATGTTGCCAATTATGAACAATAGCATTATTTAATGAGTTCATTATTATTATTATTGAGATAAATTTTTCTATAGGGTGCAGTACTTGCCAGAGAGAAAGCAAGAAATCACCCTCCACGGGGATTGACCACACCACAATCCCTTCTCCATTATCCTGTCAGGATCTTGGACATGCATGCGCACAGGCCTGGAATGAATTTTAAGCTGCCAGATCTGGGACTTGAACTGCAGTCGATTACGTGGGAGTCCAGCGATGTAACCATTATGCCATCTGCTTGTCCCAATGAGGTCACTATTTTATGTTAGGTTTTCAGAAACCACTTTCTTTATAGGTAACAATAAAGCATCAACTCTGCTGGATAAGTTCACATTAAATGATAGGGTGAATTTACCAAAGCACAGACATGGGGGTTGGCAGGTGGCATGGTGATTAAGGGTGGTGGATTCCCACATGGCCAACTGTGGTTCGAGTCCCAGACCTGGTTGCTTGCTTTCTCACTTTCCCTCTTGCTCTTTCTCTGCTCAAATTGAAATAAATAAAGTTAAATAAAATTAAAAAAAGAGAGTGAGAGAAAATGACAAAAGCACAGACATTGGAGCCTGAGGTAGCTGATACCAGTCCCAACTCTGACACTCACTAGATGGGGTAATGTGGAAAAATCACTTAATTTCTTTCTTTCTTTTTCTTTCTGGTAGAGTGTGTGTGCACTTGTTGGAGAGAGACAGAGAGACAGAGAAAAAAAGGAGAGGAGGAAGCACTTCCCCCCATGGAAAATGGTCACACTGTAATCCCTGCTTCTCCATCTCTCCCTCCTGTTGAGATTTTAGGTACACACACACACACACACACACACACACACATGCCCAGTATGTTTCTCAGGTCACAGGGTCCAGAACGTGAACAGGGCAATCAGCCATGTGAGATCTGGCTAGCTTAAGCACCAAGTCATGGAGCAGGTCCCCCAAATCATCTGGTATTTCTGAGCTCCAGTATATATATATATATATGTATGTATCTATCTTGGCTAATAATATATAATATGTAAATTGCAGAGCTATGTGAAAATTAGAGATAATTTTATCAAGTTTCAAGTTGTCATTGATGCTTAGGAAATATTATCATCAATATTATTACCAGACACATTTTCTGTCATTAATAAGAACAGAAAAGAGGAGAACTTGCTATGTCTTCCTTTGATATCTACTAAGAAAAGGACCCGAGCCAGGTTGTTCATTTACACTGAAAACATTGGGCTAGAACTTTGTAAATAAATAATAAACTGACAAATATAATATTTATTCATTCTTCTAACAACTATTAGTTGAACACCTGTTTTGTGGTGATGACTATCTAGACCGTGGATTTAACAATAAACAAAACAAAGTTCTTGGGGTCACAGAATAACATTTAGAGGACATGAGAGAAATACAAAGATAAACATAAATCATGTCAGTTGTGATGAGGACAATGGAGAACAGTAAAGCCAAGGGTAAAAGGAGAGAGTGTGGGCTTATGTGTAAGAAACTTCTTAGAGGGACCAGCAGATGGCTTGAAACTCATGCTGGGCATGTGTGCATTTGTGCCCAAAATCCTGAGAGGAGGATAGAGGAGAAGGGATTGTGGAATGGCCATTCCCAATAAATCATGTGTGATGAGGACAATGGAGAACAATAAAGCCAAGGGTAAAAGGAGAGAGTGTAGGCTTATCTTATGTAAACTTCTTAGAGGGACCAGCAGATGGCTTGAAACTCATGCTGGGCATGTGTGCATTTGTGCCCAAAATCCTGAGAGGAGGATAGAGGAGAAGGGATTGTGGAATGGCCATTCCCACTGATTTCTTGCTTTCTGTCTCTTTGGTTAGCACATGTGTTCTATAGCAAAAATATCTCTTAAAAAGAAAGAAAGAAAAAGAAAGAAGGAAAGAAAGAAAGAAAGAAAGAAAGAAAGAAAGAAAGAAAGAAAGAAATGTGTGTGTATGTGAGAGAGCAAGCGAGCACATCTGCTAGGCTCATATCACACTGTGATCTCCTTTCCTCAGTCCTCCAGCTCTTCAGGGTCCTGGGTGCCCAAGTGCAAGCCCAGCAGTTGTTTGGGGCTGACCCAGAATCTGAACAGCACCACCTATGGCTTCCAGCACCACAGGGCGCTAGCAATACCGCTGGTGCCTTGGTTCCTGGGCTCCACTGTCTTCTTTCACTTCTTGTCTTATAAATTTCATGAGATAGGAACTGCACTGACTATGTGGGAGGATTTCTGTGCTTGACTCTGAAGCATATTAATAGATATAACCGAAGTAATGTTCTCCTTTCCTTCTTAGCAGTTTCTATTGTTTCTGAAGGAATCATTAACATCCTGAAAAAAAATATATTCATGTTTTCAAGTGTATTTTTCAAATACTTAAGTGTTTAGTGTATCCATGTTCATGTCTTTGAGAGTGTTCATTCCCTCCTCTTGGAAGGCCCCGTTTTTCCTTCTTTTATTCTCTCATCTCCTCAGAAAACAGCAGTTAAAGTCAGCGCTGCACTAGAATTAGAAAGCAATGAAGATATCCCCGGGATTATCACTTGGAGTCACACTGTTTTAAGCTGTAGTCTTGAAGGAGATTGAAAAATTGGATTTTAGGATTGAACACTGACTCAACAGTAGGTGCCTTCCTGTGGAGATTCACATTTTGTTCTATTTAAGAAAAAGAATGATTTATAAGATTTGTTGGGCCAAGTTTCAGAGGACCTGAGCTCTTATAATGACTTTTCTACATAATAATAAGTGTGATTTTTGGTGATAAGTGAAATAAGCATCGTATATATATGATATAATATGTATGTATATGTGTATAATCATAATTTGCATAATGATCTATAAAATAGGTATTATCCCTCTTCCAAGGTAAGGAGACCAAGAGTCAGAGAGGTTAAAAATCTCGTCCCAGGTCACAGAATGGAAGTAGAGCCTCACTTTGAACCAGATTATCTGTCTTCTAAGACACAACTTCTGATTATGTCACCCTTCCCCTCAACTTTCCAACTTTAGGCAAGTTAACCTCTGGGATCTTGGTTTTCTGTGAAATAGAGAAGTTGGACTACATTATCTCGAAACTTTCTAGCTTAGGCATTCTGTAAGTAGTTCTTCTGAGATGTTGCCAATTATGAACAATAGCATTATTTAATGAGTTCATTATTATTATTATTGAGATAAATTTTTCTATAGGGTGCAGTACTTGCCAGAGAGAAAGCAAGAAATCACCCTCCACGGGGATTGACCACACCACAATCCCTTCTCCATTATCCTGTCAGGATCTTGGACATGCATGCGCACAGGCCTGGAATGAATTTTAAGCTGCCAGATCTGGGACTTGAACTGCAGTCGATTACGTGGGAGTCCAGCGATGTAACCATTATGCCATCTGCTTGTCCCAATGAGGTCACTATTTTATGTTAGGTTTTCAGAAACCACTTTCTTTATAGGTAACAATAAAGCATCAACTCTGCTGGATAAGTTCACATTAAATGATAGGGTGAATTTACCAAAGCACAGACATGGGGGTTGGCAGGTGGCATGGTGATTAAGGGTGGTGGACTCCCACATGGCCAACCGTGGTTCGAGTCCCAGACCTGGTTGCTTGCTTTCTCACTTTCCCTCTTGCTCTTTCTCTGCTCAAATTGAAATAAATAAAGTTAAATAAAATTAAAAAAAGAGAGTGAGAGAAAATGACAAAAGCACAGACATTGGAGCCTGAGGTAGCTGATACCAGTCCCAACTCTGACACTCACTAGATGGGGTAATGTGGAAAAATCACTTAATTTCTTTCTTTCTTTTTCTTTCTGGTAGAGTGTGTGTGCACTTGTTGGAGAGAGACAGAGAGACAGAGAAAAAAAGGAGAGGAGGCAGCACTTCCCCCCATGGAAAATGGTCACACTGTAATCCCTGCTTCTCCATCTCTCCCTCCTGTTGAGATTTTAGGTACACACACACACACACACACACACACACACATGCCCAGTATGTTTCTCAGGTCACAGGGTCCAGAACGTGAACAGGGCAATCAGCCATGTGAGATCTGGCTAGCTTAAGCACCAAGTCATGGAGCAGGTCCCCCAAATCATCTGGTATTTCTGAGCTCCAGTATATATATATATATATATATATATATATCTTGGCTAATAATATATAATATGTAAATTGCAGAGCTATGTGAAAATTAGAGATAATTTTATCAAGTTTCAAGTTGTCATTGATGCTTAGGAAATATTATCATCAATATTATTACCAGACACATTTTCTGTCATTAATAAGAACAGAAAAGAGGAGAACTTGCTATGTCTTCCTTTGATATCTACTAAGAAAAGGACCCGAGCCAGGTTGTTCATTTACACTGAAAACATTGGGCTAGAACTTTGTAAATAAATAATAAACTGACAAATATAATATTTATTCATTCTTCTAACAACTATTAGTTGAACACCTGTTTTGTGGTGATGACTATCTAGACCGTGGATTTAACAATAAACAAAACAAAGTTCTTGGGGTCACAGAATAACATTTAGAGGACATGAGAGAAATACAAAGATAAACATAAATCATGTCAGTTGTGATGAGGACAATGGAGAACAGTAAAGCCAAGGGTAAAAGGAGAGAGTGTGGGCTTATGTGTAAGAAACTTCTTAGAGGGACCAGCAGATGGCTTGAAACTCATGCTGGGCATGTGTGCATTTGTGCCCAAAATCCTGAGAGGAGGATAGAGGAGAAGGGATTGTGGAATGGCCATTCCCACTGATTTCTTGCTTTCTGTCTCTTTGGTTAGCACATGTGTTCTATAGCAAAAATATCTCTTAAAAAGAAAGAAAGAAAAAGAAAGAAGGAAAGAAAGAAAGAAAGAAAGAAAGAAAGAAAGAAAGAAAGAAAGAAAGAAAAAAGGGAACTGTTTAGATATCTACCATTGTAAAGGGGAACTCTGTCGCTAAATGACATTTGAAGAGAGATCTAAGGGAAAGCGAAGGAGCAAATAATGTGGGTATCTGAGGAAGAATGCTCCAGCCAAGGGGAAAGAATGAGCCAGGGCTCTGTGGTGGAAATGTGCTTGAGTGCTTGGGGAAGAGCAAGGAGTCCAGTGTGCTCAGAGGCATGAGTTCTGAGAACTCCAGGAGATGATGTTAGAGATGTGACAAAAGCCAATCAGGTCAGGCCAGATAGGGTGTATCATAAGCTTGTTGGTTTTTCCTCTGAACAAGACAGGAACAGAGGGATTTAAGCATAGGTGGACCATAATCTGACTTATGTGTTGTGGTGACAGTGCTGAGAATTAACTGCAAGAGAAGAAGCAGGAAGATATGTTAGGCTATTGGAATAAATGTGATAATTTAATGATCATGTTCAGGTAGTTTTAATGATAACAGTGTAGTAGCAACAAGTTGTTGGTTCTTGTAAGTGTTGATAACAGTGAAGTAGCAACAAGTTGTTGGTTCTTGTAAGTGTTCAAGGATAGGGGTTAAGGGAACCAGATCCCACATGACTGACCACCCAGTTGGAGTCCTGGTGGCTTGAAAACCATGCTGGGTGTATATGCATGTGTGCCCAAAATTCTGAAAGGAAGGATAGATGGAGGAGAAGGGATTGCAACATAGAAATCTCATTATCTATGGAGCGTGGTTTCTCACTTCCCCTCTCTATCTCTCTGGTGTGTGTATCCACCCTTAGCAAAATTAAAAAAAAAAAAATTAAGGCCTAGCTGAGCTGGTTTGCTAATTTAATTAGTAACAGTGCTTAATAGAAGGAGGGGAGTCAAGAATGACCAGCCTGAGAAACAGGAAAGAGTTTATGGAGATTTGTGGATCTGATGGTGGGGAGGGTAAGAAACCAGTAGTTCTGCTTTGGATATGTTAGGCTTGAGAAAGTTATATGATATCCTACGGGAGAGGCCAAGTAAGACGCTGAATAAATGATCTGAAGTTCAAAGAGAAAAGAAGGTGTAGAGATTAAAAACTTTGGAGGCAGAAGCAAATCTCTGGTATTTATAGACATGGAATTGAATTGGACAAAATCACCCAGAAAGTGAGTGTCAGTAGACAAGCTCAGGACTGAAGAGTGGGATTTGTTCATGTTCAGGAGTCTGGAAGATGAGAAGGAAGAAACAATGGAGATGGGTGGGAAGCAACTGGTGAAGCAGAGACCCCTGAGAGAGAGAGAGTGGAGCTAAGTAAGAAAGTGTTCCAGGGAAGGGGAGATACGTTAAATAAGGTGAGAACTGGGAACCGACTCCTGGATTTTATGACATGAGTACACTTGGTAACTGTGTCAGGATGGCGGCAGTGGAGCCACAGGGTCTAAATTCTGACTGGAGCAGGTTCACAATGGGATGTGAAGACACAGAATGTTTACACCTTTTCTGAGTTTTGCTGTTCAGAGAAATAGGGAATGGGTGGTAGTTGGAGGGACTTAATGAGGTCAAGAGAGGATTTTAAAGATGGGAGATGTTGCAATATGACAGCCTGTTGGATGGCAATGGAGACAATATGATTGAGAGTGAAAAACTGATGATGCAGAAGATTAATCATATATTAATCATATATATATACACACACACACACATACACACATATATATATATTGGGTTGTTGGAAAAGTCATGACATATTTTTTTCTATGCTTTCTATACAAAAATGCATCATAAATAGAGATACACACACGTAAAGAGAGAGAGAGAGAGAGAGAGAGAGAGAGTGAGCAAATGCAAGACGTTCATGAGCAGGTTAGACAGGATGATGAGAAATAGATAAGCAGACTGGGGAGCTAATCAGATTGCAGATGTTGTGGGTGGGGTCTATGAAAAAATTCATGTGAATGGGTCAGTGACATAGTGGTTAAGGCGTCTGGATGCCACATGTCTGAGTGGTTCCAGACCCAGACTTGGCAGCCAGAGAAACATTCTGAATGTGTGCACATGCCCGAAATCCAGATGGGAGAAGGGGAGGAGAAGGGATTGTGGCATGGTCATCTCACATGGCAGGTGCTTTCTCACTTCGCCTTTCTCCCTGTATTTCTGTGTCTCTCTCCAGTGCATCCTCTGGTGAAATTAAAACAAACAAACAAACAAACAAACAAACACATGTAAACAAAATAGTGAGATGACTACAGAGACAGAATTGAGATTGCAGTAGCTGGGGCAGCTTTCTGTCTTTAATACAGAGGCTTCCAAACTCTCTCTGTGGAGGCCAAAAGTCCAGTCCTGGCATCCAACAAGTTGGGAGGTTTAGGAGCAAGGCAGCAGGAAATATTTGATTACAGTCGAGAATGCATGGACAGAAAGTTAGGCTCTTTCTGAATAATTTTTCATTTTTTGGAAAGACAGGTCTTGTTACATTGTCCGGGCTGGCCTCAAACTCGTGATCCTCCCTCCTTAGCCTCTCGAGTAACTGGGATTACAGGCACAGACTACCACATCTGGCTATCTTCCTGGATTCTAGTATCCAAACTGATAATGCGTCAATACTCCCCTGGTAAGATGGCGTTTTCTCTATTTTTTTTTTTTTTTTTACTCTTAAGTTCACCATTTGTTTCTAAGGAGCAGGGACAATGTCTTTGACCTTTTTCTATCTTCCTCTAGCTCCTGTGGTGCCTTGTACATAGTGGCTGTTGAATGAATGTTTGTAAATTGAATTGGGAGCACTCCTCAGTATAAGGGAATATGGAGCCAATGTAAGAAATTGAAAAATGGAAAAATCACGCCTTTCAGTCACATGACTGAACGCTCTGTCATGAACTGAGTCTGCCTACCTTGATGGTTTAGTCATCTGGAGACAGAAATGAGGCTTCATGGGAAACTGTGCATAGGCTGATCTCTTGCAGATTTTCCTACCACTTGCCGGAGTATTTGAATACTTTCTTCTCAGCTTCTTTATGATTTAGTGAAAACAATGTGTTTTACGCCCAAGTAACAGGATATTCCTCTTTTGCTTTAGCAAACTGGGCCAGTCGCTAGTATTTGTGCCAATAATATTCTGAATCAGAGAGTGGCAGGACAGGGAGTAAAATGTAAAGCAGAGAGTCTGAAGATGGAGCAGAGCCCCAGATACCAGTTCCATCTGCTTATTTCCAGCTGTGCGATATAGGGCAAGACCTTAGGATTCTGAGCGTCTAAGTTTTCGGCTATCAATGGTAATTCCTGTCTTGTTGACTGCATATCACCATGGCGATGAGATGAAAACGCCTAGGAAAAGATAAAGTAGGTAGATGCTCCTTGCTGGGCCTGTGGACAGGCGTTAGGTGGGTTCCATTTCAGGGTTTCAGGTTCTGAAATTGAGTGCAAAATTTTGTATTTATGCATTTTTGCACATCCTCCCTATTTTCTCAAAGGTGTGTCATCAGATTCTCAAAAGGTTCTGGGATGACATTGCTGTAAAGTGGGGTATCAGCCATAGCAGTGTTGAAGTTTTTGCACCATCCCTAAGTTGTAATAACATTTCTATACTCAAGTGAGGTTTAAAAATAGGCACTGCCTACATCAGCAGTCCTCCGACTTCAGTGAACAGCAGAATCACTTGGAAGGATCATCCAGAAGACTTGTTAAAATACACATTACGGGGCCCCACTCCTAGGGTTTCTGATTCAGTAGTTCTAGAAGGGAAACTGAATCTACTTTTCTTTCTTTTCCTTTCTTTGAAGAGGTTTTTGCTATAGGGTATACGCGCTTGCCAGAAAAACAGAAAAAGACAGAGAGACAGAAAGTGAGAAGTCACCCCCCAGGGGAGATGGCAACGCCGCACTCCCTTCTCCTTCGTTCTCCTCTTGGGATCTTGGGCACACATGCACATGTGCCTGGCATGATTTTAAGCCACTGGGTCCGGGACACGGACCATGGTCGACTACATGGGAATCCAGCAACATAGCCATTATGGTAACTGCTGATCTCTTGAATGTGCATTTCTAACAGGGCCCCAGGTGACGCTGACACTGCTGTGTGGGGTCTGTACATTGTGTTACTGGCCTATTCATGGTCACTGCCTCCATTCTGTGGGTATCCAGGAAGCAGGCTATAGGACAGACATTGGTTTTCAGGGAATGGGTCATGTTCTCTGATATTTCATGGTACTGTTGTCTACTTTGGGCCTCTCTGTTGAAAAGAAAAATAAATTTCCTTGCATTTTGGACAATTTTCTAGGGCTGCCAACAAAATACCACAGACTAGGTGGCTTACACAGCAGAAATGAATTTTCTCATTGATTTTGGAGGCTACAAGTCCAAGATCAAGGAACCGGAAACTTGGTTTCTAACAAGGCCTTTTCTTTATGACTTGCAGCTGGCCGCCATCTCACTGTGTCCTCACATGACCTTTTGTCTGTGTGTGGAGAAAGGAAAAAGGTCTCTGGGTTCTCTTCCTCTTCAGAGAAGGATATTAGTTTCTATTGGATTAGGGCCCATCTTTGTGTAACCTTAATTACCCCCTTAAAGAAGCTGTCTCTAACTACAGTCACATTGCAGGGTGGGGCTTTAACATAAGAATTTTAGGGGAGCCCAGTCAAAGCAGGCAGTGTGTGTGAGTTCATTCTAAAGCTATCTTTTCTCTTGAGCAGCATGCCACAGCTTAACAGCTCTTCACATCTCCTTTGGGGGCCCAAATGGTGCACTGTTCCATACGACAATACGCCCGCTATTTCCCTGCTAATCTCCAAGGGAGGCAGAGCTTGCCGTCTCAACCTAGCAACTGCCAATGGCCGCCATTGGGCTGAATGGCCCTTCAATTGGGAAGTCATGGAGTTCTCTGGAAAGCCTTTCCAAGGACTTGAAAATAGGCTTTCTTTTGAAAAAGAAGGAAAGAGGCTTTTGGAAATAAGTACCTTGTGAAGATGTTTACATCAATGCTGAACAGGAAATAAGGACCTGAAATGTAAGTACCTATTGTAGTTTGAGTTCTTTCTTTTTGTTTCGTTTTGTTTTATTTTGTTTTGCTATGAAACATGGCCCAAAACTACTTGCACTGTCTTCTGCTTGAGAGAATGATACACTCACATTTTATATGACTGTCTTGGACAGCTACAAATAACACTGGTGAATAGCATAAACTCTAACTGCTAACTAGCAGCATTGGGATGAGGAACACTTGGGCAAAACCTGTCACTACAAAGGAAGAGAGGGACACGTTTTAAATATGGCAGCGATTAGGCTCTGTGTTGGATAGGGTTAAATTTAGATCATTTCACTCGTCCCTCACAAACGCCCTTTTTCAAAATCTGACTTCTGTGCTATTTTCATTTTCTCTGTCCTGCCTTCATCTTCGTTTTCTGTTTGTCTTTAATCCTTTAATACTTTCTTCTTATCTTTACTTGACTACAGCATACTTAATGTTTAGAGAAATTCTTTTTCAATTAGATTTGGTACCTGTCAAGGACCAGTAAATAAGCATAGTATTATAGATTAGATTTTAAAAAAGGTTATTTAAGTTACATCGGTATGAATCATATTAATATTTGAGATGCCAAGGGGCTTTCACAGCCCTAGAACTCAGAGGAGATTCGCATGTCGTACTTAGTCCTTGAAATGTAGAGGAGGAAGAAGAGAACATTTTCACTTTTATGTGAGCAAAACTTGTCTATCCAGTAGGAGGCAGAGTCTTAGAAACGCAACGCAAGAAGGCAACTGCTGTGTGGGCGCAATCTGGTCTATTTGCCTCTCCAGATTTCTTCGGGGGGGGCCCCAACACCTATCCCTTTTAAAAGCAATTGGGACTTCCTCTAAAGCACTTGCAAACTATTATTAAACAAGTCAGGACTAGAGTATTAAAAATGGTGAAAACCTGTAAATCCCGGAGAAATCACGTATGGGGAAAACTGGTGATATTTCTGCAGTAGTTTGGGTTCCTAACATCCCCGTTTCTTGAGGCATTTGAATATTTTTGGTTTACAAAGTACTTCCACTTGTTTTTTTAATGTCAGAAGTGTCTCCATTTTTACAACTCCTACTGAGGTATCTTATGTTCATTACTGTCTCCATAAAAACTAGTGACTTGGTAGCAGTGGTGCATTTTATAAGCTGTCATGGGATACACCGCATATTATGTGACAGCGAGGAGGGAGAAGACGACAAACAAATCATAAAGTTGTCCATTTTCGTAGACAATTTTATATCTGTTTTCCTCAATTTTTTAACCTTTAAAATGATATATACTTTTTGCAAAGTAAAATGTTTGTGCTGCCTTTTTTTTTTTGCTTGGTGTAATTAAGGACTATGCTCTTATCAAAACATACATTTGACAGATTTTTCCTCTTTTTTTGACCACACACAGTGAAGAGGAGACTTGAACACTTGTCCCTGGCTGTCTTGTGAATGACCTCAGAAACTCGGAATTTCTTTCTTTGATAGAAAGAGTGAAAGAGATCACAACACCAAATCGGAAAGTCCAGATAAAACATGGAGGCTGAGATGCAGTGCAAGGAGCCCACATGATTGGTGTTCCCCACCTCGCCTGCATTTGCGTTTCTGCTGGGACGCAGTCGTCACTGTAAACTAACACATTGGTGATTTCGTTCATCAAGCCATCTGTGGAACTTTGCTTCATGTAACACAATCCCACCAGGCCTTTCCACTCTTGAGAAAGTTGGGTGCGAAGCTAAAGGGAACACTGTGTAAAACTAAATGCTTCCATTCCGTCATGTAAGTATTTGAAACTTTAGCACATAAATGAAAAGCACGATTAACATAAAAAGGCGAATGATAAACTGGGAAAGTATTTATAATGAATATGAGGGCTAAATGGTTAACTGCCTCCTGGCATAAAGAGGACTTCACAATCTGTAAGAAAAATCTCAAATTGCAATAGAGAAAGGAACAAAGAACGTGAATAGGCAATTTATTAAAGTAAAAGTAATGGCTAATAATGAGAAAAAGTCAAATTTCATTAGCCACAAAGAAATACAAGCTATTATCAAACACTATTCCTCTTTATCACATTGGAAAGATTAAAAAAGAGAACTTTAGATACTTAATCATTTATTTAGTACAAATGGCTGCCTTCAGGATGGCCCTGAGATAGTTGAAGATGAGACACTTCCCTGGACAGCATACATTTTAGCATGTGGACAGACATGGCCTGGAATCTTTCTCCTGCTGGGCAATGCTGCCATAGAAAAGAGACCAGACTGTGGACGCAGGCACTCCCACTTAGGGTCCTATACTCCTACCTCCAGTTGACCCCTAAGAGGCTGCTAGCTTCTTAAACCTTTTGAGCTCCTAATATGTCAACTATAAAATGAGGATAATGCCTAATTTGCAGTTACTGTGAAGCTACAATGGTATTAAAATGCTAAGTTGGGGGCCAGGACTAGACTCCCACATGGGAAGTTTCAGTTTGAGTCCCAGATACAGCAGCTTGAAACTCATGCCAGGGGTGTGTGCATGCGTGCCCAAAATCCCAAGGGGAGAATGGAAGACAAGATATAGTGACTTGGCCACAAGCCCTTGGCGGGGGGCGGGTGTGTGTGTGTGTGTGTGATTTCTCACTTTCTCTCTTACTGTCTCTTTCTTTCTCTTTGGTGAGCGCACATGCCCTAAAAAAAATAAATAAATAAATAAAAAATAAAAAAGCTAAGTAGTTGCTAAGTTGCTAAGTAGAGAGACAGAAAGGCAGAAAGCAAGAAATCACCCTCCCAGGGAGGACAGCCACACCACAATCCCCTCTTCCACTCTCCTCTCAGGATTTTGGGCACACATGTATATGTTCCTGGGGAGTTTAAGCTGCCAGACTTAGGACTCGAACCATGGTTGACAATGTGGGAGCCCAGCAACGTAACCATTACGCCATCTGTTGGTCCCAACCTTCAACTTTTCTCAAGGCAGTTAAATATTGTACGATATACTTAAGCAGTGAGAGTATTTATAACAGGCTAAAGCAGTTGAATTATGTTAAATGTTGCTTTTTCACCACATTTCACGAAACACTGCTTAGATGCATGTTGAAAGACCTGCCTTTTTGTAAAACTCAATATAAGACCTGTGTTCACAATTGAAAGTGAAAGATGTGGCATATGTATGAATTCTGGTTTCATTAAATAACCTGGAAGGCACATAAGTTTAATTTTCTTTTTAAGTTAATGGGGAGCCTTTGAGAGGTAACAGCCATACTTTAGGATTTTGGTCTTCATGTCTGTATGAAATTCTGAGGCCTCGATTTGAATCTTTCATTGTAATGCAATTTCCTCTCAGGCACAGTGCGCTAAGTGAAACTTGTCGAATAAACTTTCCTTTTAAAGAATGCAAAAACAAACAAACAAAACTGACAACTTGAAACTATTCTCCTTTTCGCCAGAATTCCATTCGGAATTGTGCGGCATGGAACATAAAATGTACGCACAGTGGAGTGAGACAGCTAAGCAGGAGACAGAGGAGTCCCGCAAGAAGAGAAGCCTGACCCTGGGTAACAGGCCTGCCTCCCTGGGCAAAGTGCACAAAGGAGAACCGAAGCAGTTGCAAGGATACTGCAGAAGCAGGCCAGGAATGAGCCTCTCTCGAGTTAGAGAACTGCAATGAATGAAGTTGCTGCGCTCACAAAGTGCACATTGATTGGAGACTGAGACACCAATAGAAAGTTCTGATACAAGGAAGCAAGCCTATGCATGTGATTATGGAAGAGTCCGGAGTGTGGAACCAGGCTCAGGTAAGACCAAGTTAGAAAAGCAACAGGCACCCTCTGACAGGAAGAGGCTTCTCTATTTGCATAGTGACGAAAAGGCAAAATGAACATGGGAATAACGCTGCAAAATGTTTATAGCTTATTGGGTACACACATAGCTTATACCTGCTAGCTCAATATTACCCCATCTGAAAAACGACATTTTAA
The DNA here is from genome assembly GCF_000334495.1 of Tupaia belangeri chinensis. Lineage (NCBI taxonomy): Eukaryota > Metazoa > Chordata > Mammalia > Scandentia > Tupaiidae > Tupaia > Tupaia belangeri. The sequence goes on from NW_006204841.1 coordinate 2,033,153, forward strand.
ATCTCCCCCCAAATCCAAACAACGCCCTTTCCTTTATTTCTGAGAGTCTTTAAAGAACAGCAGTCAGTTGACCGAAGTCACTAGTAACAACCTCATCCTTGGATCCAGCTCCTCCTCTCTAATGCTGCTTGCCACCTGTCCACACCTGTTGCTGCAGACTTTTGGAGAAGCTTGTTGGCTGGTTCTGACCTCATGAGATTACCAACGCTTGTATGTTCCTACATACTTCCTAAACTTCTAGTCTTGGGGATTCAGATTGGAGTAGGTCTTGGCTGAAGCTGGACAAAGAATCTCCTTCTCATTTTAGCCAGACCTTTCCAGGGTCCCTGAAGTCAGTTGACCGGTGCTCATCATCTTCTCTGTGGAGCCAAAAACCTGTCCAAGAGACCCCAGTGGACAATAACCCACCCCTGGTAATGTAACTTCTGTGTCTTCCTTTATAGTCCCTCACTCCATCAGAGTTCTTTCTCCTCTACCAAGTATAACAATTCCTCTCCCCTCGTCTTATCTCAAAGTGAACTTGTTGGAGACCAGAGACTTCATGTGAGTGGTGAGTGTGGCCTATAGCCTAAATGCATACATAGCTCAGTCTAACCTGTTTAAGTTAACTCGTAGGAAGGCTCTTCCTGCATCGTGTTCAAGCTGTCATTCTCAATCTTTCCCCGTCACTGTCATTATAAATTTTCAAGAGTAGAAACCATGGTTAAAGAACACACAGAGTAAACCTCAGTGAAAATTAAAAGGAACATCCTGCATCTCAAAGCTGGCTGACCAGCATGGCAGGTCTCTGCCCTTTCCCATGGGGGGCTGGGCAAGCTTGCTCTGGGCTGGGTGTGCCCGCATCCCTGTGCCTCTGATTAGGTTAGGCTTCCCGATGCTTCGTCTTACCAGCTTACAATTTTCCTCGGATAACATCAAGCAATTTCTCATTTCCTTCCTCCTTGGATGTACAATCTTTCAAAATTCATAGATGTTTTTTCTGCCTTTTTTTTTTGCTGTGAACCTGGGGTATTTATCTTTAGTCCTTCAATCATATCAGTTTTACTATTCTGAATTCTTACCAAATGCATGACAGCTGGAGGTTTCTAGATCCCAATTTTCAGCATGGAATAAGAAGGTAAAAGCGTTTGGGCAAATGGCCTTGCGACTTGCAGCCATAGCCCGGGATGGTGTCCTCTGGCTGAACTTGACCCTTTTGGGTGGTGTCATTTCTCTGGGTCTGAACCTCCATTTAGATTTTCTTGTTGTTTCTAATTCAGAAAGAACAAAACTGTAGCAACTTAGTGGCAGGTTTTGCTTTGTTTTGTTTTCTTGCAGTTTTGCCAGAGGGTATGTGTGCTCACTGGAAAGAGAGAGAGTGAGTGAGAGAGCGGAAAAGTGAGAAAAGACTCCCTGCTCCGCCGAAGGGACTGGCCGTGCAATTCCTTCTCCATTCTCCTGGGGCACACATCCACGCCTGGTGTGTTTTACAAGCTTCTGGTTCCAGGACTTGAACCACACAGTAGGCCATGACAGTTGCTTTAACCACGACGCCACCTGCTGGCTCCTGTATTCTGTTTGGTAGTAGAGCGGGGTGGAGTGTGAGCTAAGGAGTGAGAGCTTGGTGCTGCACAGTCAGGTGAGTAGCCTTGATAAGTGATACAAGATCTCTGAGTTCAGTTCCCTTTTCTGCAAAATGGTGATCATTTCTGAGGCTAAAGTGAGGTGTTGAAGCACTTATAACTCTAACTATGGTGGGCACATAGTAGACACAGAATGAAGAGGAGATTTACTGCTATTAGGTACTTTGGAGCCAGAGAAACCTTGCTTTAACTCTCAGTTCTGCTGCTCACTAGCTGTGTGACCTTCTGCCGGGGTCAGCAGGCTTCCTGTAAAGGGCAGATAGTGGAAGTGGCCCACAAGTAGAATGGCTTTGTGGGCCACATGGCCTCTGTTGCACCTGCTTGACCCTGCCATTGTTGTGTGAAGGTGACTATAGATTCTACATAGATGTGCAGGACTTTGTCCCAATAAAAATGTCTTAATTTGTTTGGGTTGCTATAACAAAATACCGTAAGTAGCTTGTAAACAACAGAATTGGATTTCTTACAGTTCTGGAAGCTGGGAAGTCCAAGATTGAGGCACCAGCAGATTCAGTGTGTGGTGAGAGCCTGTTTCTTGGTTCACAGATGTCACCTTTTGCCTATGTCCCACATATAGAAGGGACTAGCTAGTTCTCTGGGGCATAAGCAGGGCATAAGACTCTAACTGATTCACTGGGGTTTGAATGTGTACCCCACCCCCAATTTGTATGTTGAGCCATTATAATGGAGTCAAAAGGGTGAAAACTGAATCCAATGATGGTGTGGAAAGGTAGGGCCTTGGGGAATGATTTAGGATTAAGGTCATCAGAGTGGGGCCCTCATGATTGACTCCTGGTGGGCTTGTAAGGAGGGAATGAGAAAGAGAGAGAGGCACAGGAACACAGACCACTCTCTCCTCCCTCCACCACATTGTGATGCAGCCACAGTATCCCTACCAGGGGTGGGCCTCCAAGCTGTGAGCTGAATCAACTTTTCTTTCATTGTTAATTTGCCAGCAAGCACATGCACTCACCAGAGAGAGAGAGACAAAGAGAAAGAGAGAGACACAGAGAGAGACTGGGCTGTGGTCATGCTGTGATTCCTTTTTTTCCATTCTGTCATTATTCTGTCCTGTCAGGATTTGGGGCACACACACACGTACCTAGCATGTTTTTCAAACCACTGATCAAGGACTTGAACATGAGGTCAGCCATGTGGGATCTGGCTCCCTTAGCCACCAGTCCATGGGGCTGCCTTTAAACCTCTATTTTGATAAATCATTCAGTTTATGGCATTTCCTATTATTGACAATGGAAAGAACTAGAATAGGCAGAAATACTATTCATGATGAATCTATTCCTATGACCCAAAATTCTCACCTCCTAATACCATCACATTCGTGATTAGGTTTTAACATATAAAATTGGGGGGAACACAGTGCTGCACAGCGCCAGGTGAGTAATATTTAGACCACAGAACTTTATAGACTAGAAATTTGAATTTCACATCACTTTTACATGTCACAGAATATTATCATCTTGACTTTTCAATCATTTAGAAATGTATTGTTAGCTTTCTGGAAAGACAAAAATGATTTGGTTTATGGGCTTTGGATTGCCAATTCTTCCTTGGGTCAATACTTTATAACTCTCATTTTTTCCCCCCAATTGAGTTGGTATTTCTCTTTTTCTAATTTCCTTTTTTTTAAATTTTAATTTTATCTTATGTATTTACTCACTATACATCATTTTGCTTATAAGTTGAATTTACTCAACATGAACATGCTTGGTATTTCAACAAGGGAATGTGCTTAGCATCTACTAAATTATCAATAAGTTGTTATTATTCTTGTGGACATTAAAAAGTGGAGACCTGGGTTGGTTCTGTGGTGCAGCAGTAATGGAGTGCTCAAGGGAAGCTAGATCCCATGTAGTTACCATGGTTTGAAGGCCTGGTCCAGCTTGCCTGAGACATGCCAGGCATGTACACAAATGCCACGATCCAATGGAGCACTGGAGGAAGGGGACATAGCATGACTTGTCTCTGTGGAGTTGCTGTCTCTTTCTCACTCTATCATGAATGGCAGAAAAAGTGGAGACCCATGTGCTATAATGGTCTAGATTTTTACTGGATCACCAGAAAACTCATAAATCATTTTTCTATGCAAAAATTAGTCATGGCTTTTCTGACGACCCAGTAGTTTAATGCTATTACAATTAAGGATAAAGTTTTCCGTTTAGTTCAGTTTTTTAGCTTGCCTTATCCGGAATTGTAATTGAATAAAATCTAGTTTTAAAATGTCATTTATGAGCCTCACATTTGTTATATAATAAAGAATCTGTCTAGTCTTTGTCCTGGGTTCTTGGGAGAGAGCTTCTAGGTCAGAGTTTAAGCCAATGAGGTGACTAGTAGTGGGCTCTTGGTTTCACAAGCCCAAAACCAGGCATATGATTAGAGGGTTGGGACTTTGGACTTAAGTATATGCCAAGCATCAAGCATATACTTGGCATATACTAAGATTTCAATAAATTATTGTTATTATTCTTACATTAAAAAGTAGAGACCTGGGCTCATTCTCTTTACCAGTCTAATCACCTGGCCTTAGGAGTGGTAGAAGGGGCTGGAGGTTGAGTTCAATCATGTGGTCCACAATTACGCGAAGACTGGGTGAGCTTCCCTAGCTGGTCACCATAAGCCAGTGTGCCCTGAGGACATGGAAGGTTTGCATTTGGGACTCTCTTGGACCTTGCCCTGTGCATCTCTTTACTTGACCAGCCTCACTTATGTCCTTTATAATAAAACCGTAATCATAAGTACAGTACTTTCTTGAGTTCTATAAGTCATTCTTTTAAATGATCAAACCCAAGGGAGTGGTGGGAGCCCACCCATTTGTAACCAGTTAATGAACCTTCAAGTTTGATCGTAAGTGGCTAAGTGGGCCTAAAATTCAAAATAGAGTCCGGCCGCTGTTGGGTCACTAAGGTCACTTATATATATGTGCTCCTGGGAAAACCACAAACTGAACTTCTGAACTTTTGTTCCTGAACCAAAAACACTGTGACCTACGTCAACCCATCGGGACTGAACAAGCTTCCATAGTTTATGTGCATAGAGGACCTGAGTGAGAACCTTTTGCTTTAACCCCTTTCATTTTCCTCTTGAAGCACACTTTCCACTTGTGCTGAAGGCTACACCTTTCTGGTTTGCAAACTATTCACTGAATCTAGTCTCCCTTTCTCTCACAATTCCTTCACAGAGAATTTTGTTAACAGTCAGAGTGGGGATGGCCTAGCATCCCTGGGGCTTCAGCTAGTGTCTGAAGTGAGGGCAGTCTTGTGGAGGACTGCACTGCCTTTGAAGCTGTGCTAATGTTAGCCCGAAGTGCACTGCAACATCTAACCCCGACACTGAGGAACTCACATCTTAGCCTACTTATTTAGTGATGAAATAATGAAGATTAGAAGTGACTCTTTGAAGCTGGTGTTTCAGAAGCATATAGTAACAAAGATGATGCCAGATTAAAGATATATTCCTGCTCTGAAGAAGGTAAGATAAAATATTCCAACAATGAGGCCATGCATACACTTATTCTACATGTCTAAGGTCACCAGATTTAGCAAATTAAAATACAGGGTATCCAGTTAAATTTGAATTTTCTATAAACAACAGATAATTGTTTAACAGAAGAAGTATGTTCTAAATATTGCATGGAATCTGCCAAACTCCTTTTATTATTTTTTTATTTGCCAGAAGGCATGTGTGCTAGAAACAGAGAGAGAGAGAGAGAGAGAGGAAAAAAGAGGTATAAAACACCCCCGAATGGGGTTTAGTCACACTGCAATCCCTTTTCTATTTCTCCATCCTTTTTTGGTTTCGGGCATGCATACACATGCTACTGGCATGTTTTTTAAGTCACCAGGGTGTGATTTAAATCACATGGTCAATCATGAGAGATCTGACTCCCTTAACCACCAGGCAATGGGGCTGGCCTTACAAAACTCTTGAAGAAGGGGAAATGTTCCAGCTTCTTATCTTGATTCTAGCTGTGCTCATAAAGGAGGAGAGAACCACTAATTTTTTTATTTTTAATTAATTAATTTTTTTTTTTTTTGGAGAGGTTTTCGCTATAGGGTGCGTGAGCTCGTCAGACAGACAGAGACAGACAGAGAGACAGAAAGCCAGAAATCACCCCCCAGGGGGGATGGTCACGCCGCAATCCCTTCTCCTCCGTTCTGCTCTCGGGATCCTGGGCATGCACGCACACGCGCCCAGCATGAGTTTTAAGCCACCCGGTTTGGGACGCAAACTGCGGTTGACTACGTGGGAGTCCAGCGACATTGCCATTACGCTAACTGCTGGTCTCCAGGAACCACTCATTGACTGCCTATTCCTATTAGTTCCACTCCAAGGTCGTGGGTGATGTTAAGGGACATGGGCTCTGTGTGTAGGTGCTGCTAATGTTCTGTGTCATCGTGGGGCCATGCAATGCACGCCCTGCACCTTCCTGTCCTGAACCCGGAGGCTGCTGACCCTTTCCTACTTCTCCTAGCCCTGTGCATCTCTCCCTCCTGGGAGTGAACTGGTCAGCAGGGCCTGGCTTATTGGGCAGGATAACAAGGAGGATTTTTTTTTTTTTTTTAAATATTTTCTCAGGACCAGCAGATGGTAATGGTTATGTCACTGGACTCCCATGTAGTTGACCGTGGTCCAAGTCCCTGACTTGGTGGCTTCAAACTCACACCAGGCATGTGTGTATGTGTGCCCAAAATCCCGAGAGGAAAGTGGAGGAGAAGGGATTGTGGTGTGACCATTTTCCCTGGGGGATGATCTCTTGCTTTTTGTCTCTCTCTCTCTCTGGTGAGTGCAAAACAAAACAAAACAAAACAAAATAAAAACTAAAGAAATATGGCAGCAGCTAACTTACTGGGGACAGTTGGTAAAAGCCAGGCCCATGCCCATGTTAGTGTCCTCAATCCTTACAACATTCCTACAGTAGGAACTAGAGTATTATTAACTCATTTTATAGACGATGAAACCAAAGGGCCAAGAAATTCAGTACTTGCCTTGGGCCATGGAGCTAGTAAGTAGCAGACCAGAATTTGAATTCAGAGTTCATGGCTTTCTAGAAGAATTCCTCCAGTAATCTGACTTGCCTGAGGAAGAATGTTTAGGGGACAAGACTGGTGACAGGGAGGGAGATGTCACTTTGTGGCTTTAGGCTGGACATTGCTGTCTCTTGTTCAGGAAAAGGAGGGAACTAGTCAAGGCTGCTGCAAACAATTGTCCATGCATCCCCCAGATGATGTGTGGACAGGGGGCCAGTCGCCAGTTACTTGTGACCAGCATCATAAAGACAAGTCCCCCAAGCTTGAGGAAGAATGTGTCAAGGAGTTCTTTTGTAGCTTAGGGCTCTCAGAGGGTTGTCAAGTGGTCTGATGCTCTTGTTTCTGCTCTGGATGGGGAGGAGGTAGACTGGGATGCTTTTTGCTCAAGTTGGCCATTCCGAAGGTTGTTCAGACATGTTGATGGTGTGTGTATTTCCTCCCTAAATCGGCATGCTGAATTATCCCTTTTCCTTGTCTTTTTCACAGCCTCTGTTTATAGATCCTAGGGGATCAAATCTTACTTTTACAACACTGCAACTTTTCTCAGCAAGCTTTTACTGTGAAGGGCAGAGACAACTTTTTTTTTTTTTTTCAAGTGTGTCTTTAATTATAGGAGAGAAAGAATAAACTATAAATAATTTTTACACGGGTGTGTGCATGGATAATTATTTCTTGAAAAAGAGTAATAGACAACAAAGTATGCCCAGTGGGTGCACAGCAGGGTGCTGGCAGTATTGATCGGGGGACTGGAAGCTTGTTATCTGATGAGGAATTAGAAAGAACCTTGCAGCTCATTCGAGCTCTGCGTGAGCACGTTGCATCTGTGCTCTGCTTCGTCGCCGGTCTCCCATCTGCTTGAGGAAGCGATTCCAGGAGTCAAGGTGGAGACTGTGATCTATGGGGCTCGTGATGATTGGATCCTCACTCCTTAACCGTGCCTCTCTCTTTCCCAGCAGGGGCCAGTGACAGCTGAAACTAGCTGGAGTCCTCTTGGGAAGGATTCTATATCGAGACACTTCAGGCAGCAGGGTCCCGGGAGAGAGCCATCAGTGTAGAATAGATGCCCTGTTATCCGGCGACAGCCTAAATTTGTGGAATTTCACCGGCTCCTGGCAGAACTGCCGGCACTGGCTTAATTTAATGGTGGCAGATCCAGGGTGGGGGGAGAGGGTTGAGGCCAAATTGACTGGGGGGCTGGCTCAGCGTCCTGTCTTCTCTTCCCCGTTTCCCACTCCTGCCCCTCCTCCTGTGTTCCCGTTCTCTGTAAATTTGTTAATTTGTCCCATGCACCATCTGCGCTGTTGCCCCAGCTAAGAACCCTGGGACCATTTCCAGTTCTTTTTCTTATCTCTCATGGCCAGTGAACTGTCTCTGTCTGATATTTGACCTGCTACATTTGTTCAGAAGAGAGCACCTCTTCCACCTCTGAGACCTTGCCCTTGAGCACACTCTTGTCATGGGCTGCTTGCATTAAGATGGCTTTCTAATCCATTTCTCTGCTGTCAGTGTGGCCCTCTCCAATTTAATACAAAGAGATTCCAGAGAGATTTTTCGACGGTGATAGTTCTCAAAATTTGCTGCATACCTGAACCATCTGGGGAGTTTTTTTTTTTTTTTCCCCCAAATTCTCGATGTCCAAATCGTGCTCTATACCAATTAAATCAGAATCTCGTGGGGTTGGATTCTGGCATCGACATTTTTAGAACTTCCAGATAAATCCCATGTGCAGCCATGTCTGAACTCTCTGTTTTGAATCATGAATCTGATTCTGTTTCCCTTATTCAAAAACCCCTCAGTGGCTCTCACGGCCTCTAATACTGAAAGCCGTTACAGGCTCTCCTCTCTTAATGACAGAGTTCTGTTCTTTGAACTTGGCTATTAAGCGAATTGTTTGATCAGCAAAGAGCTTAAAGGTGGATGTCTTGTGGGATGTCATGGTGCCACAGGGTGTGTGTTTTTCAATAGATATCACATGACCCCACACTAGAATGATGCAGTTCTGTCTATACAAAATGCACATATTAGATAAGTGCCAGAATGTGACAAAACTCACCACAACATAATAACGTAAGTCCAGAGTAATTATTTTTATTTATTCCAAATACTCTTATGGGTGAATAATAAAGTACAAGTTGATAAACAAGGTATGCAGTCTGGAGTGATTGCAAACACTCCTGTAGAGAATACTAACTGACTGCAGAAATGAGATACAGACAAAGAAAAGGGATTCCTTTTCTGTCTAAAGGGGATTCCTGTCTAAGGGGATTCTCCACACTGCAAAGCTGGTCAGAAGTATGAGTGGTGTTAAATAGGTAGGTCAGTAAGTGAAGACTGACTATACTTCTTAACTTGGAATTACCAGCTTAGGATATGGCCCTACCCAATATGTTTAGTCTTATCTATACCTCGTTCTAGTTTTAGTTCTAACTGACTATCTTGGATTACTCACTATTTCTTACATATGCCATGCCCCTTCCTTCCTCAGTGATTGTATTCATGGTATTTCTTCTTCTAGGATTACTCTTTTGCCATTCTTTGATTCAGACTGTCTTTTAATTATCTTTTTTGCTATGCACCAGATGTCATATTCAGCAATTGTCATACAGGGCCAAGTCTCTTATTCTCTGACTCTTCTTGGGTGTTCAACAATTTAATCCAATCATTTCTGATACTAACTGATATAAGAGTTAGGAGAGGGTCTTCATTGATTTTATATGTTAACTTGACTAGCTGTAGAGTGCCCAGATATTTGGTCAAATGTAATTCTGGGTGTGTATGTTATGGGTATTTATGGATGAGCTTAGCATTTGAATTGATAGACTGAGTAAAACAGATTGCCCTTTCTAAAGTGGGTGGGCCTCATCCAATCAGTTGAAGGCCTGACTAGAATAGAAAGGCTGACTCTACTGTGAGCAAGAGGCAATTCCTCCTGTCTGGCTCCTTGAGCTGGAATATGGTCTTCTCCTGCCTACACCCTCAAAATGAAGAATTTGTTCATTCTGGGTCTTAATCCTGCTGGCTTTCAGACTAGCACTACACATCAGCTCTCCTGGCAGTCCAGCTTGTTGATTGGAGATCTCGGGACGTCTCAGACTCTACAAAGGTTAGAGGCAATTCCTTATTAAAAGATATTTCTGACTGAGAGCATTCCTATCCTCTAGGTAGATACCCAGGAATGGAATTTCTAGATCATATGGTAGTTCTATTTGTAGGCCTTTGAGGAACCTCCATATTGTTCTCCACAGTGGCTGTACTAATTTACATTCCCACCAACAGTATAGGAGAGTTCCCTTTTCTCCACAACCTCACTAGCACTTATCATTCATTCTTTCTTTCTTTTTTAATATTAGCCATTATGACTGAGGTTAGGTGTTTTCTCATTTGCACATCCATGTTTATTGCAGCATTATTCACAATTGCCAAGACATGGAACCAATCCAAATATTCATAAACAGATGAATGAATTGAAAAAGTGTGGCACGTATACAATATGGCATGCTACTCAGCCTTAAAAAAGCAATGAGACCCTACCATTTGATAGAAAGTAGATGAACACGGAGGATTTGCTGCTAAACAAAGCTAGCTTGACTATGAAAGAGAGATATTGTATGTCCTCACTTAATATATACTGAATGTCTGCACTCTGTAGCAGAAACCGAAATATTGGGTGGTATAAAATCATGGAGAGAAACTGTGGATACTAGATACAGTATGGGAGGAGGATGGGAAATGGCTAAGGGGGAGAAGAAGGGAGTCATGAAGCAAACTTTTTTGGAAAATTATCTTTTGATGTTAAAATGTATGGTAATATCTTTGATTGAGCCAACATACAACATATTCTGGATAGGTACTACTGGATAGGCACTCCTCACTTAATGTGGATGGGAAAATTCATTTTTTAAAAAAAATTATTTATTTAATTTTATTTATTCATTCATTTGTTTTTAATTTGACCAGAGAGAACAGAGATAGAGAAAGAGAAAGGGAAAGTGAGAAAGCAAGCCACCAGGTCCGGGGACTTGAACCCTGGTTGGCTATGTGGGAGTGTCCAGTGTCTTAACCACCAAGCCACCTGCTGGTCCCCAGGAAAATTCATTTTGTATGCTGTTATAATATACAGTGATTGATTGTAAAATAAATAAATATTTCTTCTTCTTTAAAAAAAAATGTAGTTTATTTCTAAGCACGAATAGGAATGACCGACCCAGAGAAAGGAAAGCATGTCTTTCTCAGGGTGCTCAGATACAGGAGTTCCTTTTTCTGGTTTTGAGAGTGAGAGACAAATTTTGGAATTTAGTGAAAAGATCCTTTCCATTGGTCTGGCCCCAAAAGGCAGGACATCTGGAAGCAGGAGTGAAAGGGGGGCTCCTAGGTCATAGGTGGGTTTTACAATTTTTACGTTGGTGATTAGAAAAGCAGGTTTGTGTCTTGGAATGAGATCAGCAAAATAATGTACTTTAACAGAGATAAGGAGAAAGATATGCCAGGGACAGGGTGTAGGAGGAGTCATGTTATCAATGGACCAAAATGGTCTGTTAATGTCTGTAGGCATGACTCTTAGACTTCTGTCCTCAGTTTCCTCTGTTGGTCAAATGTCATTTTTCTGAATGAATCTGTAGGCCATAAACTGATAGGTGCCACAGCACTAGGAAGACTCATTCTTAGAAGCAGTCCGTTTGTTAATGAGAAGTTTTTTTTTGTTTGTCTCCCTCACTCTCATATATATAAAGGGGTCTTCAAGAAGGACATGGAGAATGTGTACTATTTAAAAAAAACCCTGAATTTCAAATTATTTTGTACCAAGATAAACTTATACTTCCATTTCATCTTTCCACAAACTGTTTGAAGCTCCCTTGTATGTATGTTTCATTTCACTGGAGAATCTTGAAGAATGCAGAGACGATACAGAAGGTGTTTCTAAATAAGATTTTATTTTCCATTCAAGAACCTTGGAATAAGCAGTCAAGGTCCAAACCAATGGGTACAGATATCTAGTTAGTACTCCCTCTGCATTTATCCACCCTGTGAACAATGTCAGTGTCACGACCACAGTAAGAATGGTCTCTAGCAGTTTATGTTGTACGTAATTTAGGTGTCTTGTCTATCATGCCCATAGGCTGCTTTTGAGCAGGGTCCTTCTGAGGAGCTACTTCCCTCTCCATGTAGATAAAGGGAACAATGCAAGGGTTAGAGGTGTTCCCCCTTCCTCCTCCTCTTCTAGTTTTTTGCCTCTTTCTCTGCCCAACCTCCATCTTGATACGGATGAATCAGAACAGAATACCTTATTTCTTTCAGAAGTTGCCATAGCATTTAAGGAAGCAAGTGATTCTTTTTCTCTCACAAAATTACTGCAACTTGGGACCAGCAGTTAGAGTAATGGCTATGTCGCTGGACTCCCATGTAGTCGACCACAGTTTGAGTCCCGGACTCGGCGGCTTAAACTCATGCCGGGCGTGGGTGCGTGCATGCCCAAGATCCCGAGAGGAGAATGGAGGAGAAGGGATTGCGATGTGGCCATCCGCACCCCCCGGGGGGCGGGTGATTTCTCGCTTTCTGTCTCTCTGTCTCTCTATGTCTGTCTGGCGAGAGCACTCGCCCTATAGGAAAAACTTCTCAAAAAAAAAAAAATTACTGCAACTTGTGCTTCAGATTACAAGATGCCCCATCTACCCTGTTGCCTTGTCTTCTCACAGAATGCCGCGACTCTCCTTTTTCCAAAGTCAAACTGTAATCCGGTTACTTTATAACAATATTGAATGAAATGAAAATCTCTGAAGTTTCTCCTCTCTGACTCAACATTTGGTTGAGAAAAATGAAGTTGCCATTGTTTGAGCTGATGAAGATTAAATGGACTGCCTCAGAATTTAATTGAGTCTCTGTTTGAATAATATCCATGGTGGCTCCTACTGCAATGTTTGGTGATTAATGGTGAGAAGGAACAACAGTAACATCTGGACCCAAAGCTGTTCTTGGCTTAGAAGGTGTTCGTTCCTTTGAGAAAAAGGATTCTCTGCATCATTGTCCAAATAATCATTAGCAGATAGATTAGTTGAGACATTTTCATTAAAATTTTAAAATGTAAGGAGAAGAAAAGTTTCTGAACACTCTTATTTTATGTATCCAAGTTAAAATAAAAAATATCGCTAAAAAGTACAATAGATTTCTCAGAAGAAAATGAAAGGTAGATTCCAAAGTAATAATTGTTTGTTCATGGGGAGATGTATCGAAAGGAGGATTTGGGCATAGGATTATTATTTTTTTTCAGTTAGTTAATTTGACTATCACAACAGGAAAGACTTATCAGAACTCAGAGGAATCATATAGATGTGAAATATAGTTTTGTCTGATTTTCATTATATAATTTTCTAATGAACTAAATATAGTAAAATAGTGATAAAAAGTACTATGAGTATTTATGATACAAGAAATAAAGGCCCAAGAGTGTCTTGGAAGATTTTGTTTCTAAATGTGGGCTAACTATACTAAAATTATTACAAAATATTTGGGGAAATAAAAGGCTCCTCCATCTGTGCTTGTTATAATCAGAACTCCATGGTGGGAGGTGGAGGAGAGAGAGAGAGACAGCTAATCACATATATTAATAAGTTACTTGGAAAAAGGTATCTTAACTGAAGATAATTTAGTCTAAAGCTTCCAGCTACAAGGAATACATTAAACAGATCTAACTGTTTAGAGAGATTTAACTCTGAGAAGATGCTAAATCCACGAACCTTATAAAACAATAAACACAGGTAGACAGGAAATGCTTACTGGAAAGCAATGTGCTAGTTTAGAAGTTTCATTTCACATTATAAAGAGGCACTATTGGTCAAAATAAAGGTAGCTACTAGAGAAGAATGAACCAAATAATTGATGCAGGTTATTATTATTGTTTTGGCCAGCTAGCTTCCTCTGTGTCAGAATAGGTATATATTACTCAGTCAGGAGTAGTTGAATTTAGTTTCATTAATATTGGAAAAGGATTTGAATCATAATGAGTCAGTGTATCTACCTAAATGTATGGTACTTCCTCACTTAGATGATAGATTTGTCTTTTTTAATTTGTTTTCGTTATATCTGGAAAGACATGTATTTTCTGTCCAAGTTGAAATACTTGGTTTATACAAAATGGCAAGTTCAATGATTACCTGACCTAGAAATGATAGTTTAATAAGAGTAGAATATGTGTTTTATAGAGTACGAAAATATAATAATCTAATTAGTTTACAACAGCCACACACACACACACACACACACACACAAATACATAAAAAAAATAGAATTATAGGAAGAGAATAAATGATTTTCACCTGGGTAATCTTTCAGCACTGTATGAGCCATACATAGTATTGCAGACTTGACAAAGTTCTTTGGACATCCTGAAACAAATCTATCTTCTATGTAATGATTGAAAAAAAAAATAAGTTGTTAGTAATTGGTTACAACAATTACTAGTTAGATTTTCAAAGCAAACTCATTTATAACATTACAAAAAGAGGTTTTGATTTTTTCCCCCACCAGGTAAAAAGGAAATGCCAGCGTATTCCTGCATGTATATATTAATTATTTTTTCTTTTTTTAAACAATATTTTGAAATGAACCAAAAATAGTTTATTGATGACTTCAGGCCAGGTACTTTTAATTATGTTATCTTATTTCATCCTCTAAACCAAAGCTTGAGAAAAGTTATTAGCCCCAATTTATAGATGAGGAAACTCAGGCTGAGAAAGGCTTCCCGGTTATCTTTAAGCAGATAATTGTACCCATGTCCTTTAGGCTCTAGCCCATGCTCCTTCTGTGACATCACAGCTTCCCTGGGTCACGTGGGTAAGGGAGGGGAAAAGATGGGACGATGGAGAAATGGAACCAAGAAGGCCTTAGCCAGATTTAAGATAGCGCTTCTATCTTACTCCTCTTTTCTACGGATTTCCTGTGGACCTGCAAGGCTTTTTACTTTTAACCTTCAGGCAGAAAGTCTATAGATGTGTAATACTTTTGATCTGAGGAAAAAACATCATTTGGCCTTCAGAGTTTTTCTGCTAATCATCCCCAGGGCAAGTTTAGATTTGCTTAGCCTTCTGTAAAATGCTTGTTAGGTGTTCTGTTACTTTACAAAGACTATCTGTCTTATCTCAAATTTTAAGTCGGATTTTAGTTTTTTGAATATTGCTGATTGGTCATGGTTATATAATTGCGAACCATGTGAAGTTTTTCTTTTTTTCTTTTAGGGGTTTTTCACCTTAATCGCTATGATTGCTGGAGGCTCATTTGCTTCTCTGTGGTAGGTGGGCCCGTCCAAATGATGATGGTGCAGAGCTGTCTGGGACCTGGCTAAATAGACTTTAGATTTCTCTGGATATCAGAAACGAATATTATAAGAGGTTTCTGATCAAGGATGACGCAAATAGCTCTCCATGAATTCAAGCTAGAAACCAAATCCAGGAGTAACTAAAGCTCCCTTTTCTCAGAAAGTGCCAGCATTACATCCTGTGTTTTTCTGTTGGACATATGCCCACACAATTTCTCTGCAACACAAATGTTAGCACGTGTGCAAACACGCTTCCTTTCACACAACATTGTCCCATAGCAGCTCTCCCTAAGCTTGATGGCAATTTCATGAGGCAGGCATGGCATTTTTCATAGTATGACAGCCCAATGAGAAAACAGACTTAGAAGGTCTAAGTGACTTGTCCAAGGTTATGTCATAGGACACAAATTCACTCCCTCTGAATCCAGAGGCAATTCTCTGAACACTGAATATGTACCCGCATATTTATGAAGACCTATGAGTTAAGATTTCATTGATAGGTCCGCTTGTTCTAAAATATCATTTCGCCTACCCCCTTGATAATGGGAGTCGTAATGGGTCTGAGTCTATCATCTTTTAGATGATGCTTGTATTGTACGGAAGACTTGTGGGAATTGAAGGAGATACTCATGGTTTGTTAAAAGAAAAAAAGCAGTCAACTTAATAAAATAGAGTTTTAATTGAGCCGATCTTAACATGATTTAAATCGAGCAGTATTCCCCAGGCTTCCGGACAACTCCAGGTAGCTTCGTGGTCACATGGTATTTAAGTTCTAGGAAAGGAAAGTGATGTGTACTGGAACAGGAACGTGACATGCAAAACCAAAAGTGAAGCAATGACGTAGGGAAACAAGTTAGGTTGGCTACAGGCTGAAGTTTGTCTGCATTAACATAGTTTAAAAGGCAGGATGCCTGTGAGTGCCTGAAGCCTAGCTGCTGTGATTGGCTGTAACTTAGCAAGCAAACAAGCAAGAAAGGAAGGAAGAAAAGAAAGAGAGAGAGAAAAAGAAAAAAGGAAAATGAGGTCACAGTTTGTGTATAGAAGCTAAGCAGGAGTATGGAGGCTTCTTTAGTATTCTTTAACACAGGTTTTGCTAATCCCCGAGTAGACTACCAATTTGCAAATAAGTTTCATGGATGTTCTCAAAAAAAAAAAGAAAAGAAAAGAAAAAGAATTCCCTCTAGTCCCTACTTCCATCTTTAAATGGGATAGTAGCAATGTCTACCGCACCGGGCTGTCGTGAGCACAAACCTAGTTGCTATATTTAAACTCTCTAGAGCAGCGTCTGCCATGGAAGAGCACTAAATAAATGTTGGACATTATTGGCATGCAAGTACTTGGCATTTAGTAGGTGCTCAACAAATGTGGGCTTAAAAAAGCAAAGAAAAAAGAAGACCAAACTATATCGAATTCATAGTTTTCAGGATCGTAGACATGATGACTAGAAAGAACTGCAGAACTAACTCCTCCACACAATCACAGACATAACGACCCTGATACATATAGTTGAAGAGCCTTTTGATCCCAGACCTGCTAACATTTTATCATCATCCATCAAGAAAATGCCAACAAGCCACTGGCTGTAATTCATGTTGCCCACCAGCGGGCCCAGTGATAACCCCTGTTGCTGTCTCTGAGTGGAGTTTGAACTGGAAAACTAGCCATTCGTCCACAGAGTTTTCAGTACTTGGGGATCCTGCTACAAGGAATGAACTCCCAGGCACTTTTCCTTAGCAAAATAGGACAGCACTAGCTTTCAGGATGAATGTTCAAAAGCACATTCACAAGAATGTTAAGCAGGGCGTGTAAGTAAATGTGAATTAAGTCATCACATTCTAGCTAATCTCTAAAGAGAATGTGCCTGCTTCTGAGCAGCTAAGAAAAAGAAAAGGATTAAATTATTTGCACAGAGGCGAACTAAATGCTAAATTTGCTTTTAGGGCAAAATGTTTATATTACTTCCTATCAGGTTTGCAAACAAGCTATTGTGCTCCTAGCTAAGCAGATTAGCTGCCCAGCTCAGTTCAAGATTCTAACTAGTCTTTGAGGAAGAAAAGGCTCTTAAAGTTAGAATAGAGGGTCTTCAAAAAGTTGATGGAAAACACACTTTATGAAAACCTAGGCATAGATTAAAAAAAGTTTTTTTGCACTGAAATGAATTCATACTTTAATTGTATTTTTCCATAAGCTTTTGAGGTACCTTCACACACACAACTGTAAGGAACAGCAGCTCTAAGGTGTACATAGACACTTTGGATTCTGTAGTGAAAATTAAGTGACTAAGGGTAATTTGCTTTTCTCTCAATGAATGTACTGTCAAAAACCAGGAGTTAATTGTTGCAGTATTTATGGATTGTTGAGTTCGTGTTCGTGAGCATGAAGAATTATTCATGGAAGTATGGACAACAGGAGGAGATAGCAAAGCGAAATTTATTGAGAGACAAAACAAGCTCCCAGCGTTGAGTTTCAAGCCGCCAGGTTTGGGACTCAAAATGCCATTGGCGGGAACCAGCAGTTAGCGTAATGGCTATGTCGCTGGACTCCCACGTAGTTGACTGCGGTTCTTGTCCCGGACCCGGTGGCTTAAAACTCACGCCGGGCACGTGTGCATGCGTGCCCAAGATCCTGAGAGGAGAATGGAGGAGAAGGGATTGCGGCGTGACCATCCCCCCTGGGGGGTGATTTCTCGCTTTCTGTCTCTATGTCTCTCTCTGTCTGGCTGGCGAGCGCACGCGCCCTACAGTGAAAATCTCTCAAAAAAGAAAAAATGCCATTGGCCATATGAGAGTCCAGCAACATAACCCCTATGTCATCTGCTGTCCCCAACATTTACCCTCTTAAGGGAGGGCAAGTGTGCTCTTCGGGAACTACAGATTCATCCCACTGGCTTGTCCTTTTAATAGAAACTGCAGGGAAGGAGACTCTCGAGCAGGTTTCTCTCTGCTTCTCTGGCCTTGTGCTATTTTGGTCAGTCCACGCCACACTGTTTAAATAATACTGTGAAATTCTCACTTATCTAGCACTACGGGGTATAGACGGGTTCCACATAAGTGGATTTTCTGGATAACCAAAACTTACTCTGCTAAATGGCAAACATAAAAAAATACATCTTGTTATATAAAGCTTTCTGTAATATGTGATAGCCATCCTTGCCTGCCTTTTAAAGTCAGAGTGTAGTGGATATATTTTAGGTTTATCTTGATGGCTCAGTCAGAATTCTGAACATAGAACTGCGGATTTGAGAGCTGGAGGGAGCCTTATGGATGACGGCCTGATTCAATTCCCTCACAATAGGTCGGAGGAATAGGTGCAGGGGCTGACGTGCCTTTCTGAAGACCGCACAGGTAGGCAAGCAGAGACCTTGATGAAAAACTCAGCTCAGAGGGTCTGTAGGTGTGCTCGGCTTTCATGCTTAAAATAAGTAGTTCTTTTTTTTCTTTTTCTTTTCTTTTTTTTTTTTTGAGAGGTTTTTGCTATAGGGCACATGCGCTCACCAGAGAGAGACAGACAGAGAGACAGAAAGTGAGAAATCATCCCCCCGGGGGCGATGGCCACACCACAATCCCTTCTTCCTCCATTCTACTCTTGGGCATGCACGCACACATGCCTGGTGTGAGTTTAAGTCACCTGGTCCGACACTTGAACCACCGTTGACTACATGGGAGTCCAGTGACATAGGCATTATGCTAACTGCTGGTTCCTACAATAAGTAGTTCTAACCTGCTGTATTTATTAAGTTGTTCTTGATTTTATATGTACTTTCCCTTATCTCCCCCTTTGTTTGTTTATTTATTTACTAGTTTTGCTGTAGGATATGTGTGCTTGCTGAAGAGAGACAGAAGGAACATAGAGAAAGCGAGAAATCACCCTCCCCCCCACCCCAGGGATAGCCATGCCATAATCCCTTCTACTCCACTCTCCTCTTGGGATTTTGGACATGCATGCACATGTGCCAGATATGTTTTCAAGTTCCCGAGCCCAGGGGTGACCATATGGGATCCAGCTGTCTTAATCTCCTCACCATCTACTGACCCCTTATGTCCTCCCTAGTTTAAAAATCAGTTTTTATTTTATATATTTGCCTCTAGTAGTGTCTAGTCTTCTTATTTAAGGTACTTCTTTAAAGTGGGTGGTAGTGGTGAAAGGATCTAGTACTTTTTTTTTTTGGAGAGATTTTCACTGTAGGGAGCGTGCGCTCGCCAGACAGACAGAGAGAGACATAGAGACAGAAAGCGAGAAATCACCCCCCAGGGGGGATGGTCACGCCACAATCCCTTCTCCTCCATTCTCCTCTCAGGATCTTGGGCACGCACGCACACGCGCCCGGCGTGAGTTTTAAGCCACCGGGTCCAGGACGCGAACCGCGGTCGACTACGTGGGAGTCCAGCGACATAGCCATTACGCTAACTGCTGGTTCCCAAGGATCTAGTACTTTTTAAAAAGACTTTCTTGAATCTCCCATCATTTTTCAGAATGTCTTCTAAGTACTTAATACAAGAGTTGATCAGTCAAGTCTATCTTCTGCAGGCTGGAGCATCAGGTAGCAAAAGCCTTTAGATTTTATTTATTATTATTATTACTATTGTTTTTTCCCATAGGACACATTTGCTTGTCAGAGAGAGATAGAGAGAGAGAGATGGAAAATGAGAAGTCACTCCCAAGGAGGGATGGCCATGCCACGATCCCTTCTCTTCTTTCATGCCAGGATTTTGAGCACACACACCTCCACATACCCACACCCAGTGTGTTTCTCAAGCTGCCAGGACCAGGGCTTGAACCATGATTGGCTATGTGGAAATTCAGTATTTTAACCACTATGCCACCTGTAGAAAAATAGGTTTTAAATGAGAATATTCTGCACTATTCACCCAGTGTGTTTCTCAAGCTGCCAGGACCAGGGCTTCATGCCAGGATTTTGAGCACACACACCTCCACACACCCACACCCAGTGTGTTTCTCAAGCTGCCAGGACCAGGGCTTGAACCATGATTGGCTATGTGGAAATTCAGTATTTTAACCACTATGCCACCTGTAGAAAAATAGGTTTTAAATGAGAATATTCTGCACTATTGGGCTGTCAGAAAAGTCATGACACATTTTTGCATAGAAAAAAAAAAACACAGAAAAATAGCCATGACTTTTCTCATGACCCAGTATAATTAGGCTCTGAGAGAGGACTTAGGGGGCCAGATTGTAAATGAAGTTTATCAGCTTTGTGATACTAATTCGGCTACTCAAAGACAGTGCTTGCTTACTTCTGAGTTTTCAGGCAATTGTGAATAACAGAAGTCAGCAGATTATCACTGGAGTGACAATGGGAATAACAGCAGTGATATTATTCTACAACGGCAATGTTTTAGCCAGGTTTTGGAGTTTAGGCATAGTTCTGCTACCGTAGAGGGCCTGATCATGTTTACAGTTATAGCCCGTTGTCCAGTATTGGGCCCAGTTTTCACTTGGTGCTATGGTTTGAATGTTGCACCCTGAGTTTGGAAACCTGATCCCCGTATGATAGTGTTGGGAGGTGGGGCCTAATGGAATTGTGTGGGGTGTGGGGGGGATGTTCTCATGGAAAGATTTGTGGTGCTGATGCAGGAGTGTGTTCCTTATTAAAGGACGTGTCTAGCCCCCTCTGTCTTTCCCTCATCCTTTCTTGCTCTTCCGCCTACTGCCGTGGCATGACCCAGCAACAAGACTCTCGCTGGATCAAGTTTCCTCTTTGATCTTGGACTTCTCAAACCTCTGGGACTATGAGAAAAACAATTCTGTTTGTTATAAACGACCCAGTCTGAAGTATTTTGTCATAGCAGCGCAAAATGGACGGAGGTTCCTGCTGTCTAGCACGGTCCCTTGTTTTAACCAAATACCTAGTACAGCCCTTAGTTGTAACCCAGTGACTCTCAGACTCGTGCATCGAACTCTTAGTGGAGGCATTGTCTGACCTAAATCCTAAAGAACAAGTTGGAGATAAGCAGGCAAAGGACGGGCAGTCCTAGAATAGCATGTTAGGAAGAGAGAAAGCCTGTTACTGTTATTACTGTTACTGGTACTGTTATCGTATCAGGGGAGAAAAGCCCCTTGAGATGGGAGTGGGGTCCAAGGTGAAACCAAATAAACAGAGACAATTCATACAGGGCCTTAGAAATTTGCTAAGGAGCAGAATTGCATCTGGAAGTACAATAAGGAGTCACTGGAGCATTTTAAGTTAGAAAATTACATAGATTTGTTTTAGAAAGATCACTCTGGTTTCATGATGGGAAATGTATTCATCCCAGAAATACACAGTGAGGCATTCTTCCAGATAAAGCTCTGAATGAGTCAAAGTGCCTCATCTCAAACAGCTCACTTTCCAGTGTGTGATGGTGGCCAAGGTAATGGGGACAAGTAGACATAGTTAGAATTTCAGATAGTGACAAGGGATCTGAAGAGAACTTAAAAGAGCCCTAAAAGGCAGTTAGGGTAAGAGGACTATTTGAACTGAATGGTCAAGAAATGCCTTTTTGGAACCAGCAGTTAGCGTAATGGCTATGTTGCTGGACTCCCATGTAGTCGACCACGGTTCGCGTCTTGGACGCGGTGGCTTCAAACTCACGCTGGGCATGTGTGCGTGCGTGCCCAAGATCCCGAGAGGAGAATAGAGAAGGGATTGTGGCATGGCCACCCCCCCGGGGGGTGATTTCTCGCTTTCTGTCTCTGTCTCTCTGTCTTTCTGGCGAACGCACGCACCCTATAGCAAAAACATCTCAAATTGAGATGTGACACATTGGAATCTGAGAGGAGGGAGATCGTTAGGAGCTGAGGCTTTGCAAATGAGAGCTGTATGTTATTGAATCTGAACTTGGGTGTTATTGATTCTGAGTTTAGGGAATTGATGAAAACCATGGTGAAGGGCTTATTCCTCGCACCCACTTCTGCTGATACTGCTATCAGGTGCAGGAGACACATGACGGCAGTGTGGCCAAGCTTCCTCATTCATTTAACACATATTTGCCCTGGGCCTATGATTGCCAGACACCTTCTAGACACTGCATATTGCATGGAACAAAATATAGTCTTGCTCTCAAGGTATTCATGCCATTTCAAATAAACACCTAAATATATTAGGAGACGGTAAGTGCAAAGGTGAGAAGTGAAGGATGGTAAAGCGATGGAATGAGATAAGGCAGGCGATAACTTACAGGATATTTGGGGACATCTGACACAATGGCATTCAAGCAGACCTAAATTGTGGGGAGGAACGAACTTTCTAGATATTTGCACAAGGATTTTTTCCAGGTCAAGGAAAGAACAGGGGCAAAGATCCTGAAGTATGATTGTGCTCAGGGGAACCAGCAGTTAGCGTAATGGCTATGTCGCTGGACTCCCATGTAGTCGACCGTGGTTCGCGTCTCGGACCTGGTGGCTTAAAACTCACGCCGGGCGCGTGTGCGTGCGTGCCCAAGATCCCGAGAGGAGAATGGAGGAGAAGGGATTGCGGCGTGACCATCCCGCCTGGGGGGTGATTTCTCGCTTTCTGTCTCTATTTCTCTCTCTGTCTGGCGAGCGCACACGCCCTATAGCAAAAACCTCTCCAAAAATAAAAAGAAGAAGTATGATTGTGCTCGGTGTGTTAGGGATATGACGAGGATGACAGTTGTCACTGGAGCAGAGTAAGCCAGGGAACTGTAGGAGATGACATCAGGGAGCTTGTGAGGACCTTTCCATGTGGACCTTGTAGACCTTGAAAAATGGTGACTTTGATTCTAAATGAGGTGTGACTCTCCTGGAATATTATTATTTTTTTTTCTGGAGAAGTTTTTGCTATAGGGTGTGTACGCTCGCCAGAAAGTCAGAGAGACAGAGAGACAGAAAGCGAGAAATCACCCCCCCAGAAGGGATGGCCACACCACAATCTCTTCTCCATTCTCTTCTCCGGATCTTGGGCATGCATGCACACGCACCTGGTGTGAGTTTAAGCAACCAGATCCAGGACTTGAACTTTGGTCAACTACATGGGAGTCCAGCGATGTAGCCATTACACTAACTGCTGGTTCCTCTCCTGGAATATTTTAAGAAATGGCATGTGTCTTAGTCCATGGAGGCTGCTATAACAAAATACTTTAGATTGGGTCATTTACCAGCAAAAGAAATTTATTTCTCACAATTCTAGAGGCTGAGAAGTTAAAAAACCAAGGCTGGAGAGCAAGAGGGTCCAGGACAATTTCAGAGATGTCGACAGGGGCAACTGGATAGGTGGAACTGATATTTTTCTGAAAGGGGGTTGACTATAGAAGAAATAGGATAGAGGAGAAAAACCGAGAGTCATTTTTGCATCTCCTAAGTGTGAGATGCCTGCTGGAGACCCGAGTGTCAGTGTCTGGTGGGTGCCCGGAGATATCAAGCTAGAGCTTGGAACAGGTTGTGACCGGAGGTTGTCACTCTGAGCTGCCAGCTTACATCTGGATCTCTGTCCTGGAGGCCGATGGAAGAAATTATTTCCAGGAGGAAGGAATAAAAATCTCTGTAATGTGCTCCTGTAAGAGACTGTATGAGAACTAGGGAATGACCCTGTTCTAATAGAGATCAAGAACAGCTGCAGGGAGTGGCGAGGTCGGAAGTCTGGGTCAAGAGAAAGCTGTCAGAGGGAACCAGCAGTTAGCGTAATGGCTATGTCGCTGGACTCCCACGTAGTCGACCGTGGTTCGCGTCCCGGCTGTCAGAGAGGGACTTGACGCTGCAAGTATAAAACTTGCTTAACTTGGGCTAGCAAAGAAATGGGTGTTGGAGGGGAATGTGAAGTCTGGGAGGCCTTCTTTGTAAGACTGGTGATAATATAATATTTTTATGTTTATGGGGATGATCCAGGAGAGGAGACTGGGCCGAAGGAGTCCAGTTTACAGTGGAGAAAGTGGCCTCTGACAAGAGTGTACACAGTTCATCTTATTTATTCATTTAAAGAGATTTTTGCTTTAAGGTGCTTGTGCTCTCTGGAGACAGAGACACACAGAGATAGTGAGAAGGAAAGTGAGAAATCACCCCCTGGGGTGGATGGCCATGCCATAATTCCCTTTCCTCCACACTCCTCCCAGGATCTTGGGCATGCCATGTGTGAGTTTCTAGCCACCACTAGGTTGGGGACTCAAACTGTGGTCGGACATGTGGGAGTCCAGTGACATAACCGTTATGCCACTTGCTGGCTCTCAGTTCATCCTTTTCCACAGGAAGGGAAGTAAGAGCAAATGGGAACAGACGGAGTCAGTTGCACGGCTATGGGAAGATGCAGAACCTCACTTGATTGCTTCTGTCCTGCCAGGGTCATAGCGGAGTGAAAGAATGGCGGAAGTGCAGGTTTAGGAGAGAAAACAAGGTATGGAAGAGCTCTCTGGAGAGTGGAAGAATGGGAAATACAGGATGCATGCCAGAAAGCAGAAGGGTTCCTCGTGGAGCCTTTGATTTGAAGTGAGGCTGATGAGCATAATAATGCCTTTATCTCTCCAGTGATTCGGGCGTCTGTGATTCAGGTGCAGGTTCCGAGTGGGGCTTCCAATGGATCAGGATTGAGGGAAAGGGGGGTTAGGGCATGTGTCATGCACTGAGCAATAATGATGGCGCGTGGAATCTAGGCGAATATGGGAGGGCCAGTGAACTGTGGACAGGTGCCATGGATTGCTGGAGTTGGGCCACTAGGAGAAAGGAATCAAGACAACAAAATGGAGCTAAGAGAACAGGACACTTGAAACTGAGCCGATAGAAACGGTGCAGCCATTTGTAAAGACAGTGTATAGCAAACGGGAGGCGAGGTGGCGGGGTGGAAAGTGAGGCCACGATAGCTGAGAAGGCAATGAAGCTAAAAGGTCAAGATATTGGAAGGAATTCCAAGTAGACAGTAAAATCACCCAGGGCTGCTGGGCAGAAAGCGACAGAGAGTCAGGTGTTGCATCTTCAAGAGCTGAAGAGCAGTAACCAGTGGGTCAGCGGGGAGGATGAATGGGGTGGTATAAAGTTGATGGCCTGGCTTTCCAGGGCAAAGAGGGGAACGTTTGACCCTCACATGGCATCTTGTATGATGGTCATATTATCTTGTTTTACCTTTCATTTTTGTTTGTATCCTCATTCTGTCTTTGTGACTAGCTGCAATTCCTTTCTGAATGGTGATTTTTTTTAAAAGTATTTTTTAGAGCTTTTTGCCTCAGGGTATGTGTGCTCACCAGGTAGCGATAGGAACACATGCACAGAAACAGTGAGAGGGAAAGTGAGAAATCGCTTCCCAGGAGAATGGCCATGGGCCAATCCCTTCTCCTTCATTCTCCTCTGAGGATCTTGGGCATACACACACGCGCACCTGGCATGATTTGGAAGCCACTGAGCCCAGGACTTGAACCGTGGTCAGTCATGTGGGAGTCCAGTGACATAACCACTATGTCATCTGCTGGTCCCAATTGTGAGTTCATTAAGTACAGGGATCATGTCTTCCTGATTTTCAGTCCCTGCAGTACCTAACACAGGGTCAATTCTACAGCAGACAATTATCATTTGTTGAATTAGATTGTTCAGAAGGTGGAAATTTAAAGATCAAGTAGCTAAAACCTTCAAGGATATAATGTTGAAATGAAATTTGTACCTAGATTTATTGTGTATACTAAAAACATAGCACTGTCAGCTAATCATGTAGTTGCAATTGTTTCCAGAGTTCCAAAGACATTAAAAATATAATTTGATCATAAATATTGCAAAGAAAAGCCCAAGGCCATTCTATTTGCATGAAAAGGTGCTGTTTCCTTATTTCTATACTGCAGGAATAAAAAATGTCTGGCAAGGAGCACCATTTACTACCTCTGACCATTTCCTGAAGCCCCCAAATATCTGTTCATCCAAGATTGCTCTTTGAGAGCTAAAGAATAATTAATTTTCTCTTTCAAAAGGAGCTATCTCCCAGTCTTAACAGAAGCTAAACCAAACTGGGCAATACAAAAATATCCTTTTAAATCTCCTCACTGTGCAATGTATATGATGAATAACAAAGATCAACAGAAAAAAAAAAAAGAAATTTTGATTGAAACTGTAAATTCCACTCAGATTTGCTTCCATAACTTATGTCTGTAAGCATCTAAATGTAAATTGTAGGAGTGAAGAACTGTTTTAAGTGATGTCCGAAATTGCCTTTGAAAACACGGCACAGTGTCAGCTCTGCAGTTCTCCCAGTGACATGGCAGTGGAGAGATGGTAGCCATCGCCCACGAGAGATTTTCATGGGTAATTCACATTCCCCTTGTGTCTTTCAATTACAGCTGGGAAAATGCAAAACGAATCAACTAAGATCAAAGATGCTTGATTTGTGCTCTTTCTTTCTCATCTTTGTCACCCCTTGCTCTTACTCTTTTTTCCCCCCTCTCTTTTTCTTTTCCTAGACACTCATAAACCAGAATCACTTAAAGATAATAGCTCCTTCAAAAATGCAACTCCACAGGATTTAATTAAACCATAAGTCCCAGACTGGCCTGGGGAGGCTGAAGTAGTTTGAGATGAATCTTTGCTCAGAATGAACATGGGCTTCTAGTGGCTTCAAGGTGTCACAGACCAAGTGCATTAAAAGAGAGATTTGGCTTGTTACTGGTTGTACGAATTAAATCATGGGCGAGTGAGCTAGCAGCCCTCACTTGTATGTGACCTTGGCTGTGGCCACATCCTTTCTTCCCACTTCCTTCTCTGTAAAGTGGACTTTCAATAACATCCTTCAACTGCATTGCTGCTTGGAAAACAACTTTTTCAATCGTTACCCCCAATAGTTTTTTCCTTGATGGTATTGAGGATATATCAGCTGGTGCAGATATTTAAGTAAAGATGGCAGGAATTATTTTGTTAATGAATACCTCATATCTCCTAGAGCCTAGAGTAAGGTAAATTAAAGTACATTAAGACAGAAGTTGCTCTCCTCTCTCCTTATCTGTATCTAGGGAAAACTGCTCATGCAAAAACATTGTTCTTGAAAATCTCTTGGCTGGCAGGATTATTATAATAGCTAACACTGACATTACACTCACTATGTGCTAGGGACCACTTAAATAATTGATCTATACAGATTGAGTATCCCTTATCCAACATGCTTGGGACCAGAACGATTTCAGATTTTTTTTAGTTTTAGAATATTTGCATATACCTAATGAGATATCCTGGGGATGGGACCCAAGTCCAAACACAAAATTCATTTATGTTTCATGTTCACCTTATACACATAGCCTGAAGGTAATTTCATACCATATCTTTGTATTGTAGCATTTTGACTACGACTTGTCACACAAGGTTAGGTGTGGAGTTTTCCACTGGTGGTATCATGTCAGTGCTTAGAAAGTTTCAGATTTTGAAGCTTCTTGGATTTCAAATTTTTGGATTAGGATGCTCAACATGTATTAACTTGCGTATGCCTCCTAATCATACTCTATGACAGATGCTGATATTATCCCCAAGGACAAGGACAGAAAAACTGAAGTAATTGGCCAAGGATTTCAACAGCGTGTGTATTAGTCAGCATTTTCTAGGAGACAGAATCAATAAGAGATGTGTGTGTGTGTGTGTGCATGTGTGCATGCGTGTGTGTGTGCAGACATGTATTTATTTATTATAAGGATTTGGTTCACATGATTATGGAGGCTGAGAAGTTCCAAGATCTGTGGTTGGTAAGCTAGTGGTGTAGTTCTCGTCTGGGTCTGATGGCCTGAGAACTATGAGAACTGTTGGGGTAGTTTTAGTCTGAAGGCTGAAAACAAAACAAAACACAAAAACTCTCATCTGACTTGGAAGGCAGGAAAAATTCCCTCGTATTTAGGGGAGGGCCAACTGTTTTGTTCTCTTCAGGTCTTCCGCTGATTAGATGAGTCCATCCCCACTAGGGAGGTCAATCACAGTTTAGTGACTCAATTGTTAATCTCATCCAAATGCTTTCTCAGACATACCGAGAATAAAGTTTGGCCAGAGAACTGGGCACCTCGTAGCCCAGTCAAGTTGACATGTAAAATGAACCATCACAGAGTGCAAATGGCTGAACCAGGATTTGGGTCTAGGTATCTTGGCTTCAGAGTACACATTTATGTCCTTAAATACTTATAGCCTCTGAAAGACCTTAGTAATTGTTGCTGTAAGCTGCTCACCATAAAGTCAATCAATGTCCCTGCACAGGGTTTGCAAAGACTTCATAATTTTTAGAAGTATAAACAACATTACCACCCTAAGAGAACTTTATAAAGAGTGATAGTTGGCTGTGAAAATATTTGATCTTCTTTCCAGGAGATATTATTTTAATATTTCAAAGTGGCCTAAACTAGTTCTTTGGTTGGCTTATGCTAAACTTCAAGTAAATCCAAATCTGGTATTTTAATAAGCCATAGAGGGGAAAACCCATTTTTTACATTTGTTTCTTTGAGTTTTACACACGGAGAGCTGTGACTGGACTGCAGATCTAAAGGCTGGGACTTACTTTTTGCCCCAGTCAGCTCTTCCTGGAACACAACAGTGAATGAAGAAGGCAATGGCCCTGTTCTTTTACTTTACAGCGAGGGATATAGTCAACAGATAAGTAAGCAAATATACAAAGATATAATGGAATGTCAGTCCACTTTATGTCAAAAATGGAGCCGGGAGAAGGGAGAGAGAGATGAGAGAGGTAAATGAGGTGGCTATTTACACACATGGGAGTCAGGGAAGGCTTCTCAGGGGAGGTGGACATTGGAGAAGAGATTTATGTAAAATAAAGGAGTGAGCCCAAAGATGCCCCAGTGAAAGAACCTTCTAGGTGGTGGAGGAAACTGGATGAACCAAGAACTTGAGTCTTCACCGTGCTTTAAGAACAGTGTGGTTGAAGTGAAGGAGGAAGGTGATGACCTCAGAGGGGCAGCCGTATCAGGTGCTTAGGGTCATTGGTTCATGGAAAAGGCTTGGAATTGGGGGATGGCAAACCACTGAAAAGTTTGGAATAAAAGAATAATAGGATTTGACTCGCATTTTGGACAATCTCTTTGGCAGGTTTGTGGAGAAGATATCTTGGGAGCAAGCATGTGTTAACCTGAAAGAAGAACTGAGGCTTCCTAAGTGAAATAGAGAGTTCATTGAGGCCAGAATAAGAAGTCACCCAGAGACATAGCAGTCAAGCTGCCCTGAACAATGTGTACCAAGAGCTTACCGAGTTCAGGGTGATTTCAAAAGCAGTCACACAGAGGGAGGAGAATGAATCAAAAGTCTTACCCCGGACAAAAGCTATATCGCCGGGAGTCTTGTACAGTTGTGACTGGCTAAATTCTATGATAAGGGAAGGAGGATGATCTGTAATCATTTTGGGGTCAGCATAGGAGTTAATATTGTCAAGTGGCTTCAGGGGAGAAAGAACAGGTTTACTGTCCAGATAGTACCATAAATATTTCTCCTTGGGAGCAGCGTGGTCCTAGAAGAATGACAAGAGTACCTGACACGCTTTGGTCAGGAGAGCTGACTTCCTTCAGTCTACACCCTGCCATATGAGCTTAGTTAATCAAACCTTGGAAAGGAGGCTGAAAGCCATTGTTCTTTTTTCTTTTCTTTGGCGTTTTCAGTCTCCAGGCTGATGATGGGCTATCAGAGTAACGTTCTTTCCTTGCTGAGGGGAGAAAGGAGATCAAAGGAGATGGTGAGACAGGGGTGAGAGCACGTTCCAAGATCGGTCACCTTCCACGTGCCTGAGTCCAGTTTCCTAAGTTATCTCCTGGCCCTACTTTGGAATGAATGAACTCTCCATTTTTTTTTTCTTTTTTTGGAGAGGTTTTTGCTATAGGGCTCGTGTACTCGCCAGAAAGACAGAGAGAGACAGAGAGACAGAAAACGAGAAATCACCCCCCAGGGGAGATGGCCACGCCACAATCCCTTCTCCTTTCTCCTCTTGGGATGTTGGGCACACATGCACACGTGCCCAGAGTGAGTTTAAGCCACTGGGTCTAGGACACGAACCGCATTTGACTACATGGGAGTCCAGTGACATAGCCATTACACTAACTGCTGGTCCCGGACTCTCCATTTTTAGAAAGCTTTCATTCCACATGTGGAAGCATGAAGGCTAATTAGGCAGCTCTTGTAATAATGCAGCTGAGAAGTGGGTGGTTAGGGCAGGGGGGGAAGCCCTGGAGGTGATGTGAATTATTTGGGTCTGGGTTATATTTTGAAGGTAGAAGGGAGGGGTTCGGCTGACAGAGTCACTGCGTGGTGTGAGCCAACTCTGTCTCAGTATTAGACCGCGGTAAAGGTGATCTTATAACTCAGTAGATTTATGTGTGGGCGAGCAGGTTGGACCCAATGGTATCTAAGGCCTGTCTCTCCAACACAGTGATTTTAATCACATTTACAACTTGCTCCCTGAAATATAACAACACGCAACTATTTTATCAGCTGCAGTTAAACTTTATTCTTCTTGTATCTGCAGCTCAGCGTATCTTCCTTTGATCCAGGGAGGTTTTTCATAGCCACATTAACAGTCCACCAACACAGAAGCCGGTGAGAGAACAGTGAATGACTTTTGGGTGTGTTCATGAAAATGGCAGGATGATGTAAAAAAGGAAAAAATGACAAGGAGAATTTCAAAGGTAGGTGTTTGTTAAGTAGATACAGGGGAAAGAAGCCTGCGGTGAAGAAAAACAGCCCATAACATAACAAAATATGTAAATAGCCCTCAGAAACAGACCAAAGAGAGGATTATTTCATTTAGCTGCATTAGTGAAGCATCATCTGGCTTTATATCAGGGAAAAAAATCCTTATAATCTACGGTGATAAGTATGTGCGCCCTGTATTATTCATGACATTTCCTGCTGCCAGATTCCTGATTGAGCTGGTGACTAGAAGACAATGCAGCCCTTCCTTCTCTCTTTCTTCCATTCTTTTTGTTTGTGCATTTTTTAAAAGAGGCTTTTGCCATAGGGAGTATGTATTAGTCAGTGAGACGGAGAGACAGAGAGTGAGAAATCACTCCGTGGGGATATGGCCATGCTGCAGTCCTTTCTCTTCCATTAGCCTCTTGGGATTTTGAGCATGCACACACGCCTGGCGTGAGTTTTAAGTCACCGGGTCCGGGACTCGAACCGCAGTCTTCTTTTCTTGGAAGCAGTTTTGCCTCAACTCTGCTTCCTCTCCATGTCTCTTAAAAGTCAGAGACAGGATATGATAAAGACATGCAGCAAGGCAAAGTGCCAGTCTGGTTAAAGACCCATAACCAGCTGGGATGGGCAGCAGCTCCCGGGCGAAGAGCTGGCACGAGGCGAAAGGGAATGAGAGGGTCAGGAGAGAGTGATTTTACCCGCGGTGCTGAAGGTCAGAAAGGTGTCAGGTATTAATTGCCTCTTGCGCCAAACAGAGTAAAGCTTTGTTTGATTTGCAGGTAGCTCTGAGGAGAGAGGGCTCATTTTCAGCCTGCGTGTTTGTATCATGTTCGTTAATTGGCCTATTGAGGCAGGTGGGCTGCTGTGAGGCAGCTGTGGGGAAGAGGGGCTGTGCGGGGTAGGGGTCTGCGATGGAGCTGGTGGTAATTGATTACAATTGCTTTCCGTGCCACCTAATAGATGACTTCTGAGCAATGACTTCTGCTCCTGCAGGACTTGGGGTGGCCCAGGTAGGCATTATTTAATTCATCTGTGTGAAAGTCAGCAACACAGGGAGATAAAGTGGGGATTAATCAGAACCATATGAGCTTTGGGGATGGCTGGAGCTAAATCAATCTAAGGGATCGTCTGGGAAATCAACTCCCTGTTTTCTGCTGGCTTTCGCAGTTTTATTTATTTATTTTTCTGGTGGTGGGGGGATATTAGAATCCTTTTTTCACTCACTTCTTTCCAGTTTGGTTCATCCTAATGAGCCCCAGAAAATTCACAAGTCAGGAGGAATTTGCTCTGACTGGAATTTCACTGCTCCGGCTCTGAATACTGATGACCGGTGAGTGTTACCGGGACACCATCCGATGGCCTGAGGCGCTTCTGAGCTCGTTCCAGGCACTGGCAAGGACTGCTGACAGCCCCTGAGACCCAGCGTGTCTGCCCTGCTACGATCTAGTCAGTGCAGGTGGCCGAGAGCACCTGAAACAGAGAATAAAACAACCAGAAATGAAGTGCCAGGCCTTTTGCGCTGGGCTTAGTAAGCAGGATAGAGGCAAATTAATTCAGGAACATTTCCCTTGGTTTGCAGTTATGAAATACAAATGATACCATCCTTGGCTTTGAAAGGATATTTGAATAGAAATGTATTGATTTGTAACATGCCGAGACTGCAGGGGCAGGAAGAGAGATGCTGTCCTCTGTCCTTAGCTTTGGACCACAGTAGCGACCCAGTGCACATTAGAACGATGCACATGCAGGCCTCCAGTTTCAGAAGCTCTCCATTGAAAGTCAGTGACTGGCAGAGGGCCGGCAGGTGGTACCGTGGGTAAGGTGCTGGACTCCCACATGGCCGACCATGATTTGAGTCCAGGACCCAGAGCCTGGACATGTGTGTGTATGTGTGTGCGTGCATGCCCAAAACCCCGAGAGGAGAATGGTGGAGAAGGGATTGCAGTGTGGTCATCCCCCCTGTGGGGGATTTCTTGCTTTCTGTCTCTCTGGCAAGTGCATGCACCTTATAGCAAATAAATAAATAAATAAATCTCTCTTAAAAAAAAAAAAAAGTTAGTTGCTGGTGGGGCCAGCAGATGGTGTGGTAGTTAAGGCACTGGATTCCACATGGCCAACTCTGTGTTTCCAGTCCTGAATCTGATGGCTTGAGAACTAAACCGGGCATATGCACGTGTGTGTGTGAGAGTGCTCCAAGTCCTAAGGACAACGGAAGAGAAGGGATTGCAGTGTGACAACCTCCCTGAGAGATGATTTCTCGTGTCTTCTGTCTCTCTGGCCAGTGTATGCACCCTAGGGAAATAAAAAATTTAAAAAGGAAAAAAAAAAACAACTCACCTCGGTTGGTAGTACTCGGTTATAAGGGACCCCTGGATGATCTAAATGTGCTTATCCTGTTTTTGAAATAACATTGAGATGAAAGCGGACATTAAATCATCATAAAACTTGAAGGTGATCAGAATCATATTCATGGAGTTCAAGGAGTCCATGAAGAGAGACGTTGGGCTATAGGAGTCCTCTGAAATAAATCCTGGGGCAGTAAGCGACTCCTCGGGTGTCATTAGGTAGCCAAATGTATTCTTTTAGGTCTCCCGGGTCCTATGAGTTGATGCTCCGGTGCACTTAATGCTTGCCCTACCCGTGTCCCCATCATTTTCCACCCTCTTTTGTTCCAGGGGACACGGAACAACGAATAGGTATCTTAGATGGCTTGTTACCAACAAAACATAGCAGGGTTAATGAAAGGGCTAGGGATTTCTAAGATAAATTTCTTTTACAGGATCCAAAGATTTTGAAACATGATCTTGAATGAATAAACACAAAAAGATTCAGATGAGACAAAGAAGTTCTTCATCTGAATTTGAAAAAAAATCTAATCAGAGAAATGGTGATAAAGTCAAAATCATGGTACTAGATTTCAGGCTCCTTTATCACTTGTAAGATCTCGAAGCAGCTCTCCTCATTTGGTTGTTCTTTTTAACGTGTCAGTCTCTTGGTATGTGTGGTGGGTTTTTTTCTTTTCTTTTCTTTTCTTTCTTTCTTTCTTTTTTTTTACAGACTTCAAGAAAGATGGTCAAGATATATGAGTCAGTATCTATTTCTGTAAATATGTTTATTCTGAAAATACACATTGTTTTCTCAATGTAGCATCTTTAGCCATGTATAAATCAAAGTTGTCTTTATGAGGGGACTTCAGAAAGTTCATGGGAAAATGGAATTAAAGTGCATTTTGGTGCAAACAATTTTGAAATCCAGGCAATTTTCTTTCTTTTTTCTTTTTTGGTATAGGGTGCATGCACTCGCCAGAAAGACAGAGAGAGACAGAGGGACAGAAAGCAAAAAAATCACCCTCCAGGGGGGATGGCCACACCGCAATCCCTTCTCCTCCATTCTCCTCTCGGGATCTTGGGCATGCATGCACACGCTCCCAGTGTGAGTTTAAACCACCGAGTCTGGGATTTGAACCATGGTCGACTACATGGGAGTCCAGCAACATAGCCATTACACCATCTGCTGATCCTGCAGGCAATTTTTTTTTTTAATATACTAATTTTGCATGAGCTTTTGAAGATTCTTTGTGTGTTATTGACTAAATGGGCCACTGGCAATTTTAATGACCCTGTAAGTCCTGTTGACTTTATCTTATGTTTTTCTAAAGTTCCTTTCTTTCATGAAAAAGAGAGAGGGAGTAAGAGAGAGAGAGAGAGAGAAGTGCCCTCAACAGAGTCTCATGCTGCATTCTAACCTCTCCCGCCAACCCGCCAACCTTTATGGCCAGCGAAAGTCACAGGTTCATATACCTAGCGTGTCCTGGTCTACTGGTGGGCAAAACTTCACCTTTGAGCATGGTTAGAGCAGTGCATTATTGCCGTGCCACTGAGCTGGACCCATTTTCCTGTTATAAAGTCTAACAGGACCAATCATGAGGTGGACCAATCATGAGGTGCCGGATATGCAAATCTGAGGGATTCTAATGGCCAATCAGAGTATAACTTTGAAGGTGAGGTTTTGAAGAGAAGCCAATCATGGCTTTTGACATTGTGTAATTGTTTGCTCTCTGAGAAACCAGTGATATTCGATATTGGTGGCTCTGATCTCAACTAATCAGGCCAGATTCAGACCCTGAGGAAGGACTAAGAACACTTCAGGGATAGAGGAAGGAGAGCTCTTTCAATGTCAGAATAAGAAAATGGAGTAATGTGAGTCAACTTGTGTTAAACCTTAACTAGACTGAATGTGGGAAGGCCACGAAGGAGGTGTCTTCTCTGCAACCATGACTGACATTGAGAACGGTTATTTGAAGAACTCTGCCAGAACCACACGTTGTACAAAGACCACTGCATCCTAACACAAAGATTACCTCTGTGAGGGCACTTACCTGGTTATTTGAAGAACTCTACCAGAACCACACCTTGTACAAAGACCACTGCACCCTGACACAAAGATTACCTCTGTGAGGGCACTTACCTGGAAACCACCTGTCTGGTTGATAACAACTGGTGCCAACACTGGCACACTAACAAGGAATGGTGTCAATTTACCCTCGTTGTCAATCCCTGAAACAATGACATGATCCCCTTCCCCCTGGTGGCCTTTGCCTGTAAAGTAATGCTAAAATCTATAAGACCCCGGTACATGTATCCTTGTGTGACTTGGATATTGTGGTACCTGGGTGTCATCCTTGATGCCGGCCCAAGTAAATTCCTTT
This sequence comes from Tupaia belangeri chinensis, assembly GCF_000334495.1. Classification (NCBI taxonomy): domain Eukaryota; kingdom Metazoa; phylum Chordata; class Mammalia; order Scandentia; family Tupaiidae; genus Tupaia; species Tupaia belangeri. The sequence continues at coordinate 2,068,424 of NW_006204841.1, forward strand.
TACTTTACATACTTTGCTCAGTGTACCTCTCTAGTTGATACTATATTTTCTTTTTGCCAAAGGGTACATTTGTACCTGAAAGAGAGGAGAGAGAGAGACAGACAGACAGACAGAGACAGAGAGAGAGAGAGAGAGACTCTCAGCGAAGCGAAAAGAGAGACAAGGAAAGAAACTGGATTTCCATCTTACCTACGTAGAGGAGAGTGCGAGAGAACTAAAGACAGGGCTAAATGAACTTTCTGAGACACATAAGCAACGCAAAGTAGATAGGGCTCCAAGCCTTGCAGAATCATTGGTTTCTATGGTGGAGAGGCTGAGAAGAGAGAAGGAAGTAGTTTGCTGGGTTGTATTCACAGCTCTGCTCTCCTTGCATTCTTTCCTTGGGCACCCCGAGGCTTTGTGACCTGTAGAGGTGCCAGTCTCATCCTGGGTGCAGGTTGAGTGAGAGTGAGTCACACTGACTGTTTGGTGTCCCAACCCGGGGGACAGTTGAACAGGTTTCCTGAGGGAAGGAGTGAGAGACAGGACGAACGACGCAGTGTTCCAACTCTTCAGGGTCTTCTGGAGACTCCGGAGATGACACGGTGTCTCAACTCTTCAGGGTCTTCAGGGTCGGCTGGAGATGATGCAGTGTTACAACTCTTCAGGGTCTTCAGGGTCGTCTGGAGATTGTGGGCCAGGGATCGTGGTTATATACATGTTGGTGGGACGTGATTGGTTGGTTGCAAAAGGTGGGTTATGATTGGTTGCTTTGTGGACCAATCATGAGGTGCCGGATATGCAAATCTGAGGGATTCTAGTGGCCAATCAGAGTATAACTTTGAAGGTGAGGTTTTGAAGAGAAGCCAATCATGGCTTTTGGCATTGTGTAATTGTTTGCTCTCTGAGAAACCAGCGATATTCGCTGGTGCGCAGCCTCCCAGTTTGGTGGCTCTGATCTCAACTAATCAGGCCAGATTCAGACCCTGAGGAAGGATTAAGAACACTTCAGGGATAGAGGAAGGAGAGCTCTTTCAATGTCTAGTAGACTTGGACAAAAATAAAGCAGCTGATTTGGACAAAAATGAAAACTGCAGCTGATTTTTGCTCTTCAAGTGTGATTGCTACCCACCCAGTCCCAGGCTGTCAGTGTGTCTGCTGAGTGGGTTCCATTCCCTCCTTCTAAATAAGCTGCTGGCTTATTTAGAAGGCAAGCCCACTGTGAAGACAGGCTTTTTGCATAACTCTTCAGGTTTTCTCACTGATGAATAATATTAAAAACACCCATTGGGGGACCAGCAGCTGGCATAATGGTGATGTCACTGGATTCCACATGGTTGACTGCAGTTCTAGTCTCGAACCTGGTGGCTTGAAACTCACATCGGGTGCAAGTGCATGTGTGCCCAAAATCCCAAGAGGAGAATAGAGAAGGGATCACAGTGTGGTCATGCCCCCATTGCGGGTGTGTGTGTGTGTGATTTCTCTCTTTCTGTCTCTCTGTCTCTCTCTGTGTCTCTCTGGCGAGTGCATGTGCCCTATAGCAAAAATCTCTGTTAAAAAACAAAGCAAAACAAAAAGATCCATGAGAAAACCAATAATCATGCTCTTAGACACATCACAAAAGCAAGACATTAACAAGAGGTAGGCTTCATTAGCTGAGCTCTTATTTCCATAATATCCATGAATAACTGAGCTTGGAGTGGAACTCTCTTTCATTATACCCAGAGCTCTGACGTGGAGACGTAAAGTGCCCTCCAGGGAGCATCTCCTCCCCTTTAAACTGCAAAAGAGGAAAAAAAATCGACTGGTTCTCTTGCATATAAATGTTTGGCAGACACCCGAGCCTATTCTTTTCTGTCTTATTCTAGATTATGGAGATAGAACACAGTTCTCACGTTGGGAGCTCAATTCCATATCCCCCAAACTGGGATGTTTCATATATTTTTTTCAGTTCCCTGTCATGTATGACCGACTCATTTTATCTGTCTGCAAAATATTAACTTTGTGGAAATGTTATACAACGGGTTTCAAAATGTCCATGAAAAATCCATATTTAAAAAAAATGCATGGATGTAAACATTTTTGTGTCAAAATAAATTTGTACTTTGATTGAATTTTCCATAACTTTTTTTTTTTAGAGGTTTTTGCTATAGGGCACGTGCGCTCGCCAGACAGACAGAGAGACAGAAAGTGAGAAATCATCCTCCAGAGGGGATGGCCACACCGCAATCCCTTCTCCTCCATTCTCCTCTCGGGATCTTGGGCACACACACACACGTGCCTGGCCTGAGTTTTAAGCCACCGGGTCCGGGACGCGAACCACGATCGACTACGTGGGAGTCCAGCGACATAGCCATTATGCTAACTGCTGGTCCCCATAACTTTTTAAAAAAGTCTATTTCCTGGACCAGCAGATGGGATAGAGGTTAGGTAACTGAACTCCCATATGGCCAACCATGGTTTAAGTCCTGGACCTGGAGACTTGAATGAAACTCACGCCAAGTGTGTGTGCGTGCCTGTCCAAAATCCTGAGAGGAGAATGGAGAAGAAGGGATTGCTACATGCCATCCCCTGGTTGGGGGGCGGTGGGGGGAAGTGGTGACTTCTCACTTTCTCTCTCACTGTGTCTATTTCCCTCTCTC
>NW_006204841.1:2071075-2086905 GCF_000334495.1 Tupaia belangeri chinensis
TTGCCCTCTCTGTGGCGAGTGCGTGCACCAAGACAAAAACCTCTTAAAATATAAAAAAGTGTATTTCCTCCATGAGAGAGAGGAAAAGACATTCTCAACAAGATTTCATACTGCGATGTCTTCCTCCAGCTCCCCAGGTGGTCAGGTTCATGGGCACATGCATCCCACATGTACAGGTGAACCTGGGAAATGAACCTGTGGTTGTCCACGTGGATCCAACATCACTTGAGCAGCATCTTAACACAGTGCCACCTAGCAGGCTCCTTCCACAAACTTTCTGAAGCAGTTGGTATTCATTGGAGTAATCAGGAAAAGCAAGATAGTCCTTCATTGGCCACATGGGTGCTGTTAGTCTTTATTCTGTGTACCATTATGGTATGTATTCAAGATAAAATGGATACTGACTTTAATATTAATTTGAAGAGAAACTATACACAGGAAAGTAAGTTCTATGTGAATACTAAAAGTGATGCCTCAAGATAAATACATTAACTATAAATTTTCTGGTGTCAGGATTACCTGACCTGTGAGTCATCATCAATGGTGCTGAAAAGTATATGAAGACACAGAAATGATCTATCTATCTTAAAATTGGGATATTTGGTTAATTTTTTTCCCTCAATGACCTAAAGTGATTTGGTATAGATAAAGCCAGAAGCACGCATTCAAATGATTGTTAATAAGGTCTGTTGTACCTAGTGACCCTTGGCATATGGAGTTATTGACCCCATGTACTCCCAGTGGGTTACTCCTATTCAATTATCTTAGGAAAATAATTCAAGTGAAGAGCTATTAAGAAATCTCTTCACGGGCTGAACTTTTGAGATAGCAAAACAAGATAAAAATGTGCTTTTATTAGGTGAAAAATTAAGATAAGACAACCCATCTTATTCACAGGATTGAAATTCTATTTTAATTTTGTAACCTTGTGAAAGGTCACTTGGTCTTATGACTTTGTCATTCTTATGCTCACATACCTACAATAGCTCCCCAAGACCTGGACAGGCTGAAGTTCTCCTTGGTAGCCTAAGTCTCCTGTATACTCACTTGCTCTTATACCTCCTCCTGGCTTGGCACCTTAGCCTCAGGAGCATGCGACATCGCTAACTCCCCATTCACACTTCTCTCTCAGAGTGGTTTTTATTTTTATTTCCAGTTGAGTTTTTTCCTTCATCCCTACAATCTCCCTTTGTTCTGTTTCCTGGCTGAAATCTTGCTTAAAGACCCTCTACAAGTGTTCCCAAAAATATTAATTTCCCTACTTGGAATGAATTCCTTCCTCTTCTTCACTTTTTTTTTCCCCCATAGGGTGAGTGCACTCATTAGAAAGAGACAGATCGAGATGGGGGAAAGCGAAAAATCACCCCACTACCCCACCAGTGGAGATGGCCACACCACAATTCCTTCTTGTCTGTTTTCGTCTCCAGATCTTGGGCACACGTGCACAAGCACTTGGCATGGTTTTAAGCCTCCCATCTGAAACTCTAGCTGCGCAGTCGGCCATGCTGGATCCAGGGCCTTAACTATCATGCTACTTCTTCACACTTTTACACAGTGGTTCCCTGTCCTGGCCTCACATTAGTCCTATGGAGAGTTAAAACAATACTTATGCTGGGGTCTCACCTTCACACCTCAAGTCTCTGCACAGAATCTTCACTTTAATTTTTTTTTGAGTGTTTTTTTTCTTATTGGGTGCTTGCGCTCGCCAGAAAGACAGAGACAGAGAGATAGAAAGCGAGAAATCACCCCCCAGAGGGGATGGCCACGCCGCAATCCCTCCTCCTCCATTCTCCTCTTGGGATCTTGGGCACGCACGCACACGTGCCCAGCGTGAGTTTAAGCCACTGGGTCCGGGACGCGTACCGTGGTTGACTACATGGGAGTCCAGCGACATAGCCATTACTCTTAACTGCTGGTCCCTTCACTTTAATTTGAACAATGAGCAGTAATAACCTTCCTGACCCTTCTTAGATGCATGTGGCTAATAGCTCCTTTCAAGGACAGCAGTAAGGGACTTGCTTGATCCATTGGAGCGAGGTTGGAGGTGACATAATGGGGGCAGATCCCTCTCTGGGATCCAATGGGAATGGAGGAGTCTGACGCAGCTGCCTCCACCCACCTGTATTACTAACTGGGTGACCCACGCTTGTGAGGTACTAGACATCTTCAGGCCCATCAACAGAATCAATAGGAGACATTGACATGACAGGTGTGGGAAATCAAGCCTGAGTAGCCCTGCTATAGAGACTATTGAGATGAGTCTTGAAACTCATGCTACATTGGTTTTGTTGTTTCCCATCTGTAATTTAATGAGTCTGTAATTATTTTATTCTTTGGTAACACTTTTTTTTTTTTTGTCACATTACAATAAACACTTTCACGTCGTCTTGTTTCTGTACAAACAGCGAAGCTCACAATTTTGTCACATTTCCTTAGTTGATGCACTCTCCTACTGGGTCTGACGACTATTTCACACTTTGTTTCTCCAAACCTTCATTACACCCTCCCTCCTCCTCACTCTTGGCGATGGGATTGCTCCCTACTATGAGAAAGCATAAGGGTTCGGGAAAGGACATCTTTATCCCTTACCTAGAAACATAGCAATCCACGGAATATACACAGTGGACTTCATTTTCCTTGCTGTCCCTTGGTTCCAGTAAAGCCATACCCTCCTCCCCTGTGACTGATCCCGTCCCCTTTCACTTTTTCCAAACTCGGCTTCTGCTTAGTTATGATCCTTTCTAATGGGTCATCCTCACCGCTATATAGACAGATTATGGCATCTGCTATCCTAAGAAAAAAAATTCTCTATCGACCCTTCATGTTCTCTATTAAGCTTTTGTGTCAGCTTTAAGAATGTGCATGCATGGAGCGGGGAGGTGGCATGGTGGTGAAGGACACTGGACTCCCACATGGCTGACCGTGGTTTGAGTCCTGGAACTGGCAGCTTGCTTTCTTACTTTCTCTCTATCTCTCTGTCCCTCTCTGGTCAAATTAAAATAAATAAGTAAATAAAGTTACATTTAAAAAAATTCTTTAAAAAATGATGTGCATGCAGACACCCTACTAGAGAGAGCACTATGGCCCAGGGATCTAGCTGCTGTGTTTGGAATCTATCCTGCCTTCGTATGGCAACAAGCTTCCCTTAGGCTGCTCCCCACCAGGGACCGACATTGGCTGGGATCTTGACAGTCTTGGGAGACACAGGTTTCCTTTGCTGGTCAACTCCAGCTCAAGAAGGGAAGTGTGGCTGAACTTTGCATGAACTGTGTGGCAGTCTAGCCTGCTTCCCCTCAGTCCTCTCTTGCTCTCTCTCCACTCAGTGTCAGACGTGCATTATTGCCTGACAGCTCGGCTCTCCTCTAACTTCCTCTGCATTTCTTTCTTCTTTAGAATTTCAACATAGAGCGTGTGCACTCACCATAGAGAGCTAGAGAGAGAGGGAATATGAGAAATGAGCCTCCCCCCAACTCTCTGGGGGAAGGTCATGCCCTAATTCCTTCTCCTCCATTTTCCTCTAGGAATTTTGGGCACATGCACATACAAACTTGCTGTGCTTTTAAGCTACCAGGTCCAGGACTTGAACTGATGAGTTGGCCATGTAGGATCTAGGTACTTTAACCTCTATGCCCTTCCACCTACTGCTCCTCTGCATTTCTTTTTACATAGCATTTTTCTCTAATGATGTCTTTCCATGTGCAGTCCACACTTGAAGTCTGCTTTGTGAAGGGCCTAGACAAACATGCCTCTCTAATTCCTTTGCTCACTTTCTCAGCAAAATTCTTCTTTGGAGCTGCTCATTCTCTCCTGCCAGATCTCTCAAATCCTCTGGATTCAAACTTTCTCCTCACCTCCAACAGAACTGCGCTCGTTGCATCACCAACCTCCATCTTGCGAGACCCATGAGTTGGTTCTCACACTTCGTCTTACTCTGTGAACACCAGCAATGGCGAACACCTCCCTTCAAAGTCCTTTTCCAGTTGGTTGTCATATTGCCATGCTTTCTTATGTTTCCTTCTATCTCGTTCCAAGACTCTTCTGTTGACTTCCTCTCATTTTTACCTGTAAGTGTTGGAGTGCCCTTCAATAAAGCTCAGACCTCTCCTCTATCTACTCTTCTTCAGAAAGCCTGTCTAGTCTCATAGTTTTAAATAATGTACATATGTAATTCCCAGGTGCAAATATCTAGTCTTAGTCTTTCCACACATCTTGGTTTGTAGATCCAGCTTCCCCTCTGTTGTCTAATATATACCTCCAGTTAAGATGCATATCTTAAGGTGGACCCTCTAAATTGTGGAGGGGGAGGTAAGAGGGAAACGAAGAAGGAAGAGGCACGTCTGTGCCTGAGACGCATTTGCGTACTGACCCTAACTGTGCAGTGGGCAATGAACGGACATAACAGGGCACTCACAGGCTCGTTTACTTGGCACTTAGTTTCCCAAAGGGTCATGAGGAAGAGCTCTCCCTTGGAGTAGTCTGTGAGAGAGAGAGAAAGGAAGGAACTTGAGTTGTTTATGTCTCTTCATCTTGGATTCCTCATTGGTCAAGGCTCATCCCAGGGAGAGCTCACTTCTTCAGCACTTCTGGATTGTAATATGTCATCTGAGAACGTTCCATGACCCTCGGTGTGGAGATTTACCTATGTTTTCATGGGAGGGGCTGCCTACCACAGGTGGGTGTGCTAACTTATGGGAAAAAGGCACAGGCAGTGCTGGGAGTCTGAGATGGTTCACAAGCTGTGTGAGCCCATACGCCGTCCAAAGTCGAACTCAGATTTCTTTCCCATTCCCAGTTAGTCTCCTTGCTCCCACTTTGCCCTGTTAGATTATTCTCCATTTGCAGCTAGAGTGATTTCTAAAAAAAAAAAAAAATCATAATGGGACCCGCAGGTAGCATAATGGCTGTGTCACTGGACTCCCATGTAGTTGACTGCAGTTCAAGTCCTGGACTCGGTGGCTTGGATCACACCGGGCGCGTGTGCATGCGTGCCCAAGATCCCGAGAGGAGAATGAAGGAGAAGGGATGGCAGTGTGACGATCTCCCCTCAAGGGTGATTTCTTGCTTTCTGTCTCTCTGTCTCTCTCTGTCTTTCTGGCAAGTGCATGTGCCCTATAGTAAAACCCTCTCCAAATAAATAAATAAATAAATAAATAAATAGCACAGTGTAATGCACTTGTCCTAACCCAATAGTTTTTCATCATCCGTTTTTTGTAGAACACAGTCCGAAGTCTCACTGGAGGCCTACAGACCTTAGGAAGAAGACCTCTCCGACCTCATTGCGTCCTCGTTCTTGGGCTCCAGACACCTCCCGACTTTGCTCGAACACACCGAGCTTGTTTCACCTTAAGATCTTCGCACATACTGTCCTTCCTGCCTGGAACGCTCATCCAGATTTCCCCCAGCTCATGCCTTCCTTTCATTTCTTTGTCACTTTGTGATCAACGTTTAAGTGAGGATTTTCCATACTACAGTGTACACAAGGACAGAAATCACCTACTGACACGCTTTTCAGAATGTAGCCCTGTCATTCAGCAGCACCTGACTGTGGAATTTTGTGTATGTATGTGCCTAGGAGGAAATAAACCAGGGTAAGAGGAAGGACAATGAAAAAGGTTTTTTTTGAGAGGTTTTTGCCATAGGGTGCGTGCGTTCACCAGAAAGACAGAGAAAGACAGAGAGACAGAAAGCGAGAAATCACCCCCCGGGGGGGATGGCCACGCTGCAATCCCTTCCCCTTCATTCTTCTCTCAGGATCCTGGGCACGCACGCACATGCGCCTGGTGTGAATTTTAAGCCACCGGGTCCGGGACGCGAACCGCGATCAACTACATGGGAGTCCAGCGACGTAACCATTACGGTAACTGCTGGTCCCAGGACTCTGATTTTTTGGGAACTGGTGTCTGCTTCACTGCTGATTTCTCACTAGCCAGAATAATGCTCACCACATAGTAAGCACTCAGTACTTGCTGAGAGAGTTAATTTTGAAATGAGGAAGTCTAGGTGTCAGGACAGTAGAGAAAGGGGGAAGGGAAGTGGCATTTACCATTTATTAAGATATGTCACCTCGGGAACCAGCAGTTAGTGTAATGGCTATGTCGCTGGACTCCCACGTAGTCGACCGCGGTCTAGGTGTCAGGACAGTAGAGAAAGGGGGAAGGGAAGTGGCATTTACCATTTATTAAGATATGTCACCTCATAGCTCTCTCCTTTTTCGCTCCTCTGGGTTACAAAGAGATCTATTCACTGTAGCCAGAAGAAAGCGCCACCATACAAAACCCAGCCACACGGAGTGAACAGCGTGCTTAAAGGGTCGCTTCCCCTCAATTCTTCATCAGGCGGCTTTGTGCTTCTCTAGCCTCTTGGTCACAAAGGAGGCAGTGGATTTACCAGCAATAACGCGTAGGAGTGGTTGGGGCAGCCTGCCTGGTGGTCCCATTCTTAGATCTTGATGGGTTGCTTCTGGTCTGCCTCTTTTGTTGTGTCAGTGACTCAAAACAGATCCCCCTAGGTACTCACTGGTCCTGAAGAGGGAACACAGGTGGCAGGTCCAGCCCTGGGTTTTGTAGGCAGTCCCTCTATCCGTGCCTGTGGTGTGAGGGATGCAGCCTTCTGCTGGTAAGGAAAAGAAAACAGTCTCATAAGGACTCACATTGGCAACATCTGCTTAGTTCGGGTAATTTTAGATGGCTAAAACCCACATCTCAGAATGATGAGGGCTCCTATCATCTTACAAATGATTGCTTCCACGTCTCTAAGCACCCGCCACAGTAATTAATAGACTGTAAGGGCTGAGAAGAAATAGGGCCCTTATTAAGCTCAGGAAATAGCATCCCTCCAGGGCGAACTGACATAGAGAAAACAGTGGAATGGTTTTTCTCTCTCAGAAAAGCCTAAAAAAAGTCTTACTCTGGCTCTCTTAAAAAAAAAAAATGTGTTGTAGTGAGTTAAAGATTTTAATATTTCTGTTAACCTTTCCTTATCTGGATATCATTGTTTAATGAACCCCTACTATGATTCAAAAGAGAAGCAACCTTATTTCAAAGAACATTACAAGGATAAACATTGAATTTTAAAGATACTAACCAAACTCCATTGTTACTGAGACCCGTATTTTCCCCCAAAGATAGCACTTAGTGGAAATAACACTTTTATTTTTAGTATTTCTGGGTGGAAACATGAGATTAGCAGCTAATTGTACTAGACAGATGATAAAATTGTACTAGACAGATGATAAAATGATAAAGAATAATTTTGCTATTTTTCAGGACCAGCAGATGGGATAATGGTTATGTTGCTAGGCTCCCACGTGGTTGACTGCAGTTCGAGTCCCGGACCTGGTGGTTTAAAACTCACGCCAGGTGTGCGAGCGTGCATTCCCAAAATTCCGGAGGAAGATGAAGGAGAAGGGACTGCGGTGTGGCCATCCCGTGCTGGGAGGTGATTTCTTGCTTTATGTCTCTGCCTCTCTCTGTCTTTCCAGTGAGCGCATGTACCCTATAGCAAAAATCTCTCTTAAAAAAAGTGCTTTCACTACTTTTCTATCTTTTGCAGCACTTTGTATTGTGCTTCCAGCAAGGTGTAAGAAATGTACCTTTGGGGCCAGCAGGTGGAGTAGTGGTTAAGGTGTTGGACTCCCCACATGGCCAACAGTGGTTTGAATCCCAGACCTGATGGCTTGAAACTCACACTGGGTGCATGTGTGTGTATGTCCAAAATCCCAGGAGGAGAATGGCGAAGGGATTGCAGTGTGGCCCATCCCCCATGGGAAGGGTTGATTTCTCACTTTCTTTCTCAATGTCTCTCTCCGGCAAGAGTATATGCCCTGCAGCAAACAAAAACCAAACCAACTTTAAAAAGTAGATATATCTTGAAAAAAAGCATGACTGTAAATGTAGACAATAGTGGTAACATAGGAAGTGGAACTTTGATTTTATAAGATGTGGATCCCCTTTTATCCAATAGATTTTATTCTCTTTTAACTATCAAAACAAAAACCCTCCAACGAAAAGCGAGGAGATGGAGTGCTTAGTTTTACATCGATGTGAACTTAAGTACCATCAAAATGGGCTCTTTGTCAGCATAACTCTGGTTCGTATAGCTCTGTGTGCCGAACAGAACACTTTGGCATAAATCTCATTTGATCCTCGAAGTAATCTCTTCCGAATTAGATCCCAAAACCTCCTTAGACCCAGGAAAGGCTTCCAAATATTTCATTATCACTGGAGACTCAATCTATTCCAGACCATGGAAATGAAATGTCCTTTGGGAAGGAACTCTTCGGTCATCATGGCTTTCTGCCAGGGGCCAGTGCAGGATGATCTGTTTGCTAAAATGCGTAGACTCCGGGTAGATATTTGAGTGTGATGCTTTGATACTATGTTATGCAGGATATGGAAAAGGCATACTGTCATGATGGATAACCCTCTGGCTTAGTGTTTTAACAGAAGAAGTTTGTGTTTTGCTTATAAAGATGAGTACCAATCCAGGTGACTCTGTCTGGTGGACACCGAATGCTCACCATCCTGTAACTGCACCATCGGAAACAGACACCTCAGCCACTGCAGGACTGGCTGTGCTGCGGAGTCTGCATCAGTAATTAAATGCTTTGCCCCAGGAAAGACACAGACCACTTCCCCTTACCTGGGCATGGAAGTTGAGGGTACTTTGAAGAGTTCATGGATGACTTAAGCAGCGGAGCAGAGGTAAATGAGATGCTCTACGAGGAATCCCATGTGGAAGGTTCCTGGTTCAGGGATAGAGGCCCTCCTGAGTGCACTGGACGTGTAATTACCTACTATCCAGCTGGCCAAGGCTGGGGTGGGTCGTGGTGTCAGAACCCTGTCAGGGGTGCTGTCTCTCTTGTTCATGGGGAAACGAATGAATAAACATAAGAAAGAGTTCATTAAAAATGGAATTAAGGGGCCAGCAGTTAGTGTAATGGCTGTGTCGCTGGACTCCTACGTAGTCGACCATGGTTCGCATCCCGGACCTGGTGGCGCGTGTGCATGTGTGCCCAAGATCCTGAGAAGAGAATGGAGGAGAAGGAATTGCGGCGTGGCCATCCCCCCTGGGAGGTGATTTCTCACTTTCTGTCTCTCTCTCTGGCGAGCGCACGCGCCCTATAGCAAAAACCTCTCAAAAAAAAAATGGAATTAAAACATCAGTTTATTTGGTGCAAAAATATTTAAAATCCATGCATAGATTCTTAATAGTATGTATTTTCCAGGAACTTATTATTATTTTTTTTTTCCAGAGTGAGATTTTTGCTATTGGGTGTGTGTGCTCACTGGAGATACAGAGAGAGACAGAGGGATAGAAAGTCAGAAATCACACCCCAGGGGGAATGGCCACACCACAGCAATCCCTTCTCTTCCATTCTCCTCTTGGGATTTTGGGCACGTATGTACATATGCCTGGCGTGGGTTTCAAGCCTCTGGGTCCAGGGCTCAAACCGTGGTTGGCCATGTGGGAGTCCAGTGACGTAACCACTATACCAGCTGCTGGTTCCTTTCATGAAGTTTGTAAGGACTTCTTGTATAATCTTCCCATGTGCCAGGAGGGGCAGAAAACCAGATATAGAAGAACCAAGGATTTTCTACAACATATTTTTTATCAATCAACAAAAAAGTATCAAGTTTTGAGCTTTTCCCCCTAGAGTAGAAGCATTTAATTACTGATGCAAACTCTTCAGTGCAGCCAGTACTACTGCAGCGGCTGAGAGGTGTCTGTTTCCGGTGGTGCAGTTACAGGATGGGAGTATACTTAGCCAGACTGTCAAGCCCTGTGGCCTTTGTCCATATGTGGCTCACGATGTTTATTCTGTAATGGCAGAAATGACTTTTTTAAAGAACAATTATGCTGGGCTCCAGATTTTCTCTGATATCGGATAGAGGGAGCTAAACATAATATAAAAGCCACTCAGTACATTGGACAAATTTAGTGAGGAGAGGGAATTGGCCTGGCAGTTTTGATAGTGTGCAGAATAAATAACTAGTTGATTGTCCGCAGTAGTCATTTTCCGGTGCATCGGCGAACACTGTGAGAAATGCCTTTGGTCAGGGCCTTTCTCCTTGCAATTACACGGAGGCTAGAAAGCAGATGCAGGAGTTGGGAAGAAGATAGAAAGACCCAGGGTTGTGGGTATTGTGGGTAGCACTCTCGGGAGCCTGGCTTTGGGCTAGAGACCAAATTGCCCTCCCTGGAGGATGTGACTTTAGCCTCCTCCCTGTTGATCTCAGACTAGCTAGTAAATTGGATTTAAAAAACTTTGGTTATTAAGGCCAGTGTCAACTCTACCTAAGTGAGCTCCCTCATGATGGCTTTTGTCCAAAACAGTAATTCCTTTTTTTTTTTTTTTTTTTTAGATTTTTGACAAACAGCACATGTGCTTGCTGGAGCGACAGAATGATAGAAAGTGAGAAATCACCCCCAGTGGGGATGGACACATTACAATCCATTGTAATGGAATCTTTCACTCTTCTCTTGGGATTTTGGGCGTGCAAGCACACGTGCCAGGCATGAGTTCCGAGCCACTGGGCCCTCGACTTGGACTGCGTCAACCATGTGGGAATATCGTACCTTAACCACTGTCCTACCCGCTGGCCCCAGTGATGGGGTTTTAAGTCTGATGCTTATTGCTGTGAGATGAGTATAAGAATGACCTGAGAGACTAGCAGTTAGCGTAATGGCTATGTCGCTGGACTCCCACGTAGTCGACCGCGGTTCGCGTCCCGGACCCGGTGGCTTAAAACTCACGCCGGGCGTGTGTGCGTGTGTGCCCAAGATCCTGAGAGGAGAATGGAGGAGAAGGGATTGCGGTGTGGCCATCCCCCCTGGGGGGTGATTTCTCACTTTCTGTCTCTCTGTCTCTGTCTGTCTGGCGAGCGCTCGTGCCCTATAGCAAAAACCTATTAAAAAAAAAAAAAAGAAAAAGAATGACCTGAGGGACCAGCACATGGCGTAATGGTTACGTCACTGGACTCCCACGTAGTCGACTATGGTTTGAATTCCAGACCCAGAAGCTTAAAACTCACACTGGGTGTATGTGCATGTGTGTCCACAATTCCAAGAGGAGAATAGAGAAGAAGGGATCCTGGCGTGGCCATCCCCCCTGGGGGGTGATTTCTCGCTTTCTGTTTCTCTGTCTCTCTCTGTGTCTCTGGCTAGCACACGTGCCTTATAGCAAAAATAACTCTTAAAAAAAAAAAGATGCACTTGAGTAGCTTGTATAATCCAATTCTAGGTTTCCATTTCAAAAGTTTTGGATCTACGTTGTGGAGTCCGAGAACTCATATCTTAAATAAGAATCTCAGTTGATTCTGATGCTTGCTAGCTATGGACCATATTTTGAGAAACACACTGAACTGAATTAAAAAACAAAAACAAAAACATGGATTGGTTGTGAAACAGTCAAAATCTTGTGAACTTCGAGCAGTCCTCGAAAACATCCGTATTGTCCAACAATTTGTTCAATATCCTATACAAACGGCTTGGGAAGCAGACTGCGTGGTACACGTACCATGAGGCTTTCCAAGGCTTGACTGCGAAAGGCTGCTGTTCATTTTCTAAATAATCCGTACAATGGTTTCGGGCACTTCTTCCAGTTAATATTGAGGGCTTTCCACCCACCCCATTTGCTGGAGCCCTTTAGGACTGTAGAAAAGAACGGTTGGCCCTCAATGAGGACAATGGAAAGCAAGTTGAATGAATCCCCAAATGGCATATTTTACTTGAAAAACATGCATTATGCTCTTTTCCAAGTAAACCGCACAGAAAAATGTAAATGAAGCATAAAGCTCTTATGAATTAGGCCCTAAGCGTTTTTCTTTTTAGCATATAAACTGCCACTAAGGATGTGATAGGAATGCATTTTCTACTATTTTTCAAACTGTAATTACGTTTGCCTAGTAAAACTCAAATACTTGATCTGGTCCTGTTGCAACTGTACCCGACAGGTAATAATTGGAAAATTTAATGCAGGGCTTTATCTCTTAAATGCTAAAAGGTAGGGCTACTCACAGCATACAGAAGAGTTGGCATTAAATATAAAAATGGTGAACCCAGTGATCCTCTATGATGTTAATTTTGCATCCGGAAATGTGTTCCAAAGCTGCAGCACCCTTCTAAATTTAGAAGAATAAAAGACAAGTAATTCCTCCTCCAACCTTCTCCTAAAACAGCCTATAATCTCCATCGAGCATTCAATAGCTCCATTTTCTTCCACATTTACTGTATTTCAGGTTAGACTAAGATGCATTTAGGTCTTGGAGCAGTAAATTAACTTATTTAAGTAGCAATGGAAAAAAATGAAGCAGATAAAAGAGGGAAATTCTCTGGATAGCACTGTTCAATTATGTATCCAAAGACCATCAGAAAAGGGTACACAAAAAAACTCATGTAGAAAATGAAAAAGATTTGAACAACGCTCTCCCCATCCATCTTCACAGTGGACTGTGTTCGTCAACACGTTATTGCTATCTTATTTTTATTCATCAATGCGAAGACCTAAGTTACATTAACGATATGTGTACCTACACAGAGAATGATGAAAAGCTCCTTAAGACTTCTGTGTGAATTGATAATACTTCATTGGGGACAATGAAAATTAAATGGTTTCCACATGGGCACACTCTATGCTATTTCTGGGGGAAAATCAGAGATTGACAACTTTGGGACAAAGCCCGTTATTGTCTGGAATATGATCTTACATAGCAAGATGCTTTGAAGCACAAAAAGCTCAGAAATAATTTCTGATAAGCTCTCTCGTGAACTCTGCAACCTGACTTTGTATTTTCAGCTGGGAAAACTTTGATGTCTTCTAGTGCATGTGAACCCAAAAGCTACAGCCCTTTGACGACTGCTTACCTGGACCTGAATTTTTTTTATAAGTTTTGTCCAGACCTTATGCGTGTTGTTTTGTTGTCTATCAATATAAATATTAATTCATTTTTACTTCCTATCTTTCACTTCTCATTATGGTGCACATTTGATTACAAGAGATTTGCTATAGCACAACTTTGCAAATCTGAATTACAGTTATGGTTTTTGAAAGTGTTTGTCAACTTCAGATGCATGAAGAATAGTATAACTAAAAGAGTATAACTAAAAAGAGTATAACTTCCATCTAAATAGAGATTGCATTCCCATCCTCCAGTAAATCAGACTGAACATGGTCTCATGCAGTGGAAACATGTAGCTGCTAACAGATAGGGAAGCAGCAGATTCAGTTTTCAATCAGACAAGTTGCAAATCTCTGCACTAATATTTACCAGCAATCTTGACCTGGAGCTTTTCCCTTGAAGTTCAGTTTTCTCTGTGTGTAAAAAAGATAAGATAGTAGTTACAATACTCAGAGTGAGCTGGCTGCTGTGTCAGTTAGATGCCCAAATGTATAATAGCTCAAACACATAGAAATTAGATTTTTCACTATTAGTACTTGGTAGTGACCAAGGTGTCTCTCCTCCAATTAGTCATTGAGAACCCCAGATGGACAGAGGTTCTACTATCTTTAAAATGCAGTGTTCAGGGTTGCATTAGAGTAGAATTTCTCAAATATCATCATCTCCTCCCAAGGAGAACAATGAAATGAACTACACCTAGTTAATTTAAATTAATTAAACTAAATTTACATCCTCTGTTTGGGAGAGAAATTATGTACTAACAATTAAGATTATATCAGGTGGATTTGAGCTTTGAAAGATCACAAACCATTGTAATACCAAGGATTATTTTGCTTCCTCCAAGCAACAATTTTCAGTTAGTGGGAGCCATATTACCCCACTGAGAATGCATGTGTTGGAAGTTATCTTCCTTCTAGGGTGGTAGAAAGGGAAAAGAGAATGGGGAAGCAAATTGGGAGGTTTTTATGGGCCAGAACTAGTAGAGGGATACGTCACTTCTGTTTATATTTCATTGGCTGGGATTTAGTCATCTGGTTCCTCCTAACTGCAAAGGACACTGGGAAATAGAATCGAGTGTGTTCAGGAGAGGGAAGATACATTCTTGGTTGAACAGCCAGTGGTTTCTTTTATTATTTTACTTGGTTCATATGGATTGTTGTGAGAATTTAATACTCAGGAAGGATTAGGTATTTTTCATCATGTCTAGTACACTGTTAAGTAGTTTGTTCAAAGTTAAGTAGTTTGTTCTAAGTTAAGTAGTTTGTTCAAAGTTATTAAGCATTTTATCAAAATGAAGTATTATGAATCTGCATAGGATAAAAGCCAAAAAAAACCCCGAAACCTCATCTCTCTATCATTGAATAATCTATCAGGTAATGAAAAAAACCTTGGGGTTGGAAGGTACCTTAAAAACCATGTAGGTTATGGAAGATGTATTGTTCAGTGAACCAAGTCAGGCTATGAAAGATAGACATTGTGTCTCCACTTAACATATATCGACTGTCCTTATTCCACATTAGAGCCTGAAAAATTGGAGGGCATAAAAACATTGAAAATAATTATGGACACTGGAGACCGCATGGAAGGAAGGTGGGAGAGGGAAGACTGTAGGAAATGAAATTAGGGAGAAAAATAGAGAAGTCAGACAGCTGTGGGTCACAGAAATGGTTTATTACCTGGTGATGATTATGTGTATAGCGTTCTCAGCTGGACTGGTCTGAGGTGGATTTAATGTTGGGTAAATTCTCTCTACAAACTAAATGATGTATAGCAATGAAATATATTAATAATAATAATTTAAAAAGAAAAAAACCCACATAGGTCAATCCCCCTTTGTTGAATTTCTGCTTGAGCACTTCTAGTAAAAGGCAGACTGTATATTTAATAATCATTTCTTGAGTTACTTGTACGTTTTTATTCTAGGAAAAAAGTCTTTGTTCTCAGGCTTCCAGTTGTCTGGCCAAACCCTTTTTTTGCTTTGTCATCCAAAGCTTTTACCCATTAATTTATTCAAGGGACCAGCAGTTAGCATAATGGCTATGGCTCTGGACTCCCACATAGTCGACTGCAGTTCGCATCCCGGACCCGGTGACTTAAAACTCACACCGGGAGCGTGTGCGTGCATGCCCAAGATCCCGAGGGGAGAATGGAGGAGAAGGAATTGCGGCGTGGCCATCCCCCCTAGGGGGTGATTTCTCGCTTTCTATCTCTCTGTCTCTCTCTGTCTGGCGAGCACACGCGCCCTATAGCAAAAACCTCTCCCCCCCAAAAAAAAAAATTATTCGACAGGTGTCTATTTAGTTCGTACTGTGTGCCTGGTGGCATGCTAGGCTCTGCAGATTCAAAACCAAATGTATGCAATGCTAAGTGAAGCAAGCCAGGCTATGAAAGACAAAGTTGGTATGTCCCCGCTCAAAATATAACGAATGTCTGCACTCTACAGAAGAAACGGAAAGATTGGAAGATATAATAGCAGGGAGGGCAACTGTGGATAGTAGAGACAGTGGGCAGGGTAATAGGGGGTGGGTAATAGGGGGAGGGAGGGGAACAATAAAAAAGCAATATGTTTAATTGACACAAAAATGAAAAGTTCTTTGCTGATGATAATGTGTAAGATAATATCTTTTTCTTGACTGATATGCCCTGTATTTGTGCTGGGGGAAAAAATAACAACATGTTTTGTACACTGTAAGGTGTATGGTGATTAAATATAAATAATAAATTAAAACAAACAAACAAACAAACCCCCCCCCCCCAATGTATGTCCTTCTTTTCAGGGACTTAAAGTGTTTTATCCTTCAAAAAGCAGAGGCCTATAGAGACCAGCAGTTAGTGTAATGGCTATCTCATTGGACTCCCATGTAGTCGACCCGGTTTGAGTCCCGGACCCGGCGGCTTAAACTCACGCTGGGCGTGTGTGCGTGCGTGCCC
>NW_006204841.1:2087082-2090356 GCF_000334495.1 Tupaia belangeri chinensis
CACACAAAAAAAAAAAAAAAAAAAAAAAAAAAAAAAAAAAAGCAAAGGCCTCTGTCTTAGATGCTGTTGTGTCCACAGCTGCTAACACAGTGCAGGCATTTGGCAGGTCCTCAGTAAGTAGGTGTTTAACTGGTGGGTATGAGGGTGGAGGCAGCTGAAGTCAGGCAATATGAGTGTGGGGAAACGAGTTTTATTGAGGAGACAATGTCTGGGCTCTGGGAGAGCAGCCTGGATGGGCACCTAACCCAGAGAGTATTGAAGAATGTGAGAATTCACTCTTAGAGAATGGAGGAGGGGGAACCTCTAAAAGAGGAATCACATGTTTGAAATGTAGAGGTAATGGCTTTTCAAAAGATGATATAGCAGTCGAATAGTATCAGCCAAAAACTGATGTCCACCAAGAACCTAAGACCTCGCCCTTACTTGGAAACAAAGTGTTTGCAGATGTAATTATGGGGAATTCAGAAGTTCACAGAGGCAAGGTGTGACTCTTTCCTAGAACCTTTGGAGAGAACAGAGCTTGGCCAATGCATTGAGTTTGGGCTTTCTGCTTGCAGAACTGGGAGAGAAGAACATATCTTTTGCTTTAAGCCAAGGTGACTATAGGCACCCTGCGCAGTACACAGGGACTGTCGATTCCTATAATGAATCAGTTAAAAGATTCCTGTTAATATTTGGTTTCTTGGTTTAGGTCAACAGAGTCATGATGGGTCTCACAGGACAATGCTACCGTGAACTCCCTCTCTCCCGCCCTCCACTGATGGTACTTCAAGACCCCCTCTATGCACGTCCAAGGGCTTTTGTAACAGATTACCACAAAGTGTCTTTTTGTTGTTGTTGTTAAATTCCAAAGATTTCTGATTTTATTAATTCAGCTTGGTTTGATGATTTTCTTTTAAATTTTGTCTTATTTACTAATTTTTTTTACTTAACTTTTTACTGAACTTTTTGTTTAGTTGTTGATTATAAGTGATTATTTACATAATCACTGTACCTCTTTTCAGTGTACGACATGGCTTTTCCTCAGCATGAATTCAGTGCATATTAGTCAAGTCAAAGACATCACCATATACATTATCATCAGCAGGTAACTTTTCACTTCCATGTCTATGAAATGTGTTGACAAACTGACTGAACACTTCTTGTTAATAGGTCACTTTTGGGACCAGCAGTTAGCGTAATGGCTATGTCGCTGAACTCCCACATAGTTGACTGCTGTTCAAGTCCCGGATCCGGTGACTTAAACTCATGCCGGGCACGTGTGCGTGCGTGCCCAAGATCCCGAGAGGAGAATGGAGGAGAAGGGATTGTGGCGTGGAAAAAAATAGGTCACTTGTAGTTCACCAAGTCTTTCTACTTTCTTTTTTTCTTTTCTTTTTTTTTCTTTTTTGAGAGATTTTCGCTATAGGGCACGTGCGCTCGCCAGACAGAGAGAGACACAGAGACAGAAAGTGAGAAATCACTCCCCAGGGGTGATGGTCACGCTGCAATCCCTTCTCCTCCATTCTCCTCTCGGGACCTTGGGCATGCACGCACACGCACCCGGCGTGAGTTTTAAGCCACTGGGTCCGGGACGCAAACCATGGTCAACTATGTGGGAGTCCAGCGACATAGCCATTACGCTAACTGCTGGTTCCCAAGCCTTTCTACTTTCAGGAGCTGAATTGCCTGCTTACTAAAGAACAGTTGTATTCTTGGAGCCAGCAGGTGATGTGGTAGTTAAGGCACTAGACTCTCATGTGGCTGACCACAGTTTGAGTCCCGGACCCACTGGTTTGAAAATCACCCTCAGCGCACATATGCAGTTGCCCAAAATCCCAAGAGGAAGAACAGAGAAGGGATTGTGCCATGGCTGTCCCTCCTGGGGGTGATTTCTCACTTTCTCTTTGTCTCTCTGTTTCCTTCTGGAAAGCACATATGTATGTGCTATGGCAAAAACCTTAGGGAGAAAAAAATGGAAAGAAAATTGTATTCTTTCCATATCTATTTCTGTCCATTGTACTTGTAACTTTGTGATATTGTTATAATATATATTAAATGAATAAATTATGAGTGTGAAAGGAGAGTTATTTCTTTATAAAATAATAAAATGTTTTAGAAAGACTAAAGTCTGATTTAAAATTTTAAAAAATGTCAAGAAAGTTCATGCAGTCAGATTACTTTCTAAGTGACTTTGTGTTTTGCATGTTCAAAAAACTGAAACCACAAATTGTGAAGGAGGCATTTAGGGAGTGATTTATGCAGATAGAACATTGACGAGATTTAGGCAGCTGTTGCTTGGTTATACATCAAAACTGGACAAATGAATGTACGTTTGCATGTTGGGCATTAAAGACAATACTTCAGTTTTCAAAATAGTTTTCTGCTCAAACCAACGTTTATAGTTAACTTTTCTGATTATACTGGATAAGAAAGTTTTGATTGTAGGTTGGTAGAGTGACTTGGGGTCGAACGCGAACAAGTGTTCTCAGGGCTAATGCGAGCTTTCCTTCAATCGTAAGTATGGGACAAATTTCCTTGTCACCTGGTAAGTGGCTGTTTGGTTTAAGGAACTGGGATGCAGGTTCCTGGTGTCCTGCATTCTAAAGAGGGGTCCTGTTTTCTATTTAACCAGTTTCATAAATGGTGTCTTATTTCTCAGGCCTGGGGATTTGTTTAGCCCAAGGTCATAGAGGCTGCTACTGACAAAGCCAGAAATGCAAACGGGTTCTTTTTCTTTTTTTTTTTTAACCTTATATCATGTTCTTTTCATTATGTTTCATTATGTTCTCATACAAAGAGAATTTTATGCCCATCACTTTGCAATGGAAACAGTGTTTATTCTTTCTTTTTTTTCTCTTCCTTCTCTTACTTTTTGAGAATAAATATCCCAAGTTCTAATCCCTACTTCACAGATGATCTTCTGGAATGCCATCCATTTTCAAGTGGGAATAGGTTTGTATGTATACTTTTAGAAACCAGCATTTCAAATGATCTGTCATTTAGATAAACAGTAATTAAGTTCCCTGAACATAAATCAACGGATTATTGGGGGATATAACCTAAAGATAGAAAATAGGCCAAGTGGTAGGGGAATCTGGGCCTGGGCTTGACATTTTGTCATGGCTAGTTTATTAGAGAATAGTCGTAAACTTACTAATCAGTCAGTAACTATGGTCTAAATGAACTATCACATACCAGGCTCTGTGCCGTCTGGCGGATGGTAAGCAGGAGTAAGAAAGGCTCCGTTGGGGTCAGCAGATTTTATATTTGACTGTCTTTTTTCTGCGCTCAG
>NW_006204841.1:2090505-2097843 GCF_000334495.1 Tupaia belangeri chinensis
CAGCAGATTTTATATTTGCATCTCTTTCTTCTGAGATCAAAGCCGAGATTGTCAGGGATAGTAGGTGTAAGCCTTAAAACCCTGTTGGAATATTTAGTACCATATAAATGCTATCAGGGGAAGAGAGCATGCTAAAATTTAGGTCCCACGATTTAAGAATGCACTTTCCATGTTCGAAATCACCAGTTAACTATTCGGGAGCATATAAAGCGCTTGGGCACGCCGTTCCATGTGAGTTAAGACGGTGTGTTGTAAAGAATATGATCTAGAGAGAAAGAAGGCACCTTTGCAGTCTTCGCTCTACCAGTAGCAGGCTCTGTGACCTTGGGAAATTCCGTTTCCTTCCTGGGTCCCCATATTCTCCTTGGTACTGATGGGCCAAGGTGATGTCTCCAGTCTCTTTCCATTGTAAAGTTCTCATTTATTATAGAATTTCAAGGCTGTGTGAAGGACCCAGAGCATCCTTTATAGACTTTCTGAACTACTTCATTACCCTTACCACACAGCGTGATGTTTCAAAGTTCAGTTTTTGTCACAGAGACATTATATGATCCAATCTGCCTTCTTTCACCCCATTAGTGTTCCTGGTGGGGGGGGGGAGGCAAGAAGAGGCCAGGATTTGCTTGCTGATTGGAGGAGTGGTTGAAGGCATTGGAAATGGTTAGTCTGGACTAGCACGACCCGGGGAGGAGTAAAAGCTGGCATGGAGTATTTGAAGGAAGACCACCAGCAGCAGCAGCAGCAGCAGCACCAGCATGACAAGGAAAACAGAAAACTCAGAGTATTTTTGAGGAGGAAAGCCATTATTTCCATGGCCATGGCTATTCCCATTAAAGAGCTCTTCCTGTCTGTAGGTAGAATGCATGACCCAAGATAATGGATTCAGAGAAAAATCCGAAAAAACTTCATTTCTTAGCCAGTAGCGGGCTCTAGGACTTCCGAAATGGGGGCCGCTGGGATGCAGCTTGCCTAGGAGAGCGCCGTGATAGGATTTACTCCCACGTGCTAAGCAAAGGTTTCCTTTGAGGCTCTTGCCTCTCAGCTGCATGACTCACTGGCAAAATTCACACAACACAAATGTGATCACCGAGGATTAAGCTGCCATTGCTGGTAACATGCTGGCAATGGCTGTATCGGGACTTGCCAAGCACACATTGACCCTCCCAGTCATATTGGTTCCCATGGAGATGAACACCGTCCACTGTGGAGACTGTGGCCCAGAAGTGCAATTGGTGTTAGACAAGGAGGAGAAAAATGGCAGCAGGATCCTCTAGAAAGGCAGCAATTGGAATGAAAAAGGAGCATGGGCTGGCCTAGCTCAGGAGAGAAAACGATCCCTGATGGCATTGCAACCTCCTGTAGCTCTTCTTGCAAATGGCTGGGGAGAAAGTGTCACTCCTGGCAGAGAGGCTACGATCTCCTTTTATTTACCTGGCTGTTTCCAGCAAGTTCTCTCATCCCAGATTGTGCATCTTTCTGCAGGGTCGTATGCAGGGTGACCGCACCAAGGACCAAGTGGCCTTGGCTCTCGGCCTGCAGGTCTGATTAACGTGTTGGGGCTCAGGACATGGAAAGACATGGATCCCTTAGCTATGTGTTGGCAGATTTTAATTTTCTTTTTTGGATAAAAAGACTTGCTTTTATTAAAAAACTATGACTTCTTTTTCATAATTCATGTGGTTATTTCACCTATTTTAATAGAGCAATATGATTTCCGAGGGTTGCAGCCTATTTTTTCCTTTAGAAGTTGTGGCGGGGGTGGGCGGCTGTGTGCGTTATCTTGACTCTCTGCCCCTATCCTTTGCAAGAAGGTCCACCTGCAGCCGTGTGCACAAGCCCAGCTTTCTAAGCCCAATTCTCCAACCCCTGTCCTATGAAGAAGGAAAAGAGCCTGGAGACAAACACGTTCTCCAAATTTAATTGATGTGAATCACGCCCAGTTCAGGTGGATCAGGGTTTATAAGGTGAGCTGCGCTCTTTCCTTACTCCTTTATATCAACTGTTGTGGAAAATACCTATTATTTGCTGAATGATCAAACGGATGTATGAAGAATAACTGGTTCCCAGCAAAATCAGATTACATTGCATCGAAAGTAACTGAGCTGAAATGACAACATGTCACCCTGGAAAAGAAAGAAGGCTGTGTTTTTCAAAGCAGTGACAAAGCACTTTGGGACAAACTTAGAGTTAATAAGATATTTGGAGATGGCAAACATGCCTGCGTGCTTCCACCCGTGCATTATGGATGATGGTTCCACAGGGCCAGCAGAGGACAGCACTTGGCGTGGAGGGGCGTGTAGCGGCTGTGCGTGCCCCTCCCAGCTGCATCACCGTGAGTGAGGCCCTGGGGCAAGTCTAGGTTCACGGGGCCTCAGTTTACTCATTTGTAAATTGAGGATTATTTTTTGCCCCCAGAATCTCAAGGTACTGAACGTTGTGCCTGCCATAGGTGAGCGCTCAGTAAATGGTGGTGAAGATAAGGATGACGCCAACAATGGTGATGAGGATGATAATATAATGGTATAATGATATCGTGTTAGTCAGGAGTTTTATTTAGAGAAATGCAACCAAGAAGACGTGACATAGAAATATGTGTTGTTCCTTTCCTGATGACTCTCTATAGAGGAAAAATAGACCGTAACCCTTGGAAATCATATTGCCCTATTAAAATACATGAAATAACCCCATGAACTGTGAGATCAAAGTCATAGTTTTTTTTTTTTAAATTAAAGTAAGTCTTTTTATCCAAAATGAAAATGAAAATCTACCAAGATATATCTAAGTGATCTGTGTCTTTCAATGTCCTGAGTCCTAACATGTTAATCAGATTTGCAATATCAGAGTTAAGGCCACTTGGTCCATGGTGAGGTCACCTTGGGGGAAAAAATATATATATATATATAAATAATATATGAGAGAGAGAGAGAACAGATTTATTATAAGAAGCTTGTTTCCATAATTATAAAGGCTAAGAAGTTCTAAGATCTGCAACTGTAAAGGTGAAAACCAGGAAGAGCTGATGTTTCACTCTGAGCCTGAAGGCAAGAAAACTGATGCTCTAGTAAAGGCAGCCAGGTGGAAAGCATTTTCCTCTAACTTGAGGGAGGGTCTTCACTGAACTGATGAAGTCTATCTGCATGAGGGCAAGCAATTGGTGTTTCTTGCTCTACCGTTCAGGGGTTAACCTCATCCATAGACACCTTGGCAGGAACACACGGAATAATGTTTGGCCAACTATCTGGGCACCCCATTGCCCAGTCAAGTGAACACATGAAATTAACCATCACAGTATCCTGTCCCTTCGTTCCAAATTCTGTAATTCTGAAAAGGGTGCTGTGTTGTGAAACTGATTGTCATAAACGTTCGGCTTCAGCAGAGGCTCAGAGGAAGCAGGGTGAAATCAGAGCCTTATGTTTTAGGAACATGCTTTTCAAACTCTGATGTCCCTGACCCCTTCCTCAATGACACCCAATCTCACTGCGCCGCAGGGTGATTATCAGGGTCATGGCCCGGCATGGTGCCTAAGAGCTCGAGGTTCTGGTTATTTTTCTGCTCTGCCTCCTGTCAGCTGTGTGACCTTGGGCAGGTCACTGAACCTCTCTGTGCTTCATTTCCCTCACCAGAAAAGTGAGATGAAAATAGTGCTGATCCCATAGGGTGGTTGTGAGGCGGGCACGTATTAATGATGCACCTAAAGTGTACAGACCCGTTTCCACCTTGCATGGAGTGCACCTTCAATAACTTTCAGATATAATTATATTCCTTATTCAAAAATGAAGGACTTAGAATGCTACCACATTGAAATCCTTTTCCTTTATAAATTAATCTGTTGTGAAATTTGCCAGGGAATATCGGCAACTGATGGCACTTTGGTGGCTCAGCTTCAGCGTTTGTATTTTGATGTGTGAAATTGTCGGCTCAGCTTCAGGTTTAGTTCTTAAATCTTCCTTGGAAAAAAGCGTGTGTGTGTGTGTGTGTGTGTGTGTGTGTGTGTGTGTAGCAGCCTCTGCTAATGAACGCTGACGCTGCGCGTGTCCACCAGATGGCGCCGCGCTCCCGCAGGTGCCCCCTTCAGCCACCCTGAGCAATGGAAGGAATTCTGAGGGGCCAGGGCAGAGACACATTTCCAGGTGGAGCCAGCACCAAGACTTCATGCTTTGTCAGGTATGCGCCACTCCTTCTTGCTTGTGAAGTCTTAAGAACTACATAAAAGCTAAGGTCGCTTTTGCTCTTAACACCCTTCTTCTTTTTTTTTTTTTTAATTCCAATTTAAGTTTGCCCTTTCAAGGATGTGTTTTGCCTCTTACTCCTAACATCCGAAGGACATTAGAGTGGAAGTGAGGTAGAGTCTTTCTCCTGCCTCTTTACACAGACTGCCTTGCTGAAAACAGATGAACAAGCAGAGAGCCAAGAGCGAAAACAAAACAGAAACAAACAACAAAGAAAACACACACACACACACACACACACACACACACACACACAGGAAAGAAAAACAAACCATCCAAAGCTTGTTTAATCTACTGGAGATAGACTGGGGGCAGAACTGCCTTAGAATGAATTACCAAGGGGATGAATTTCTCCCCGACTCTACCCTGAATCTTCTCGGAGCCGTTTGGGGACCACCTGGGCCTGTCTGGGGCCTTCCCAGTGACGATACCTGGTTCCATCCCCCTTTCTCTGCTCCTCACTCGTACCCTCATCCACACTTCATTCCGCTGAGATTCCGCTTTTCAGGACCCTTCTAATTTACTGAAACTGATCTGTCCAAAGACCCTCAGAAACTTTATCCAGATAAAGTAGCACATTCCACTTTCATTCAAAGAACTGGTAGTGCTGGAAACTGGATGAGGCTTTTCTGTACAAAGACGTTCATCTTTAACTTTTCTTAGGAGCTACGTTTTATTTTTGGCAAGAAATTTGTATGATAGGCAATGATTTGAAACTGATGAGCCAAATTAAAATGGTCATCTGCAGGCATGTGCGTGTGGACAGCCGCACGCGCACACGCGCACACACGCGAACATGTTTATGGGTCTAACAAGATTTTTCTCTCTGGTGACTGTCTCACAAAAGCCCAGCTTGGAGAGAACAGGAGCCTTCTCATTGCACACATGGCCCCGGGGCTGGAGAGACTAGCCGGGCACGAATGGCCCTGGGTGAAGCGTGGCTTTCCGGTAAGAGCTGGTCTTGGCTCCTGCCTTTCAGAAGGCCCTCGCTTGGCGCCGTGCGCTCGCTTCTCCTCCTGTGCCATCTGAGATCTGTGCCCCGAGCCGGCTGGCAACTTCCTAAATCTCTTTATTCCAAATTTGGCCCAACCTTCTTTCATCTGTGACTTTGGAGTCTTCTGTTGTTTTCTCCACGGTCCAGCTGGAATCGAGAACTGTTGCACCAACTTACCAGTTCTCGTGTTCCAGTCTTCCTTCGCTCCCAGAGAAGCCGCCCAGCGTGCCCCTTGCACGCAGCAGTGGCTCATTTACCCACTGGAAGGCTATTCCGAAGTCAGCCTAGGCTGGCTGGTGTCGCCCTCCTGTAGCAGAGAGGACGGACTTGTTTGCTCACTTTCACGCTTACATCTCCAACTGTCCCAGCGATCTGTTAGAAAGTTCCACTCCTCTGCCGCCGCTCCTCAGAGACGTCATGTTTTTTATTTCTAATGTCTTTTCTGCACTTATTTCAGAGTACTAGTGATACTATCACTTGCTTATTAGTTTACTGTGCATTTTATTTCTTCCCACCTGGATCGTTGCCTCTAAGAGCAGGAGCCTATTGCTCCTGTTCGCCATTGTGTCTCTGGGAGCTGACACAGGACACATTGAATATGCAATTATGGAACAAATGTCATTCTTTTAGCTGCCTGACACTTTCATGTCCTAGAGCTCCCAAAGTCCACATCCAAAGAGAACTATCTAGCGATGATAATGAAAAAAAAAATGACAATGACTTTTTTTTTGAAAGGTTTTTTGCTATAGGCATGTGTGCTCACCAGAAACACAGAACAAGACAGAGAGACAGAAAGAAAGAAATCACCCACTAGGGCAGATGGCCACACCACAACCCCTTCTCCTCCATTCTCTTCTTGGGATCTTGGGCATGCATGCACGTGTGCCTGGCGTGAGTTTAAGCCACTGGGTTCAGGACTTGAACTGCAGTCAACTACATGGAAGTCCAGCGACATAGCCATTATGCCAACTGCTGGTCCTGACAATAACTATTTATTGAGCACCTACTATATGCTAAGCCATTCTTTCTTTTCTTTCTTTCTTTTTTTTTTTTTGAGAGAGAAATTTTTTATAGGGTACATGTGCTTGCTGAAGAGACAGAGAGACAGAAAACGAGAAATCACCCCCCTGGGGGGATGGCCATGTTGCAACCCCTTCTCCTCCAGTGTCCTCTCAGGATTTTGGGCACACATGCATATGTGCCCAGCGTGTTTTAAGCTGCTAGGTCTGGGTTTCGAACTGTGGTCGACTACGTGGGAGTCCAGCGACATAATGATTGTGCCATCTGCTGGTCCCTATGCTAAGCATTTCATATACAGTAATCTAGTTCTTGGAGCTTATGAGAGTGATATGAGTATCTCAGTTTTAGCAGTAAGAAAGCTGAGGTGCAATAACTTGCACAGAGGTACACAGATACACAGAGCTGGAGTAAAGCCCGTATCTGTTCAGTCTCAGAGCTGATACTTGTCCTAGTACTCCAAGCTTTATCTTCATCACACCATCCTTGCATTCTCCCTTGACCCTGAAGATGTTGTTAATATTTTCAACATAGAATATAGTAATACTTAGATAAATGTAGCATTTATGTGCATTTTTTAAAATTAAATAGAAAAATCTATTTTAATTAATAAAGCAACCATGGCACCCTCAAAGAGTTTGCAAATTGTAAAGCGCCTGGTAGACCTATCTTGTGGCAAATCCCCAGACCCAGAGGGAAAAGTCACGTTTGGTATAGTCTACGTGTGAACACTTAGCCCTCCTTTAACCTGGGTTCTGGAAATACGCAAGAATGCACGTGAAAAAAGTAAATCTAAGATGCTGTTTCTTAAGAAAGGGGCGAGGGACCATAATGAGACTTAGCATAATGGCTAAGTCGCTGGACTCCCATGTAGCTGACCGCGGATCCAGTCCTGGACCCAGTGGCTTAAACTCATACCGGGTGCATATGTGTGTGTGTGCCCAAGATCCCGAGAGGAGAATGGAGGAGAAAGGATTGTGGTGTGGCCATCTCCCCTAGGGGTTGATTTATTGCTTTCTGTCTCTCTGTCTCTCTCCGCCTTTCTGGCGAGCACACGCTCCCTATAGCAAAAACCTCTCCAAAAAAAAGAAAAAAAGA
>NW_006204841.1:2097874-2100076 GCF_000334495.1 Tupaia belangeri chinensis
ACGCATTCCGGCTTTGATGTCTTGTAAGGGAGCACAGTGACCCCAGATGGAGAGAGAGAGAGAGACTTGCCTTCTCTGTTTCTGCTAGTACCTACGCAATGCAGAGACGCATGGGAAGTAGCATCTTTGGGCAGGGCTAGTGCCCTGAAGGAGTTGTCGAGGGTGCCTACCAGCAGCAACAGAGTCAGGGTAGACGCTGCACAAGCAGAAGGTCTAGTGCCTGGCAACGCTGGCAGTACTGGGCAGACACAGAAGCAGCCAGCAGACCTGGCAGCCGTCCCTCAGTGATCATGCCCAGCAAAAGGGCAGCGAGAGCTGGCAGATGCAAGAGGTACCTGACCTATGGGCTTGTGCAGAGCCATGGCAGCGGCCTTGGAGAGGGCGCCAGAGCGGCGGATGGTGAGCTCTGTGAGCCGCAGCTCTGTATTAATTGATGGCAATGGCACGAGGATGAGGGGGCGCTACAATATGCACTGGTAGGATGTGCAGCC
Source organism: Tupaia belangeri chinensis (assembly GCF_000334495.1). Taxonomy (NCBI): domain Eukaryota; kingdom Metazoa; phylum Chordata; class Mammalia; order Scandentia; family Tupaiidae; genus Tupaia; species Tupaia belangeri. Next base: position 2,098,366 of record NW_006204841.1, read on the forward strand.
TGTTTTGGGGCCCACAGAATTCTTCCGTCTTGTTGGATAGTTGTAAGGGCTCCATGAGAGCGTGGTCAGGAATATTAACTGTGGCATATACAATAGCACGTCATCAAAAAGATTCTTCTTCCTCCTTCCTATTGTTCTCCTTAGAAGTGCAGATGGCCGTAAAGCATTGTACTGTTGCATATCCCTATGTAAAAGGGACTGTTTAGGAAGAGCATAGCCGTTGGAACAGCCCATTAAGAATATTAAAATAGAAATCCACTTGGATATTTTTTACATTGGAGTAATCCATAATATCACTAATGCAGCATGTTTGTACCAGGACCTGGTCTGAGTTCTTTATATGCATAAAGTATTTAATCCTATTAAGTGTGTATGTACTTTTCCCATCTCCATTTTATAGATGAAGAATAGAAATGCCGAAAGGGTAGGTAACTTTTTCAAGGTTACACAGTTTGCGAGTTGCAGTGCTAGAATTTACATCCAGGGAAGGCCACGTGCCTAACCCTCGCTCGTACTGCTTCTATAGCTCTGGTATGTTCAGGTAATAAAGCAGATATTGACCGAGCATTTTCTACAGAAAAGGCGCTGTGCTGAACGCTGCATCTCTGAGCTCCAGGGGGAACCAGTCTCTAGAGCTGGGTCAATGCAGTGCCCAAGCTGGGTAAATGTAAGCAGCAACCCTAGGATAGTCAGAGACGCAATTTCTCCCCCACCTCCGAAACAAAGAAACCTATAAAATAGCATAATGGAGGGCGAAAAACACTAGCGAAGCCAGCCGAGAGGACTGAGAGGTTCTTTTGAGACATCCATCTGTTAGAAAGACACAAGACATGGGATAAATTCTTAAGTACATAGTTTCAGGTGCATAGATTTTCCTTTATCGGGAGCAGTGAGAGAGTTTCTTGTGAGTTTCGTGCCTGAAAACATGGCTTTCTTAGGCAGCAGGTATTGCTTTATTGTATGAAGGGTGTTAGAATGGAGGAAGTGATCCGATAATAGATTAAAGTGAAAGCTTTTGCTTTTGGGCGCTTAGAAGCTCAGCGCCACATGGGGGTTCCTGTTTATGTAACTTACGATGTCTCTTGGCCTGTTTCAGGGAGCTCATTTGCTCTCTCTGGTCTCCTGCACCTTCCTTTTATCTTGGCAGGGATTTCTTTGATCTATTGATATTTTAATTGCATGCATTGTTCTAGCTGACCTAAGTCCTTGGTAGTGGGGTAGAGTGAGTCTAAAGTTACACCTTTTTTTTTTTTAAATATTTTATTTAGCTTTATTTACTTATTTCAGTTTGATCAGAGAGGGCCAGAGTGAGAGTGAGAGAAAGAGAGAAAGTGAGAAAGCAAGCCACCAGGTCCAGCACTTGAACCATGGTCAACCACGTGGGAGTCCAGCGCCTCCAACCCTTGCGCCACCTGCTGACCCCAAGTTACACCCCTCTTGAGGGGCACCAGGCAGGCCCCTGTCTGCAGTCCCCATTGCCTGTACAGAAGGAGCAGGCATCACAAACTGCTTGCCCGCCAGCGTGGGACAGAAAAGTCTCCCGGCTTGGGAACCAGCAGTTAGCGTAATGGCTATGTCGCTGGACTCCCACGTAGTTGACCGTGGTTCGCGTCTCGGACCCAGTGGCTTAAATCTCACGCGGGGTGCGTGTGCGTGCGTGCCCAAGATCCCGAGAGGAGAATGGAGGAGAAGGGATTGCGGCGTGACCATC
>NW_006204841.1:2100148-2104239 GCF_000334495.1 Tupaia belangeri chinensis
ACACCCAAAAAAAAAAAAAAAAAAAAAAAAAAAAAAAAGAAAAGTCTCCCGGCTCTCTTAGAAGGGAGAATATTTTTCTGCTCTTCGGAGGGGAAGTGTTGCTGTTCTTGTGACTGATTGATTGATTGCGTGATGGCAGTCCAGCTGTAAAGACCGTCATCCTGACACATTTAATATTACATTTGGTCCACTGAGGGCTGGCTTGATTTTTGATAAACACTTAGCTGAAGGGGAAAGTCTGCCTCTTGATGGGGCAGCCGTGGAAGTTTATGGAAGCAAGCACGCAGGTGGTCTATGGGAGTCAAGATCAAGATGACTGCATCGCGTTCCCCCAAGTCGAGTCTGTCCCCTCTATGCCATGACGTACCACGTGTAACGTCTGCCTGGCATGGGATGTGGTACTTACACCGGAGCGGAGAGCAAAATACGGGCACATGTTTCAGAAAATTCCACTTTGCTTAGTCTTTACTATGACCTTAAAAGAGACTCATTTCTTTTTTCTTTTTTTTTGAGAGACAGAGAGAGACAGAGAGACAGAAAGCGAGAAACCCCCCGGGGGGGATGACCACACCACAATCCCTTCTCCTCCATTCTCCTCTCAGGATCTTGGGCACGCATGCACACGTGCCCAGTGTGAGTTTAAGCCACCGGGCCCGAGACTCGAACTGTAGTTGACAACATGGGAGTCTAGCGACATAGGCATTATGCCAACTGCTGGTCCCCAAAGAGAATCATTTCTAACACGTGCGGTGTCTAACATGAGCAGAGAAAACACACAGGACAAGCAATGAGGCCAGGGGGCTCGCAGTCTCAGAGGTGGGTAGCCAGGCTGGCGGATTCTCCGTGTATTTATTGAAGAAGAGGTCACCAAAGAGCGCTCAGCATTTGCTAAAGCCCTTGCAGCTGTTGGGATAGCAGCAGGACTGTAAAGCATCTTGCGGGAACAGGTGGGACTCTCGAGCCTGCCCATGCGAGCACGTGTTGCAGTTTCCAGGACAGAGGGAGCACTGTGTTATGTGTTTTCTCACACTGCCACAACAAATAACATTTTTCTGAAAAAATGAAGATGATAAAGCTTTAGAGAGGTTACAGAACCCGCCCAGGGTCAGAGAAGAGCCGGGGTGAAGAATCAGGTAGGACAACTCCCACACGTGGTCACCCAGCTCCTGTTAGCATGCAGTATTGCTCTGGTCTTTCCGATAGCAGGTCAAGATGGTAAACTGTAATTCCTAATCTCATGGAGGCCAGGAATAAGGAGGAAGCTATGGCACTTCCCAACAGAAGGAGCTCTGTAGTCTTGCCTAGTGGTGCAGGGTGAATAAGAAGGCACCAATTCTCTTAGATGCCTGAGCTGTTTGTCAGCCTCCAAAGATTCTTCTGGTAGCCTGGGTATTGATTGACTAGAGTCGCGTACCTGGTGTGTTGTGATCTAAAGGCAGGGTACCAACAGGCTCCAGCTGCCGTCCGTGCTGCGGGCAGACAGCCTTGTCAGAGAGAGAAGGTCATTACCCAACGCTGGCTGCAGAGGAAACTGCTCTGCGTCATACCGCCTTCTTCTGAGTGGGTTAGAACCCATCAGCCCACTGGATGGATACGATATGATTTTTTTTTTCTTCTGACTTGGCGTTAATAATTCAGAAGCTCAGAGCCTTGTATGTTTAAAAAATCCACAGTGTGCCCAAAGTATACACTGGAGTTTTCTAAAGATGCAGCACAGACACTGCTTCCCCTCTGAGAAAGCAGAGGGCTTAACTGCTGTCATTGACCGGGGTCTCTCGGAGTCCTCTGGGGCAACCGTGGAGAAAGGAGAGTCAGTTTCATCCATTCTGGATTAGAGTGGTCTCTGCCGGTCTTAGAGGGCACCTTGATGCTCTGGTGGTCCCAGCTCGCCACATGGGGTGAGAAAAACCCTGCTATATCATGGGGACAGGGGCTAGATAAACAATGCAAGCAGTGTGTTTACAGATATGCAAATAAGCATGCAAATTAGACTCCTGTCGGCTTCATTTAGAATGTAATTTAAAATTAATTAAAAATTAAGAGGTAAATTAGAAGCTAACATTCAACACCATATGGGAAAATATACATATTTATCAGCGTGGCATATATGTGAGCTGCACGGCTGGGAGGTAATTGTGATGTGTGCAAACGCCCCCGTTTTGATTGTGCAGAAAAACCAAGGCGGGGAAACCCAATATGTTGCAAGTAGAACCCATCAGCCCACTGGATGGATACGATATGATTTTTTTTTTTCTTCTGACTTGGCGTTAATAATTCAGAAGCTCAGAGCCTTGTATGTTTAAAAAATCCACAGTGTGCCCAAAGTATACACTGGAGTTTTCTAAAGATGCAGCACAGACACTGCTTCCCCTCTGAGAAAGCAGAGGGCTTAACTGCTGTCATTGACCGGGGTCTCTCGGAGTCCTCTGGGGCAACCGTGGAGAAAGGAGAGTCAGTTTCATCCATTCTGGATTAGAGTGGTCTCTGCCGGTCTTAGAGGGCACCTTGATGCTCTGGTGGTCCCAGCTCGCCACATGGGGTGAGAAAAACCCTGCTATATCATGGGGACAGGGGCTAGATAAACAATGCAAGCAGTGTGTTTACAGATATGCAAATAAGCATGCAAATTAGACTCCTGTCGGCTTCATTTAGAATGTAATTTAAAATTAATTAAAAATTAAGAGGTAAATTAGAAGCTAACATTCAACACCATATGGGAAAATATACATATTTATCAGCGTGGCATATATGTGAGCTGCACGGCTGGGAGGTAATTGTGATGTGTGCAAACGCCCCCGTTTTGATTGTGCAGAAAAACCAAGGCGGGGAAACCCAATATGTTGCAAGAATTGTGTTTTGAGCACTCTCTGAATTAAGTCACTCTAATTTAAGGATTAAATGAATACATTTCATATGCATTAAAGTCTTTGTAAACGTATGCTGACGGACATAGAGTTTTACAACGGGCATGTGGAATGATAAATCAGGCCCAGTTTACCTCCATATGCTGTAAAATATTCGTGGAACTCATTTTTCTCAAATGGGGTCATCGAGCACATTCACCCTGGCAGGCCTTTTGCATATTGTTAATACGCGATCTATACTTGGAAAGTAATGATTTCCCTCTCCCAGCCACTGAGGAGTTCTGGGTGATTAATGAGTTAATGGCTGCATCCACACAAGGCCACAACAACTCATTGAAAAGTGAAAAATTCAATCACTCCACTGACTGTTTTGTCTACAAAACAACCAAACAACCTCTGTGATTGATTTTCTTTTCACTGAATTGATTGCTATTTTTTGGCGACTTCATTGAATTAACCAATTGTTTGGTACAACCAGCATGTGGACTGATTCTTTATGTGAATGATGTAAACTATTTCTATTTTAATCTTTCTCCCATCCCTAAATATTCTTATAAGCAAGGGTTTAGCATATCATAGCTGTGTAAGAAAATTAAAATTATTTCATTCTTTGACTATCTTGGATAAAATATGATTAAGATGTTGGTAGCCCTTTTAAAATAGTAACAAGTTGGGACCAGCAGATGGTGTAATGGTTATATCAGTGGACAACCATGTAGTTGACTGCGGTTCGAATCCCAGACCCAGCAGCTTAAAACTCATGTTGGACGTGTGTGCGTGCGTGTCCCATATCCCAAGAGTAGAATGGAAGAGAAGGGATTACAATAAAGTTATTGACTCTGGAGGTGATTTCTTGCTTTCTGTCTCTGTCTCTCTCTGTCTCTGGCGAGCACATGGGCCCTATAGCAAAAATTTCTCTTAAAAAAAAAAAAAAACAAGTAATGCAAAAGACCCCTTCTTAATTTTTTTGAAAAATTTGAAGACAGAGGGATTTGAAATCAACCAGAGAAAAATGGCCACTGAGCAGGCATATCAGAGAGGAAACCCGATAATAATGAAGACAAAACAAAACAACGGAAGAGCCACAAAGACCAAAGGCAGTTTCAGGAGACAAATGCATCTAATCAGCAAATTAGGAACTTGGAAGCAAATTCCAAGAGCTAGACTGGTCAGTGTCACACTTGAGAAACAGGTGTGGGACGTTAAAAGGAGATTCTAGAAGAAAGA
>NW_006204841.1:2104551-2111155 GCF_000334495.1 Tupaia belangeri chinensis
AAAGAGTGTGTACTCTTGGCTGATACACAGATGTCCACACTGTCCTAATATAATTGCACACTGAATACAAATAGTTTCTTGTGTTCATTTCTCTCTGTTAACTTTGATTGCTTTATTTTTAATAATGCTGGCAGGCTCTGGCTCATAGGATGAAAAATAATTCTTCAGAATGTTGGAGTGGAGCGCGTACCTGTGAAAGAGTCAATTAACATTTGGAAAGGAAAGAAAGAATGCTATATTGTTGGAAGCTTTGCTTTTTATTCATCCTCATTTGAAGGTGCAGCAGGTGTGCAAAGAGGAAAGGAAAGTTCTCATTATTATTTGCCTCAACCAAATGCGAGGAGTCATGTTTGAAAAGGATAGAAACATATTGAAACAAATGGTGTCTTAGGGTAGAAATGAGTCTGGGCGATCGCTCACTCCGGCCCTTCTCCATTTGCAGGCGAGGCTGCTGAGGCTCAGAAGGCTGAGGGGACACACTCAAGGTCAAATGGCTCATTTGTGTTGGAGGCAAATGAAGTTTCCAGATTTCCAGAACTTCAGGCCAGGAAACAGTCCCTGTGCAGGTGTGCGAGATAAGTGGGCAAGGTTAAAATTTTAGAAGCTGGAAGAAAAGGCATACATTCATTTCGAAAACTGCATTTGAGGTGCTGGGCAGTGGTGCCGCATGAAAGTGCAGTGCTCCCTGAGGTCAACCCACCTGTGAGGTTCCAGGTTCGTGTCTGGAGACCTCCCTGGGTATGCTGGGTACATGTGTGTGGGTGATCTGGAATTAGCTGAGGTGGTGGGGGTGGGGTGTTGTGGCATCAAGACTCTGTTGAGGGACCAGCAGATGGTGTAGTGGTTATATTGTGGGACTCCCACATGGTTGACCACAGTTCAAGTCCTGGACCCAGAGGCTTGAAAATCACACCATGTTCATGGGCATGTGCGTGCCCAAGATCGGGGAGGAGAGTGGAAGAGAAGGGACTGCTTTATGGCCAAGCCCCCTGGAGGGTGATTTCTCACTTTCTCTCTCACTGTGTCTATCTGTTTCTCTCTGGTGACTGCACATGCCCTAAGGCAAACCTTCCCCATTAAAACAACAACAACAACAACAACAACAATACCCCCTCATTCCATTGAGGGTGCTGTCTCTCTCATTCATGGGAGAAATAAATAAATATACTTAAACATTAAAAGATCTCCATGTGAATAGAGCTAGGAGTAGAATAGAGGGTCTTGTATTGATACCTAAGAAAGTTGAGGCCAGGTTAGACTCCCTTTTCTAGGTTAAAAATTTGATGTCACCATTTTCAAATGGATCCCCAGTTTCCAGGAGAGTGGATGGTTCAGAAGGAGACCTTCCCCGCTGATCGGAGTAAAAGCGACACAGAGGACGAAAGAGAAGAATGACGAAATAAAGTTCTGATTTAGAGTTTGCATTGATGTTAGAGATAGTCTCAAAGTCACGTAAAAGTAATGGCATTTTTGGAGGAAAAAAGAGTGATGAGGGAGGTGTTTTTAAAAGCTAGCGCTGTGCATGCTGTAGTCCTGGGGCAGAGGTGAAGTGGACCATGGTGGGAAGCCCAGGCTGGAACTGGTTATGGTAGAACTGGTGAGAGACAGGACCCAAAAGGTCAGGTGTGCATTTGACTCAGATTTTCTCCCAGTGCCTGTATCACTCTGAGGTTCTCGTAGGAAAATTGACAGCTCATCACCAGGCTTTGCAGGCCTGCTGTGGCCCGAGGCATTCATATTCAGCAGACAGGGCTGAGGTGTTTGCCCACCATCAACCTGAATCCACGGCAAACAAGAGAAAGCAGGCAGGACTGTGTTCGAGAAGCGCTGCTTTCAATCGGAGGAGTGAACCGGGTCACAGGCTCCCAGGGGCCCTCAGCCATGAATTTTCACAGGACTGCCACGTGGCTTTATATCGATAGGATGAAGAATTAAAATGACAAGAGGCACAGTCGACTCCAGGAAGGGCTGAAGATGGCGTCTGATGCATTGAGTTTTCCGTTCCAAGAGAGTAAGAGGTGGAATAGAAGAGAAACAAAAGCGAAGGGGTCAGCAATGCTGTTCTCTTTTCTGCTTTTAGCCCAGAAAGAAAAAGGCTTATAAGAAAGACATCAAATGAGGGAGGGCCATGGGTGTTTGTTTTGAGACTCTGGAAGGGGCTGGGACTCATTAGCATGGGATAACCCCATGTAGTTAACAGGGGGAGCTGCTCCTTAGAGGAGAGGCGCTAGTTGACATGCCCAAGGGCCCCTGGTTTCTCATTAATGAGGATGTTAAGTTGATAGCCAGTAGGTGTGGTGTGGCAGCTATAGGACACATAAGCCCCTTCACCCCTCTGCCCTACTCAGCACCATCATAGCAAGAGAAGCAGGTAAGGAGGAGGCTATTTAAAAGATAGAGCAATTTTATTCAGGAGAGACTGGGAATTCCCCAAAGCGGCTGTTTAAATTATTGGATCAAACCAAATTTAAACCAGGTTAGACATTTAGTTAATTTATTTTTCTCTAACCAGCAGGTGGAAGTTTGGAGAAAGATACGATTATAGACAAAATAAAGGCACTGCATTTTCTCTGATAAAAAAAAGTCTCTTAACATTTTCATATCCTGTTGCTTTTCTAGGAAATATAGAAATGGTCTGTAAGAAATAATCTCAAAATTGACGTGATGGATTAAAGATGGGAAAACATGTCCTGGAATACCTAATGGGAACATTAGTCTATGTCTACACACAGAGACCAAGGTGACTGAGTATAGTGTTTTTGAAAAAAATTGGTTGAATTCAGCAAGGGGATTATTTTATTACTCAATAAGGATTAATGTTTGGATGGATTGCATTTCTTTTGCCCTTTATTTTGGGGCCTATGTTCACAGTTTCAATATGAGAGTGAACATTTTTTTCTCACAGAAATTATACATAGTCTAATAAAGACCCAAATTTAAGAGATTATTTTATTTGGAAATATTCAAGAGAATTGCTTAGGCAAAGGCTGCTTTGTGGTAGGAATTAGCTCAAGTTCAATTCAGCAAATGTTGAATGTACTCTTGTTCTGCATAAGGCAGTTGGTAGACATTGAAGCATGAGGTAGAGGAACACCACGAAGAAAGAGAAGACATAGCAACTAGTTCTGACTGAGACAGGAGGGCTTCACAGTGGAGGTGGCCTTTGAGCTGGGTCTTGAAGACTGTGGTTTTCATAGGTGGAGATTTCTCATGGGAAGGCCATTTGAACTGAAAAAATGTGAGCAAAGGAGTCAAAATGAGTAAGTGGGGGTGGGTTTATAGTCTGCTCAGTAGTTTGAAGTACCTGCAGTGTGGAAGAAGTCAGGTGGGTGGGGTTGAGATGGGATGGGGTAAGGTGGTTAGGAAGGAAGTTTGAAGCCAGGAATGGGAGGACTTAAATGTCTTGGAACTTGCACCTTTGTCCTGGGGGCTTTATAGAAAAGCACAACCCAACCTGGTCTGACACCATCCACCATTGGAGGATGCTGGTATATCCCTGAGTCAGACCAAATGTAAAGATTGAGAACTTGTGCTTCTTTCTCTGGGACCTGCTGTGTAAGACTGGGGTGCTCAGGGTTGGGGTGCTGATGGGTTCTGTTGCATTCGATGACTGCAGTCTGCATTCTGGTTAGGAATGGGTGTGTCATCACTCAGGGACCATGGACAGCAGCTGTTGTGCAGAGGTTCAGAGGAAATGCAGGAAAATTCCTCCAAAAGACCAAGCAGTCACCAGCATGCTCTTCAATGCCAGCACTGGGTAGAGAACAGAGGTAGCAAAATTCCACACTAACCACAGCCCCTACTTTATCTGTGAGCTTCAAGCAAGCAACAAAGTCTTGTGGGTGTATTGCAAAATCTCTCTGTAGACTGGTATTTTAATTTGTTATTTGAGTGTAACACCTGTGTTGGTTCATTCTCACATAAATTCCTGAGGTAATTAGTTTCATAGAATATTGCCAGGTTGGCATATTTCCCCTGCTCCCATCACTCCTGGGAATAGTGGAGCTAGAAGACAGGTACTCTTATCACAGAGTTATATTAATAAATTTAATTAACATAAAACAACATTAATTCATTGCTGGCACCTGAGGCTGGAGCGCTTTCCCTTCTCTCACGCCACTCAATTGCTGATCTTGTGAGTATTTGCCAGCCAGAGTTGTTTTTTTCCTAAGCCACGTTTACCAAGGTCTTTAAAAAGTTCACGGAAAGTGTGTATTATGAAAAAAATGATGCATGGGTTTCAAAACATGTTTCTGCACCAAAATAAATGCACTTTAATTCCATTTTCCATGAACTCTTTGAAGTCCCCTCATATTGAGGAATAAATAATGTGATTTGCATGAGTGCTATTAGTTTACATGACTCCCCTTTTTAGAAGTACAATCCTATGAGCTCTGGCAAACACACAGTTGTAGAATCATTATCCAGATAGAAACATTTCCATTACCCAGAATGTTTCCTCGTATCCTTAAAGCCAGTACTCTCCCTTCTCTCCAGCTCTTGGCAACCTCTGATTCTTGACCGTAGTTTTGCCTTTTCTTTTATGCGGTATAAATTAAATTGTACAGAATGTATTATTGTAGCATCTTGAGGATGGCTTCTTCCACTCAGCATAATCTGCTCTTCAGATTTGTCCATGGTGTTGAACGTATCTTCTTATTCCTTTTTATTGCTGAGTAGTTCTCATTGTAAGGATGCTCTTGAATTTGTTTACCCACATCCCATGTGATGGACAGTTGAGTTGTTTCCAGTATCTGGCAATTGTGATTAAAGTCATTCTAAAAGTTCACTTTTAGAAGTGGATGGACACATGCATCCATTTTTCTCCATGACCTGGTAGAATGGTTGGGTCATATGCATCAGTGTTTGCTTAGCTTTATAAGAAACGCAAACTTGTTCTGAAACTGGCTGTCTCATTTCCCACTGGCACCAGCAGGATATGAGAGTTGTAGCTATTTCACATTCTCACTAGTGCTTTGTGTTTTCAGTCTTTTTTTATGCAAGCCATGCTAATGGGTGTGCAGTAGCACCTCGGTGTGGATTGAATTTGTGTTTTCCAAAGAAGTAATGAGATTGGGCCTATTTTCACGTGCTTATTTGTCCATCCATATTTTTGCTTTGGAGAGGTGTCTGTGGCATTGATGAGGGAACAGGCGTATAGATCTATGGAACAGAAGAGAGGCCAGAAATAGCTTGCACACATATGAGCAATCGATCTCCTACCAAGGAGCCACGGTTACTCACAGGGGAAAGAACAGTCTTTTCGATAAAACAATGGCATTTACTACTCCCATTAACTTAGACCCATGCCTAACACGATATCCAGAATTAGCTCCAGATGCCCAATAGACCTAAATGTAAAACCCCAGACCATACACATTCAAGAAGAAAACATGATAGAACATCTTTATGAGGGTAAACTACATGAAGGATTTGTAGGACAAAAAAACACAGGCCATAAAAGAGAAAAATTGCTAGGACCAGCAGTTGGTGTAATGGCTATGTCACTGACTCTCATGTAGCCGACTGCAGTTTGAATCCTGGACCCTGTGGCTTAAACTCACACTGGGTGTGTGTGCGTGTGTGCCCGAGATCCCAAGAGGAGAAGGGAGGAGAAGGGATTGCAGTGTGGCCATGCCCCCTGGGGGGGGATTTTTCGCTTTCTGTCTCTCTGTCTCTCTCTGTCTTTCTGGTGAGTGCATACACCCTATAGCAAAAGCCTCTCCAAAAAAAAAAAAGAGAGAGAGAGAGAAATTGCTGAGTTGTATATATCCACAAACTTAGATGCTTTGACCCTTTGAAAGACACTGTTAAGAAAATGAAAAAGACACACCATAGATGGGGAAAATATTTGCAAAGAAAGTACTCGATAAAGGACTTAAATCTAGACCTTATAAAACTTTTCAAGTCTCAATTCTTGAAAAGAAAAAAAAACCCAAAAAACAAAAAACAAACAACCCAGTGAACAAAGGCAGTAGATTTGAACAACTTGCGTTGGGAAGTTGGCTTTGGGGTGTGTTTCATTTTCGTTTCCTCAGCCTTCGTGGGGTGATCTGGAAGTCAGTGTGTCCATTCTGACTCCTCTCTGCCCTTCTGGGATCTGCTGAGCACGTGAGTTATCACGGCCCCCTCTTTGTGAGCGGGTGGGATGTGCGGACCATGCGAGTCACCCCGGCTCCCTCTTCACATGCTGCCTGCTCTCTGGCTACGACGAACCACATCTGCCCTCCAAACACTACTTTGGGCAGTGTAACTCAGTGCCTGTCTTTGCCTTCACTCTCACTAGCCTCTCTCCCTGCTCCTCTCTCTTCTACTTTATCTTTCTTTTTCTAGCAGAAAGGACATCCATTTGGGCTTTAACAAGTTTCTGCCATGCTGCATAAGGAGATCTTTCTTATACTGTAAAACTTTTAATGCAACCAGGGACCCTTGGGGTCGAGCTTCAGTGATGGGGTGTCTTGTACTCTAGGAGAAGGTCAGGCTCTTTTGATCTACCTGCTATTTGATTAGATCCAGAACGGAGATGATTAAACAGAGACTCTAACACAGGTGTTCCAGCTTAGTCTGCTTCAGGCTTCATTTTCTCTCACGTCTTCAAGGGAAA
>NW_006204841.1:2111174-2137249 GCF_000334495.1 Tupaia belangeri chinensis
AAGCATGGAGGCTGGGTGGGGACCAGTGATAAAATGCGGTGCCCTATGAGGTGGACCCATGTGGGAAGTTCTGGGTTTGTGTCCAGACATATATGTGCCCATGGTCCTGGGCTGGCTGAGGCTGGGAGTGGATTGTGGTGTCAAGAACCTCGTGGAGATTCTCTCTCTCTCTTTCTCTCTTTCCCCTTCACTGGAGGAAGAAATAAATAAGTTCAAAAAAGGAGTGAGAAAGGAAGCATTTGGCAAAGACCAACAGCTGTGAGTTGCGACTCTGAGTGGCGCACTCCCAGGACGTGGTTCGCGGTGTTCGTTCTTTGAGAACATGCCTCCAGAGCGGGTCGGACCGTAGCACCTGCCCCTTCTATAGACCGTGTCAGCAGGGAAGCAAGCAGAGACGAGCTCGGCCCCAGGGTGGGCTGCTCGGAGGACCTCTCCTGCTTGCTGTCCTACCTCTGCAGGGGCAGGACTCTTACAAATCGCTAGGACCAGTAGTTTAGCTGCCCAGAATCAGGGTTGCTTCCTCAAGGTCTTCCGGAAGTGGGGACTATTCAGGGCTGTGATTCTTCCCTCTGGCAACGCCTCAGCGCAACAGCCAAGAAAAGCAGATCTTAGGGTTGACTGAGCCTTATTAGGGGTTCACCGATGAATGAAAGGAACTTTGCTTTTTTTTTTTTTCAAAAAAAAAAATAAAAAAAGGTACACCTCACGTACATTAGAGGTGCGTGTGAGAGAAGAGCATTGTGTGTTGTTCTGTCCAGGAAGAAGACTTCCCCCTGACAGCTTCGAAATCGTGTTCACTGTTCCCTGAGCTTATCCACTCAGAGAGGCTTCTGGTTCTGTATTTTCCTCCCCAGTGATTAGAACTGTCCCAAGGATTCAGCTGGCTTGTCCTTGTACCCATTGTTGACGATCTTTGTTCTGCATTTAAGTACTGGTTGTTTTTAGTATTGAACTTCAGATAAAGTTGGTGTGTGTGTGTGTGTGAGAGAGAGAGAGAGAGAGACAGAGAGACAGAGAGACAGAGAGACAGAGGCAGAGAAATGCTTTCATGTGAGAGCTTTATTGTTGGGGAATCTAGGGATTAATTTTTGAACTTAGAACAGAGACGCTACACTCTACACTCGCCGAGCGTTTTTATTTTTAAACTCAAAACTTCCCTCCAATCTTCTGCTAGCGATTGCATCTCTGTTTCTGATAATGAAGACAATAAGAAAATGTGCTAGGCCTTCAGTGTGTTGGTAAATGACTGAAGAAATGATGCCTGCAATTATAAACACCCGGCAGGGCGGGAGACCCTCGCCCTAACTCCAAGGACCCTCGGTGGGGGTGAGCCCACGGCTTGCAGCAGATGGATGAGCTGGCGCGGCGTTCTTATTTTATTCCATTCTTTCCTTTGCTCCATTTATTTCTTTTGGAGCCCTTACACTGCTGGCGGAGAGTACAAAATAAAGGTCATGGATCATCACATGTCTCGGCTGGGAGGAATCGCGGGCATCCTTTAGCTCGGGCACCTCATTTTCCGGCTGACGAAACTGAGTGCAAGAGCGGGAACGGACCTTGCCCAATTTCGGCAGCTGAAGTGATGCAGCCGGGCGTCCTTACCTTACGTCTCTCTGTGGCCTGTTCATAGCTTTCTTCTTCAGCTGTGTGAAGGACAGCTGCTTGTCTCACTCACCCTCACACGGGTTGGCTTCGGCCACAGTTTGCGTGTCAGCTTAATGCACCTATTCACGGACACGCTTTTAGGTTAGAGATCTTCCTCAAGTTCAGTTTGTCTGAAGTCATCTTTCTAAAAGGGGGTGCTTTTTGTTTGCTTGTTCGGAGGTGGCTAGGCTGGCCAGCGTGAGCAAAGCTCTCTCGTGGGCCTTCTTTCCTAATGTGCTGCGCCTGGGAGAATGAGGATCAAGGACAAGGCCTGAGGCAGCGTCTACCCAAGAGCAGGTGCGGCTTCCTGTCTCTGACCCTCCAGGCAGAGTCCTCTTCGGGGTCTGGCTTGCTGCCTCCTGCAGCAGCAGCTGCCATTCCCACAGTGTCCTGAGGAGGGCAGCCTTTACTTTTCTGTGTTTTATCCGAGCCCGAAAAAACCTTGGCCTTTCCCTGGAATGGAATGGGCTTGTTTGTCACCCAAGAGCAAATGTCATTTTAGCACTTCGCTGGTCACAACACCCTTTCTGGCCTTTATGGGAAATGACATATTCCTGTGTTCTTTGTCTCCAACACATGCTTCAGAAAGGCAGGGGCAGTTATTATGCTTTAAAAGGTTAGAGAGAAAATGCAGAGACCTGTAGGCCAAATCCCAGGGAGCAGGGAGACACAAATCAGGTTACGGTGTCACCTGGGTCTTGTGGAAAGGAGAGAAAAAGAAAGGACTGGCTTCGTGTCCTGTCGCTATTAACAAGCTTTCCACTGTCATTTCTCTTCCCCGGGTCAGAAGGATATTTAAGTGAGATTGGCGCTCTCCTTCCTTCCCTCTCCTTCCTTCCCTCTGCAGCCCTGCCTGCCACCTCCCTCCCTCTGCCCTCCTCTCAGCTCTGTCCTGTGTCCCCCACACTCAGGTCTCTTTATCCATCCCTGGAGCTGTCCTTGGCATGGATGCAACCCCCGTGAGGTGTTCCTGAAAGTGCCCCCAAGTTACTATCAATGTCAGGTGCCAGGGAGGCCGCGATCTGGCCGCATGTCACAGCTCAGGGAAGTAAGGTTAGGGTCATTTCATGGCCTGTGACAGCACTGCTTCTCACCAGGCTAGCGCTCAGACAAGTGGCTCCATCCTACCTGGGTCTCTGAGACACTGAAACTTGCTTTTAATTACGATAATTACTGCTCCTGGCCAGGTCTAGCCCACGGTGGCCCAGGGATACTGGAACATTCTTCATCAGCTGGTTTTTCTTCTTGGCGTTCTTCCTTGGCCATATCATACAGGACGTCTACCCAATATCGTACCCCCTGCTCCGCATCATACAATGAGTGACTTGCAGAGCTGGGCTGGACTCGGAACTCGGGGAGCCTAGCTCTGCTCCTGGCCTCCCAGCGCCATGTTATGTTTGCCCAGAGTCAGCAGTCCGCCCATTTCCTGTGAGCAGAGTGGAAAGTTTACCTTTAAAAGAATAACAGTGTTGGGTGCCTCAGTTTCTCCAAGACGGTCTCCCCTGCACAGGCAAAATGGATGAATTGCTGCAGATGACAGTGAGCACCAACATTCTTGGCCATCTCTTCTGGTAGGACCATCCCAACTTTCCAGCTGTGTGGCATATATGACATACTGATACATCGTTGGAGACAAACACGCCCATCTGCATCTCTCTGGGGACTGCTAACATGCTTCTAAGGTCTTGCCTTTTTGTTTTTATTTATTTTTTTAATGAGATTTTCGCCTTAGGGCATGTGAGCTTGCCAGAGAGAGAGAGAGCTTGAGAGAGAGACAGAGACAGTGACAGGAAAAGTGAGAAATAACCGCCTGGGAGGAATGGCCATGCCACAATCCCTTCTCCTCCGTTCTCCTCCTGGGATCGTGGGCACACACACACACACACACACACACACGCCCGCCATGATTCAAGCCTCCAGGTCTAGGACTCGAACTATGGTTGGCCCTGTGGGAGTCTGGCCATGCTTACAGTTTGCATAATACCTTGTTCATGAAGACCCATATATTAGCACTGTTTTCATTGACTCCCTAGAGGCAGAAAATAAAGTGACATGAAGTAACATCAAAGGGGGGCAATGACAATAGGGATTTTTCCTCTTCCCCTCAGCTCCTGCTTCCCCTTGTCTGCATTCCCTGAGTTCTGACAACACTTCTCTTCAGGAACAGAGTCAGGGAACCTCATGTCTAGCAACGTAGCCACTAGTCCATCTGCTGGCCCCCAGGCCTTCCCGTTAATGCTGATGGTGTTTCTACCTCATGCCAGTACTAGGCTCAGTTCGTGGATAATGAGATTCATGAAACAGTCTTGCCCTCTGATACTTCAGGGTGTGCAGAGGGAGACAGATACCAGGAGTCCATCTCGTTCTACCTCAGGACTGCACTCCAGGAGGTGGACCCAAAGCCCCTCTACAGAGCTCTTGTGGATGGGATGTGGCCAGAACCTTAGTGAGCAGAACTGTTAGTCTTGCGCTAGAGAAATTCCCATCTATGCCAAAGAAGCTATCCTGAGACAACAAACTCCTATCTTCCGTATAAAGTCCTAACAGAGCAAGGTGTGCCCCATGCATGGGCTGGCGAGACAAAACTTTCATTTCAATAGCGTTGTCCTGGGCTCACTTATCAACACACCAGCAAGCATTTCTGTGGAACATTTCTGCTCTATCCGGGTTTCATTAGGTCAGTCTTGTTCATGCAAATCTCTCCCATGACTTGGAGTCTTGACATTTTGAGGAATGTGCAACTCATTGTGCCGTTATATGGCACCGAGAAGGAAGAGGACATCGCTGGATTTGAACATGGAGGTGGACATGAGGGAGAATGAAGAAGAGGAGAAGCCATGAGAAGTAAAATGCTGAAAAGAAAAAGTAGAGCAGGTGGAGACTTGCTCACAGGGCGGCGACTCTGCCTCCACGGCCACCTCACTGCCTCACGCCTGTTCGCAGCCAGCCTGTAGGGGATGAACTGTTATTATCTCGACTTCGTAGATGAACCAACTGAGTTACAGGGCATTTCTAAGGGCATATAATAAGCAAGTGGCAGAGCTGGTAGCCTAGTTCCAGTTCCTGGGCAATTCACCACAAGCACAATGGCCCCGCAAGTCAAGATGAGCTTCGCGAGCTTCCATGACAGCCACAGAGCAGTGACAAAAGCACTGGTGAACATGAGGCTGCCTGGCTAAAAGTCAGTTGGAACCAGAAACTGGTGCTGAGGCTGCTGCTTATTCTATAGAAACAATGGCTAGTACCGTAGCCTGCTCTTTGAAGGTGCAGTTTCGAATTTGATGGAAAACTTTGAATGGCCAACCGTTGGGTTGGCAGGCAGGTATGCTTGGATCCTGGCGATCAGGGCTTGGCTGTGGCCAGGTGAACTAGCAGCAAGCACTTTGGCCCAGGACAACTGTCTACCTTCAGGCCAGTGGAGTCCACTTGTACAAATCCTGTCAGGGATCTCTGTGTAGGCAGGACATGGGATTTAGAAAGGGAGAGCTCAGAGCTCCGAGAGCTACTCTGTGTTGAAGCGAAGGGGCAGGCTCTGGGTGACCACAGGCTGAGCAGCACAGAAGATGAAGGGGATGTCTCACCTCCTGGTGACTCAGTGATGCTTGTCCTTTACTCCCTGTCCCTTAAGACAAGACTCTCCTTGTATAGTGAGATGCTGCAGTTATTTAGTGTGTGGCTCCCTCTGCTAGCTTGTGAATTCTAAAGCAGAGAAAATTCTTCTTAAATTATTAAAATTATGTCAAAATTTTTTTGCCATAGGGCACAAGACAGAGAAAAAGAGAAAGTGAGAAATCACCCCCCGAGGGTGGATGGCCATGCCACGATCCCTTCTTCATTCTCCCCTTGGGATTTCAGGCATGCATGCACATGCACCCAACGTGTTTTTCAAGCCTCCATGTCCAGGCCTTGAACCATGTAGTCGATCATATGGGATACAGTGCCTAAACCATCATGCCACCTACTGGCCCAATGGGAACTGTATTTTATTCACCTTTATATTTCGGGAGCCTGGGATGGGGTCTGTTTAATGCAGGTTCTCGAAAATGCCTGCTATATGAGTGGACCATGAAGGGCTACCTTCTGCAGCGTACCCAAGAAGTGCTGTGAAAAGCAAAGCACCGTGAGGGGCATGAAGATAATCTTTGAATATTTCAGTAGTCTGCCCTGGGTTCTTAGGGAAGAGAAAAGTCAGGGTGGGAGGAGATATTGACTGTACACAGAATGCATTCTGCACACACGTATGCGTGCACCCCCCCACCTGTTGCACACACGCACGCATGCGTGCACTCCTCCCCCCCACACACACACACCTGGCACTGTCTTATGCCAGTTTGGAAGCTGGAAGGGAGGGCTGGGAGAGCATGTCACATCAGGTGACTGTGCTTTTCAGTGTTCTCCAGCTCCAGAAGCCTGCCACGCTTACAGTTTGCATAATACCTTGTTCATTAAGACCCATAAATTAGCACTGTTTTAATGGATTCCCTAGAGGCAGAAAATAAAGTGACATGAAGTGACATCAGAGGGGGGCAATGACATGAGGGGTTTTCCTTTTCCCCTCAGCTCCTGCGTTCCCCTTCTTTGCATTCCATGAGTTCTGACAACACTGCCCCTCATGTGCTCTCTGGACAGGCCTTCGAGAAAAGACCGATACCCTGAACAGATTCGGGGCTGTGGGGGAACTCCCCTCCTCTGTTTGGTGTCTAGAGTTGCCAGGGGCAGGTTGTGCATGCAAAAGGAAGAGGTATGGTCAGACCAGACGGGAGGGGTAGCAATTTTGCTAATTATGGAAACAACTCTAATTAGAAAATCAAAGTCGTGATCCCGCAGGAAAGCAATTTCAGTCATCATGCGTTGGTATTATTAGAGTCATCTGAGCTCGCTGGTCTCCAGCCATGAATTGGGCTATTTTGGGAACGCCAAGGAAGCTAATGTTTGCTGAGGCTGGTCTGTGCCAGCCATGTTCAAGGGCTTCCACGTATGATCTCGCTCTACAATCTCGAGAGATTGATGCTGCTTTACCAGTTTCTGCAGCTGAGAGCAGAGAGGTTCAGAGAGGTTACTTTTCTGGCTCAAGGTCACAGAGCCTGCACGTCAGGTAGCCAACATTTAAACTCTCGCCTGTGTAACTGCAAAGTGTGTGTTCTTTCCACAAAATTATGTTGTCATAATAACTTTGGCGATTTTATCACAGGAGAACCCGAAAGGAGTCAGTCCTGCTCTTTAAACAGTTTCCCGGCTCTGTCTACTGATGCATGACTTTCGCAGAGAAATTTGATGGCATCCATGAATAATTCAGTGTTTATGTAAATTTATGTGTTACTTCTCAACAATATTTGCATTTAAAGGGAACTCGAACGGTGGCATGAAAACATTTGTCCCATATTTTTATGTTTGTTTACTGCTCTATCTCAGTGCCTAGAACGGTGCCTGTCACTCAATACATCTTTATGGGGGAAATGAAAGCAATATCGCTTGTACAGCTAGGTTGAGAGAAATATTTAGGGGTAGAGGGATGCAGAACCTGGGCGTGTTGTTTGCAGCAGCCCATGAAATCATATGCCTTAGGCAATGAATGACTCAGTCTGCTTACAGATGAAACTGAGTTTGTATCTCTAAGCAGTTCAGATACAAAGCTTAAGGGTGAGCCACAAACAGACAGAAGTATGCAAAAACGGAAGCAATGAAAGACAAAAGAGGAAGGAAAATATGTAGGACATGAAATGGGAAAGGATACAGAGCTGTGCAGAGCAGGGACATGTCACAGGGTTTCCCCGTCTGTCCATACACTGCAAAGTTGATGGTATTTTTTTCCAGTCTTCTTTTGGGGAAGTAGAGGGTCCTAGGGCTTCAGAGGCGGTAGGGACTGCTGGAATGCTAGGCTTTCCCAATGGGTGCAGGATATGACCACTAGAGGGCAACAGAGGCCCGCCCTCAAAGGGCCTCCCTCGCCTGTTTCCTGGGCGGCCTTTGCAAGCGGAAGCCCCATCTGGGGGCAGGAAGGACAGTGCTGGTAGTGACAGGACTGCTCGGGTGCTGGGGTGGGTAGCAGGAGATCTGTGGGAGAAGGGGGACACCTGCGGTGATTTCAGAACGCCACAGGGCTTGATGGGGATTTGCAGGCAAAGTCCTTGTTCTTAAGAGATTTAGGAGACTTGGACGGAGTGTAGTCAAAAATATGTCATTGTCTAGATCCCGTACTGTGAGCCCCAGGAGGACAAGTGTCATTGGCTCTGATGTGAGGTTTTTTTCCCCACTTAATTTTTTTTTTAACCTTTTTAAGTGTCTGTCTTCTTTTCAAACTAGAAAGACAGAGCGAGAAAGAACAGTTCCAGCAGATTATTGATGTCGCCGTTCACCCCAGCTCCAGCCAGCCGCGAGTCATGGGGACACACATGCCTGGCATACTCAGGCAGGTCTGCCTGCATGAACTCTGAACCTTCCCACGTGGGTCAGCCTTGCAGAGTACTGTGTTCCACTGCTGGGCCCCGTCTGGCCTCCATCCTGGACTTCAAGATAAATACATAAGCATTTTTAATTTTGTATGTTTACAGATAAAATTGAACGTGTTGACCATATAAGCTATGTTTCAAAGTAGACATACATTATGGAATGGCTGAGTCTAGGTAATTAGCATACCCTTGACCTCACATAGTTGTCATTATTGTGGCAAACACATTACGTTCAATCTTAGCATTTTTCAAGACATACGATATTATTAACTGTAGTTACCATGTTGTACAGCTCTGAACCTATTTTTCCAGTCTAACTGAAATTTTGTGTCATTTGACCAATATCTTCCCACTCCCTCTCGCTCCCTTTGTCTTGGTAACCACTACTCTATTCTTTAAGAGAAGATTCTGTATGTGAGTGACACCAAGCAATATTTATCCTTCTGTGCCTGGCTTGTTTTATTTAACATAATACCTGCCAGGTTGACCCATGTTGTCACAAGTGACAGGATTTCCTTTTGAAAAAGGCCAAGTAATGTTTTATTATGCATATGTTATCACTTTTTAAAATTTTTTTATTTTTTTGTTTATTTGTTTGTTTTGGAGAGGTTTTTGCTATAGGGCGCATGCACTCTCCAGAAAGAAAGAGAGAGAGAGACAGAAAACGAGAAATCACCCCCACCAGAGTGGATGGCCATGCTGCAGTCCCTTCTCCTCCATTCTCCTCTCAGGATCTTGGGCACACATGCACATGCACCCAGCATGAGTTTAAGCTACCAAGTCCAGGGCTTGAACCGTGGTTGACTACATGGGAGTCCAGCAACATAGCCATTACCCCAACTGTTGGTCCCTCCTTTAGAGGATTTTTTTTTTTTTTGTCATAGGGTGCGTGCGCTTATTGGACAGAGAGAGAGAGAAAGAGAGGGAGGGAGAGGAAACGTGAGAAATCACCCCCCAGGGGCCCCCTCTGCTAGCTTGTGAATTCTAAAGCAGAGAAAATTCTTCTTAAATTATTAAAATTATGTCAAAATTTTTTTGCCATAGGGCACAAGACAGAGAAAAAGAGAAAGTGAGAAATCACCCCCCGAGGGTGGATGGCCATGCCACGATCCCTTCTTCATTCTCCCCTTGGGATTTCAGGCATGCATGCACATGCACCCAACGTGTTTTTCAAGCCTCCATGTCCAGGCCTTGAACCATGTAGTCGATCATATGGGATACAGTGCCTAAACCATCATGCCACCTACTGGCCCAATGGGAACTGTATTTTATTCACCTTTATATTTCGGGAGCCTGGGATGGGGTCTGTTTAATGCAGGTTCTCGAAAATGCCTGCTATATGAGTGGACCATGAAGGGCTACCTTCTGCAGCGTACCCAAGAAGTGCTGTGAAAAGCAAAGCACCGTGAGGGGCATGAAGATAATCTTTGAATATTTCAGTAGTCTGCCCTGGGTTCTTAGGGAAGAGAAAAGTCAGGGTGGGAGGAGATATTGACTGTACACAGAATGCATTCTGCACACACGTATGCGTGCACCCCCCCACCTGTTGCACACACGCACGCATGCGTGCACTCCTCCCCCCCCCACACACACACCTGGCACTGTCTTATGCCAGTTTGGAAGCTGGAAGGGAGGGCTGGGAGAGCATGTCACATCAGGTGACTGTGCTTTTCAGTGTTCTCCAGCTCCAGAAGCCTGCCACGCTTACAGTTTGCATAATACCTTGTTCATTAAGACCCATAAATTAGCACTGTTTTAATGGATTCCCTAGAGGCAGAAAATAAAGTGACATGAAGTGACATCAGAGGGGGGCAATGACATGAGGGGTTTTCCTTTTCCCCTCAGCTCCTGCGTTCCCCTTCTTTGCATTCCATGAGTTCTGACAACACTGCCCCTCATGTGCTCTCTGGACAGGCCTTCGAGAAAAGACCGATACCCTGAACAGATTCGGGGCTGTGGGGGAACTCCCCTCCTCTGTTTGGTGTCTAGAGTTGCCAGGGGCAGGTTGTGCATGCAAAAGGAAGAGGTATGGTCAGACCAGACGGGAGGGGTAGCAATTTTGCTAATTATGGAAACAACTCTAATTAGAAAATCAAAGTCGTGATCCCGCAGGAAAGCAATTTCAGTCATCATGCGTTGGTATTATTAGAGTCATCTGAGCTCGCTGGTCTCCAGCCATGAATTGGGCTATTTTGGGAACGCCAAGGAAGCTAATGTTTGCTGAGGCTGGTCTGTGCCAGCCATGTTCAAGGGCTTCCACGTATGATCTCGCTCTACAATCTCGAGAGATTGATGCTGCTTTACCAGTTTCTGCAGCTGAGAGCAGAGAGGTTCAGAGAGGTTACTTTTCTGGCTCAAGGTCACAGAGCCTGCACGTCAGGTAGCCAACATTTAAACTCTCGCCTGTGTAACTGCAAAGTGTGTGTTCTTTCCACAAAATTATGTTGTCATAATAACTTTGGCGATTTTATCACAGGAGAACCCGAAAGGAGTCAGTCCTGCTCTTTAAACAGTTTCCCGGCTCTGTCTACTGATGCATGACTTTCGCAGAGAAATTTGATGGCATCCATGAATAATTCAGTGTTTATGTAAATTTATGTGTTACTTCTCAACAATATTTGCATTTAAAGGGAACTCGAACGGTGGCATGAAAACATTTGTCCCATATTTTTATGTTTGTTTACTGCTCTATCTCAGTGCCTAGAACGGTGCCTGTCACTCAATACATCTTTATGGGGGAAATGAAAGCAATATCGCTTGTACAGCTAGGTTGAGAGAAATATTTAGGGGTAGAGGGATGCAGAACCTGGGCGTGTTGTTTGCAGCAGCCCATGAAATCATATGCCTTAGGCAATGAATGACTCAGTCTGCTTACAGATGAAACTGAGTTTGTATCTCTAAGCAGTTCAGATACAAAGCTTAAGGGTGAGCCACAAACAGACAGAAGTATGCAAAAACGGAAGCAATGAAAGACAAAAGAGGAAGGAAAATATGTAGGACATGAAATGGGAAAGGATACAGAGCTGTGCAGAGCAGGGACATGTCACAGGGTTTCCCCGTCTGTCCATACACTGCAAAGTTGATGGTATTTTTTTCCAGTCTTCTTTTGGGGAAGTAGAGGGTCCTAGGGCTTCAGAGGCGGTAGGGACTGCTGGAATGCTAGGCTTTCCCAATGGGTGCAGGATATGACCACTAGAGGGCAACAGAGGCCCGCCCTCAAAGGGCCTCCCTCGCCTGTTTCCTGGGCGGCCTTTGCAAGCGGAAGCCCCATCTGGGGGCAGGAAGGACAGTGCTGGTAGTGACAGGACTGCTCGGGTGCTGGGGTGGGTAGCAGGAGATCTGTGGGAGAAGGGGGACACCTGCGGTGATTTCAGAACGCCACAGGGCTTGATGGGGATTTGCAGGCAAAGTCCTTGTTCTTAAGAGATTTAGGAGACTTGGACGGAGTGTAGTCAAAAATATGTCATTGTCTAGATCCCGTACTGTGAGCCCCAGGAGGACAAGTGTCATTGGCTCTGATGTGAGGTTTTTTTCCCCACTTAATTTTTTTTTTAACCTTTTTAAGTGTCTGTCTTCTTTTCAAACTAGAAAGACAGAGCGAGAAAGAACAGTTCCAGCAGATTATTGATGTCGCCGTTCACCCCAGCTCCAGCCAGCCGCGAGTCATGGGGACACACATGCCTGGCATACTCAGGCAGGTCTGCCTGCATGAACTCTGAACCTTCCCACGTGGGTCAGCCTTGCAGAGTACTGTGTTCCACTGCTGGGCCCCGTCTGGCCTCCATCCTGGACTTCAAGATAAATACATAAGCATTTTTAATTTTGTATGTTTACAGATAAAATTGAACGTGTTGACCATATAAGCTATGTTTCAAAGTAGACATACATTATGGAATGGCTGAGTCTAGGTAATTAGCATACCCTTGACCTCACATAGTTGTCATTATTGTGGCAAACACATTACGTTCAATCTTAGCATTTTTCAAGACATACGATATTATTAACTGTAGTTACCATGTTGTACAGCTCTGAACCTATTTTTCCAGTCTAACTGAAATTTTGTGTCATTTGACCAATATCTTCCCACTCCCTCTCGCTCCCTTTGTCTTGGTAACCACTACTCTATTCTTTAAGAGAAGATTCTGTATGTGAGTGACACCAAGCAATATTTATCCTTCTGTGCCTGGCTTGTTTTATTTAACATAATACCTGCCAGGTTGACCCATGTTGTCACAAGTGACAGGATTTCCTTTTGAAAAAGGCCAAGTAATGTTTTATTATGCATATGTTATCACTTTTTAAAATTTTTTTATTTTTTTGTTTATTTGTTTGTTTTGGAGAGGTTTTTGCTATAGGGCGCATGCACTCTCCAGAAAGAAAGAGAGAGAGAGACAGAAAACGAGAAATCACCCCCCAGGGGCCATGACCATGCTGCAGTCCCTTCTCCTCCATTCTCCTCTCAGGATCTTGGGCACACATGCACATGCACCCAGCATGAGTTTAAGCTACCAAGTCCAGGGCTTGAACCGTGGTTGACTACATGGGAGTCCAGCAACATAGCCATTACCCCAACTGTTGGTCCCTCCTTTAGAGGATTTTTTTTTTTTTTGTCATAGGGTGCGTGCGCTTATTGGACAGAGAGAGAGAGAAAGAGAGGGAGGGAGAGGAAACGTGAGAAATCACCCCCCAGGGGCCATGACCATGCTGCAGTCCCTTCTCCATTCTCCTTCTGGGATGTTTGGCACACAAGCACACGTGTCTGGAGTGTTTCAAGCCACCGAGTCCAGGACTTAAACCACGGTTGGCCATGTGGGAGTCCAGCAATGTAATCGTTATGCCGCCTGCTGGCCCATATTATGTTTTCTTTAGCCGGGCATCCATTCACCCTTTTGTTGAGTCTATATTTGGTTATTGCGAACAGTCTTGCAATAAATATGGAGTGAAGATAAATTTGACATATTGATTTCATTTTACTTGTGTATATATATATCCAGTAGTAGGATTGCAAGGTCATATGGTGGTTCTAGTTTTGCTTTTTTTCAGGGACTTTCACACTGTTTTCCATGATGCCTGTACTAGTCTACATCCCACCAACAGTGTATAAAGTTTATCTTTAATGAACATCCTTGCCAACACTTACCTTTTGTATTTTTGATAATATTCTAAGAGGTGTGGGATGTTATCTCATGTGGTTTTACTTTGAATTTTGTTGATAATTGGGATGTTCCACATTTTTTTCATATACCTGTTGGTCATTTGTATATCTTCTTCTGAGAACTGTCAGCCCATTTAAAAATTGGACTTTTTTGTTGTTGTTGCTGTTATTGAGTTCCTTAAATTTTTTAAAAGATATTAATCCTTTATCACTATGTATATCTAGCACTATGTACATATCACTATGTATAGTTTGCAATTTTTTCTCCTATTCTGCAGATCGTTCCTTCACTACATTAATAGTTTTCTTTGCTGTGCAGAACCTTTTTAGTTTGATGTAATGCCATTTGTCTATTTTTCTGTTGTTGCTTGTTGTTTTGGTAATCTTATCTAAAAAATCCTTTCTTCTAGTAGTTTCATAGTTTCAGTTTTTCCACTTAAGTTTTCAATCTAGTTCAAATAGTTTTTTGTATATGATTAAAGGGGCTTAGTCTCATTTATCTACATGTCAATATCCAGTTTTCCCAGTACCATTTGTTGAAGAGAGAATCTTTTCCCAATGTCTTGGCATCTTTGTTGGATGCCAAGTTAGCTGTAGGTGCATGAAATTACTTATGGGCTCTTCATTATGTTCTGTTAGTCTATGTGTTTGTTTTTATGTGTGCCATACTGTTTTGCTTACTATAGTTTTGTAGTATATTTCAAAGTTGGATAGCGTAAGGCCTTTAGCTTTGTTCCTTTTCCCTCAGGATTTATTAGGCTCTTTGGGGTCTTTTATTGTTCCATATGTGTTTTAGGATTGTTTTCTGTATTATATAAAGAATGTCATTGGAATTTTGGTAGGTATTACATTGTTGGATTGATTCTGTAGGTGACTTTTTTTTTTTTTTTTGAGAGATTTTCACTGTAGGGCGCGTGCGCTCGCCAGACAGACAGAGAGAGACATAGAGACAGAAAGCGAGAAATCACCCCCCGGGGGGATGGTCACGCCTCAATCCCTTCTCCTCCATTCTCCTCTCGGGATCTTGGGCATGCACGCACACGCGCCCGGCGTGAGTTTTAAGCCACCGGGTCCGGGACACGAACCGCGGTCGACTACGTGGGAGTCCAGCGACATAGCCATTACGCTAACTGCTGGTTCCCTCTGTAGGTGACTTTAAGAAGGTTGGCTGTTTAAGCAATATTAATTCTTTATTTTAAATATTTTTTATTTGACTTTATTTTTATTTATTTATTTAAATTAGACCAGAGTGGGGTGGAGGGAGAGAGAGAGAGAAAGTGAGAAAGCAAGCTACTAGGTCCAGGACTTGAACCACACAGCTATGTGGAAGTCTGGTGCCCTTAACCACTATGCCACCTGCTGGCACTTAAGCAATATTAATTCTTCTAATCCATGAACACAGGGTATTTTTTTCATTTATTTGTACTTCACTCAATTTCTTCCATAATGTTTTATTGTATTTTAAAATTGAATAAATTTAACCAAGGAAGTAGATTAAATGTTCACCTCTTTAATTAAATTTATTCCTACGTAGATTAATTAATATTTTTGTAGCTATTATAAGTGGGATTGTTTTCTTGATATCTTTTTTAGTTTACTTTTAGTATACATGCATGCTACTAATTTTTGTAAGTTAATTTTGTATCCTGCAACTTTACTAAATTTGTTGATTAGTTCTCACAGATTTTTAGTGGAATCTTTAGGATTTTCTGTGGATAGGGTTTTCTATGTCATCTGCAAAGAGGGGCAATTTAACTTCTTCTTTTCCAATCTGGATGCTTTTTATTCTTTCTCTTGTCTAATAGATCTGGCAAGAACTTTCAGTACTATGGGGAATATAAGTGGCAACTCTGGGCCACTCTTCCTGATCATAGAGGAAAAGTTTTCAACTTTTCTCCATTGAGTGTGATGTTAGCTGAGATTTATTATATTTGGCCTCTATTGTGCTGGGTGCATTCCTTATATATCTAATTTGCTGAGAGTTTTTATCATGGAAGGATGTTGAATTTTGTCAAATGCTATTTCTTCATCCACTGAAATGATCACATGGTTTTTGTCCTTCATTCTGTTAATGCAATGTATCGTGTTTATTGATTGACTTATGTTGAATCATCCTTTAATCCTAGGGATAAATCACACTTAATCATGGTGTTGATGTTATTTAATATGCTGTTGAACTTGGTTGGCTACGTTTTTGCATCCGTATGCATCAGAGAAATTGGCCTGGGGTTCTCCTTTTTTGTAATATCTGGCTTTGGCATCAGGATGATACTGGTCTCGTACAATGAGTTTGGAAGAATTTCTTCCTTTTCAATTTTTGGAAATAGTTGAGATGGATTAGTGTTGGTTTTCTAAAAAAATGTTTTACAGAATTTACCAATGAAGTCATCAGGTCCTGGTCTTTTTATTTCACGAGAGATTTTTTTGTTACTGATTCAATGTTCTTACTTATTATTGGTCTGCTAAATTTTTCTATTTGGGGCTGGTCCCATAGCCCAGTGGTTCATGGAGCTCAACCCTCCATGGCTAGTCATGATTTGAAATCCTGCCTTGTGCAGGCTGGGTGCATGTGCATGCTTCCCCCAAATCCTGACCAGATGGAGAAATGGAGGAAAAGGGATCATGGCATGGTCACCGGGTGGGAGGGAAGGTGCTTTCTTCCTTCCCCTCCCCCCCCTTTCTCTCTCTCTCTGGTGAGCACACACACCCTCTAGCAATTAAAAAAATATTTTCTAGTGCTTTATAATTCAGTCTTGGTTGGTTGTGTGCATCAAGGAATTTGTACATTTATTCTAAGTTACCCGATTTATTGGTGTATATGGTTGATTGCGTCTCTTCTGATTCTTTACATATTTGTTTTATCAGTTGTAATCTCTCCCTTTTCATAGCTGATATTATTTACTTGAGTCTTTTCTCCTTTTTACCCAAGTAAGTCTAGCTAAAATGTTATCAATTTTATCTTTCAAAAAACAGTCTTAGCTTCATTGATCCTTTTTAATTGTTTTCTTAGTTCCTATTTCATTTGTTTCTGCTCTGATCTTTATTATTTTCTTTCTTTTGCTAAATTTAGGATTACATTTTTTGAGAGGTTTTTGCTATAGGGTGCGTGCGCTCGCCAGAAAGACAGAGAAAGACAAAAAGCAAGAAATCACACACACCCCCCAGGAGGATGGCCACGCTGCAATCCCTTCTCTTCCATTCTCCTCTCGGGATCTTGAACAAGCACGCGCACACGCCCGGCATGAGTTTAAGCCACTGGGTCTGGGATTCGAACCTTGGTCAACTACATGGGAGTCCAGAGACATAGCCATTACACCAACTGCTGGTTCCAGACAGAGCTGTAATATGTAGATAAATGAAACTTGAAGGCATTCCCCAATCCATGGTAATGAAATATGTAATAGGATAAACTAACTATTGTAACAGTAAGCCCCAGGAAGTATTTCAGCTCTGGTATACAGGAAGTTTACTTCACACTCACTGCCTACTGGACAATGAATAAACTAGTAAGCTGGTCCTCTTCTGAGCAGTTATTCAGAGACTAGGTTAATGGAGATGTCAGAGACTTAGCCCCCTTACCTGGACGTCTTGGAATGTCACCAGAGGCCTAACCTAACCACACCAAAATTGGAAAATAAAACCCAGTGGCTTCCAAGAAAAAAGAAACGTGCCATTTTATTAGGTTATCGGAAAAGTCATGACCTATTTTTCTATGTTTTTCTTTTTTCCCCTATTTTTCTATGCAAAAATGCATCATGATTTTTCCAAAGACCCAGTAGTAATATGAGAGATTTTCGCTATAGGGTGCGTGCGCTTGCCAGACAGACAGAGAGAGACATAGAGACAGAAAGTGAGAAATCACCCCCCAGGGGGGATGGTCATGCCGCAATCCCTTCTCCTCCATTCTCCTCTCGGGATCTTGGGCACACACGCACACATGCCCGGCGTGAGTTTTAAGCCACCGGGTCTGGGACGCAAACCACGGTCGACTATGTGGCAGTCCAGCGACATAGCCATTACTCTAACTGCTAGTTCCCTCAAAACTGCATATTCACTCATATTCAATAAGGGTTTTAATTCAACTTTTTAGGTAGTTCAGTTTTAAAAATGCACGTATTTGATTAGTCATTACAGAAATCATGTCTGGTTGGATCAACCATCTCCTTCTACTTAGAAGTTCCCATGCACCGAGCCTCAGCTTCGTATCAGATGCTGACACGTGGGGCGTGACACTTCCATAGCTATCATGCTGGTCATTTTGCAGAGGGCAAAAGAGAGGCTGAATGACAAGTAATTTTTTAAAGGTAAGTTATAGGATGGAAATTCAAACCCAGGTCTTCCTGATTTCAAAGCCTTGTGGTTTCTGATATGGGAGTCCCACTTCTCAATCACTCTTTTGACTGTTTAGAAGAGTTGCAGGTAGATGAAGCCTAGGTATTGGACTGCTGTGAGTATGAGCTCAAAGGGACTTTGAGTATGGGACAGAATAAAGAACCCTGTTCTGACCTGACAGTGCACCTTACCCAGTTCCATGCCCACCCTCTTATCAATACCGGGAAGACCTGACACAAAAAGGAGAACCTTGATGGATTACTCCTAAGACCCCACATTTTAATCCGATTTCATGCTGTTCCAAACTCTGCTTTGGGAAATGCAGACTGGGGAGGCAGGATCAAGCCTACTCAGAAATACAAGCTGAGGTATTATCTCCGCAACTCCCTAAAGCAATTGTCCAGTGCTGTTTGCCTAAGCCTTAAGTGCTGACGCTTGGCAGTGCACAATGCCAAGTTCAAAGGTTTGCTCATTACCATAATGGGGTAGAAGGCTTTGCTGTTGGCTGTGGAATAATGAAGATAATTCCTGTAGATTGTTCCCTCAATCTGTGTTTATTTAGGTAAAAAAGAACTGTGTTGGATAACTGTTTTCTTTGATTTTCCTTTCTTAAAAAAATTTTTTGTTTTCAGAAAACTTCTTTCTGTCATCAGTTCTAAGATAATGTTCCACAAGATCCTTCATAAGGAGTAGAAGGTTATAAGTTGAATCCCTCCCCCCACAAAAGTACACACGCAGAAAAAACCCATCATCTCCTTCAGCTTTTTACGGTTGATAAATAGCACATCACATTAGTATTTCCATATTTGCCAATAATGAGATACTTGTTAGCTGACAAAGTCAGATTTAATTAAAACATCCATGCGCACGTGTGCACGTGCACACACACATACATACACACAACAAATATGTTCATAATACTGTAAAACGTTGGCAGAAAACAAATGCGACTACATTGAAAAACTAGAACATCCCTTTTACCTACGTGATAACTATAGCCATTGTGCTGATAATGAACTCACAAAGCACATATTTAGGGTTAACTTTTTAAATAAATGAAGTCTGCTCGTCTGTGCTGAGACCGAAAGCCAAAAACCTATAAAGCATCTTAATTAAAAAAAAAATTATTCATCCCACATACTCCTTCTAGAGAGACACATTGGGAAAGTGCTAAAGGCTCCACTTTGGGAGCACATAATTCAAGAGAGGAATTGGAGAAGTGGATCAGACTGTTTCTCGTCCATTGGAATATCTGGAGCCACTACCCAATGGCTGGGTCTTTCCTCCACTAACAGCCAAGAGTTGGTGTAGAAACTGTCTACCTTCTCTTCATAATCCCCAGAGCTGTGGGACTAGAGAGGTGAGTGGAAGGAGAAAAGGGAGGGAGAGGGTTGATTCAGTCTGTCCATCAGCCCTGCTCCTCTCAACTTCCTGTAAGATCAGGAACCTTCACAGTAGCCACGACTTCCTGTGCACCTTTCACCTAACCTGCCCAGGGTCAGCTGATGCAACAGAGATACAAAGGCCTTATAAGGGTGAAGTTCTTCTCTAAAGAGAAAGGTGGTCTGGAAGAAACAATGCTTGTGTCTTTCATTCAGTTTCACCTTTCTCTTTTGCCCTAGGAAGAGGGCTTGCAATCTTTGACTTTTGAAAATGGAGGGGGTGGGGTAGGGGGTTGTAACAATATAGAGAAGTTCACCATCTCTCAATCTCTTCTTCCTCTCAAGGGATGCCTTCCTTCATCAAATCAGCCTGGTGATCTTATGTTTTCTCTGGTGCCATGGTACAAAGGTTTTGATCCCCTTCAAAACCCACAGTGAAACATAATCCCCAATCCAATGATATTGGGAGGTGGAATCTTTAAGAGGTGTTTTGGTCATGAGGGCTTCTCCTTTGTGAATGCATTAATGCCACTTTAAGACTAGATGGTGGTGGGACCAGCAGTTAGCGTAATGGCTATGTCACTGGACTCCCGTGTAATCAACTGCGGTCCGAGTCCCGGACCCGGTGACTTAAAACTCACGCCGGGTGCATGTGCGTAAGTGCCCAAGATCCCAAGAGGAGAATAGAGAAGGGATTGCAGCGTGGCCATCCCCCCGGGGAGTGATTTCTTGCTTTCTGTCTCTCTGTCTCTCTCTGTCTTTCTGGTGAGCGCACACGCCCTATGGCAAAAACTTCTCAAAAAAAAAAAAAAATCACACACACAAAAAAAGAATAAATTGTGGTAGTGGGATTCTCTTTTTTGCTCTTCTGCATCTTCAGAGGATGCAACATTGAAGGTGTCATCGTGAAAGTAGAGACTAACCCTTACTACACACCAAACCCTGAAGTACCTTGGCCTTGAACCTCCCAGCCTCTAGAACCATGAGAGATAACTTTTTATTGTTGATATATTTCAGTCTGGGGTATTCTGTTAAAGCAGCACAACATGGACTAAGACACTGGGAAACTGTACTGCCCTTCTAAAAGGGGGTGATTCTTGATAGCTTGTAGTGTGACATAAGCACTGGGGTTCTCAGGCTTTGTCACAGTGCTAATGGAGGTGCTCAGTTGCAAATGCAGGAGAGAGAGGAGCGGAAAGGTGAGCTCTACGGCCAGGACAGATACAAAGACTGCTGTTCCAGCTGTTGTCTTCACCCTGTCTGCGAAAGCTGCAGCTGATTTTCCTACTGGTTTTACTAAGTACAAGCTACTCCACTGGCTCTCCAGCTTGTGGACAAATTATCACAAATAATCAAGTGAGCAAGTTCCACACACACACACACACACACACACACACACACACACAAATTACCTTCTATGGTCCACAGACTAGAGGTCAGTCAGCCAAAAGTAATTATCTAAATGCATCATACAGTATTGTTGACTATAGACGATAAGTCGTAGAACAGATCTTTACAATTAATTCATCTTGCAGAACTAACTTTATTCCAGTCGAATGACAGCTCCCCTTAGCTCTTGGTAACTACCCGTTCTCCTCTCTGCTTCTGCATACTTGATGCTTGTAGGTTCCTCATGGAAGTGCAGTCAGTCTGCACTAGTCACTCTGTGACTGGCTTATTTCATGCAAGTCCATCTATCCAGTCAGAAGTGATAGAATTCACTTTTTTAGTATTTTATTTTATTTTTTGCTAGAGGGTACGTACATGTGCTCACCAGAGACCGACAGAGGGAGAGGAGAAAGCACTCTCCCCATTTGGACAATGGTCAGAAATGCAAAATAGGGCAGGGGAGTGAAGGTGTTGTTGGGCATTTTTTTTAGATGCTTTTATTTTCTTAATGAAAGTTAAGTTGTTAAGATATTCAAAAAAGTTGTAGAAGATATTCAAAAAATAAAAAGTAAAGAATAAAACCACACCACTAGATAACACTTAAGCACAAAGGAATATAGGAAGAAACAAGAAAGGAACAAAGGATCTAATTGTATAAAACAATTGGAAAACAATGACTAAAGTGGTAGTAATAAGTTCTTGTTATGAATACTTACCATGAATGCAGATGGGTTAAATTCTCCCATCAAAAGACACAGAGCGGGTGAGTGGATTTAAAAAGCAAGACCCACCTATTTGCTGCCTAGAGGAGACTCACTTCACCTGTAAGGACACATGCAGACGGAGAGGGACGAACAGCAAATGATACTCTGTGCAAATGAAAACAAAGGCGAGCAGGAGTCATTACTCTCACATCACATGAAAAAGACTTTAAATCAAACATTGCAAAAAGAAATAAAAAAGGTCATTATGCAATGAGAAAGGAGTCGATGCAGCCAGAGGATATAACAATTATCAATGAATAGACACTCAACATCAAAGCACCTAAATATATAAAGCAAAAATTAACGGATCTGAACAGAGAGAGAGGCTGCAACATCATCATAATAAAGCAATTCAACGTTGCACTTTCAGCAATGGACAGATCACCCAGACAGAAAACGAATAAAGAGTATTGGATTTAAACCACACTCTAGCTCAAATGGACCAAATAGTCATATAGAACACATTGCATCCAACAACTGCAAGCTGAGCATTCTTCTCAAGTGCACATGGAATATTTTGCAGGCTAGGTTATATACTAGGCCACAAAACAAGTCTTAACAAACTTAAGAAAACTGAAATCATACCAAATATCTTTTCTGACCACAAAATTGGAAATAAGTAACTTTGAAAAGTTTGGAAGAACTTTAAAAAATTCACAAAGACATGGAAATTAAACAACATGCTCCTGAACAACTAATGGGTCAATGAAGAAATAAAAGAAAATTTTAAAAAT
Organism: Tupaia belangeri chinensis; assembly: GCF_000334495.1. Taxonomy (NCBI): domain Eukaryota; kingdom Metazoa; phylum Chordata; class Mammalia; order Scandentia; family Tupaiidae; genus Tupaia; species Tupaia belangeri. Next base: position 2,133,024 of record NW_006204841.1, read on the forward strand.
GTTTTACTCAAGTGACAAGGGAAACACAACTTATGAGAACTTATAAACATGACAAAAGCATGTTTATAGCAATAAATGTCTTCATCAAAAAAAGACACACCAAAAACCTCAAATGAACAACCTAATTTGCACCTCAATGGACTAGAAAAACAAAAGTAAATCAATCCTAAATTTTGGGACCAGCAGTTGGCATAATGGCTATGTTGCTGGACTCCCATGTAGTTGGCTGCAGTTCGAGTCCCGGATCCGGTGGCTTAAACTCACACTAGGCACATGTGCGTGTGTGCCCAAGATGCCAAGAGGAGAATGGAGGAGAAGGGATTGTGGTGTGGCCATCCCTCTGGGGGGGTGACTTCTCACTTTCTGCCTCTCTGTCTCTCTCTGTCTTTCTGGCAAGCGCAAACACCCTATAGCAAAAACCTCTCCAGAAAAAGAAAAAAAATTATAGCTTTGTCAGTAACAAGATGTCTACTGAGTTTCATGAAGAAATGGAGATTAAGATGAGGCAGGAAGAGGCATAAAAGGCTATTTAATGTATTTCATCACCACCTTCTCTCAGCAGACACTCTTCATAATATGAAAACTTCTTTTCAAGTTCATTGAGATTGTTTCCCTTTGTGCCTGGTAGGGAACTGACCAAATTATTCATATGAGTGAAAATGACCATTGTGGTTGCTTCTGCTATTTTCCAGGATGATATAAAGAACTGTTACTGGGATCAAAGTAGAATTTCTGGCTGAGTGGAAAAAGCGATGCAGGGAAAGGAGGAGAGAGCCCAAGTGGGAGCTCGCAGGGTACTGGCTGTGCGTGATGCAGTGACTTCCGAACAAAAGCCAAAGTGTGAGGAGAGGGCTTTCATGAGACCAAGTGCTGAGGTCATTGTCAAGGGGGGAGGGTGCGAACTTGGCACACGTCTGATGTGGGTGACCTTGGCTAATCGCTAAGATTCTCTGGGCCCAGTTTTCTACTCATGAAAAGGGCTCTGATCAGAGGATTTCTAAGACGACTGAACTCTAAATATTTGATGCCATGTTGGAGGAGTGAGAATTTAGCGTGCCGATAGGCGTGCGTTGGTGCTGTGATGTAATACACGGCAGAATTCCCCTCTTCTCCCTTCTCCCTCACCAGGCAGCCCATGGCTCATTAATGCACATGAGGAGCACCATGTCTAGGGGCTTGGTGGCGATGCCCAGTGACATCTGACGCAGGTCCACATGCGTAGGGCATCTGGGGCAGCTACGTTCAATTTTAATGGAAACAAAGCAAAGTGGCAGCTGCTTGGCATTCGAAGGAATTTTAAGCCTATATTCCAATTCTACCAAGAGAAGGCACAAACAAAAGTCAACAGCATTTTTCAGTCTGTCGGTCTAAAATATTTAAGCCCATCTGAATTTTCTCTGTGAGTGGCCATTACCTGGAACCTGCTTTTCCCTCTAAAGGCAGAATTCACACATGCTTTACAGTAGGATAAGAGATGTGTTGACATTCAGCATACTGAATCATTAGCTCGTCTGTGGTGCTCCTCCCATACTTTGGAGTTATTTGTCTAAGTTTGTTTTTCTATTATGGCTAAAAATATTATAATGGGCCAGCAGATGGCGTAGTGGTTACGTGGCTGGACTCCCATCTGGCTGTCTGTGGTTTGAGTCCTGGACTGGTGGTCTGAAAAATCACGCTGGGCACGTGTGATCCCAGGAGGAGAGTGGAGGAGAAGGGATTGTGGTGTGGTCATCCCCTCCACCCCTCTCCCCGCCCCAGGGAGTAATTTCTCACTTTCCTTCTTGCTTTCTCTGTCTCTCTCTCTCTCTGGCGAGTTCATGAGCTAAGGCAAACACCTCTAAAAAATAATCTAAAAAAAAATCATAACAGGAGATTCAAGTTTTACATGGTGGGAGCCTAAGTGGATTTTGCTTTTCTGTAGCAATGTGGTTAAGCTTCATAGTGAAGCGTAAACCTGAAGGCATTCGATCACATGCCCAAGCCCTGTAACTCTAACCCTGTGGGAGGACAGACATGCTGTGTGATCCTGCGCAATACTGGATCCGGGCTGACTCCTGGGTCTCGCACTGTTGGTGGAGATATTTATAGTGGCTTCACGCCAATGGACTCTTAGAAGTTAGGTAATGCCAATTTAAGGTGCTTGCATTTATCCTGAATGCCAAGGCTGGATACCGTGCATGCTGTTCCCTTGATCCTTTTGTATTTCCCTAAGTCATTCACTCATTCATTCATTCGCTGAACAAATATTTCTTTTTTTTTAGAATTATTTATTTAATTTTATTTATTCATTCATTTATTTTAATTTGACCAGACAGAGAGAGAGAGAGGAGAAGTGAGAAAGCAAGCCCCCAGATACGGGACTCAAACTATGGTTGGCCATTTAGCCTATTTCTTTGATCTTTTTTCCTGACATCATGTCCATTATTGCCCAATCATTTTTTTTGGAGAGATTTTCACTGTAGGGTGCGTGCGCTCGCCAGACAGACAGAGAGAGACATAGAGACAGAAAGCGAGAAATCACCCCCCGGGGGGATGGTCACGCCGCAATCCCTTCTCCTCCATTCTCCTCTCGGGATCTTGGGCATGCACGCACACGCGCCCGGCGTGAGTTTTAAGCCACCGGGTCCGGGACACGAACCGCGGTCGACTACGTGGGAGTCCAGTGACATAGCCATTACGCTAACTCCTGGTTCCTCCAACAAATATTTCTTGAGAGACAGCTGTGTGCTAAACATTGTAGAGGGTACGAGTAGGAGAATTTACTCCCTGTTTTTCTCCACATGGAGTAGGGAAAACAGGCACTGAGCAACTAATTACAAGTGTGATAAACAAAGGGTTGTGAACTGGGAGCAGGTGAACTGCGCCTTAGTGGACAGGTGGGAATTAGCCAGGTGAGGAGGGTAGAGGGGGCATGTGAAGGGGTGGCGGCAGCTTTTAGCACGTGAATTTACGCTGAATACATTTAGCAAACATGTGTAATCTCTTTGGGCATGTTGGTGCTTGTGTGCCAAGGAACGTGAGAACAAGTCAGGGAGCTACAGGACTTGGGGCGGGAGGGAAGAATTGATCCCGGAGGCTCTTGTGTGCTGATTTTGGAAGCTGGACTACCTCCAGCAGGTAAAAGTAATCAAGAGCCAAACGGGTAAGTCAGACGGTCTTATTTCTTGGGAGGATCAGCAGTGTGGCCAGTAGCCTTGAGGGACTGATAAAGACAGCAGGGCTTTCATAAGCATGAGCTCTTCCGTGGTAGCAGGGCAGTGAGTCTCTTGCCATTTGTGGTGGTTGACACCCAGCTGTATTTCAATGTTCAACCCAAATCTCGTTCTCTTTGTGGGCCCTCCATTATTCCAACTCTCAGAAATTGTCTCTACGGGGACCAGCAGTTAGCATAATGGCTATGTCACTGGACTCCCACGTAGTCGACTGTGGTTCGCGTCCCAGACCCGGTGGCTTAAAACTCACACCGGGCGCGTGTGCGTGCGTGCCCAAGATCCCGAGAGGAGAATGGAGGAGAAGGGATTGCGGCGTGGTCATCCCCCCTGGGGGGTGATTTCTCGCTTTCTGTCTCTCTGTCTGTCTCTGTCTGTCTGGTGAGTGCACGCACACTATAGCAAAAAAAAAAAAAATGTAAAAAAAGAAATTACTTCTCAACCATTCTCTCATAATGCTATTTATTGCTTTTTCTCTATGAATATCTTTCCCTTGCAAAACTCCTAAAGGACAGGGCAATGTCTATATTTCTTTAAATCTTTAGCATCTTAGACAGTACATTGGACAAATCACTGGGTCTTACAGCTGGAAGGAATCTCTGAGATCATCTCATTCTTTTTATTTGATGGATGAAGAACTGGAAGCCCAGAGAAATGAGTGCTTTCCTCGATCTCGGGCTGCCAGTTTGTTATCCAACCAGACGCCCGTTATTCCTGTGGTCAATGCTGATGAATTAGATATTTACAACTTTATTAGAGAGACATCCTCCTGTTACTGGGGTTTAATGGCTGACATGATTTTTCGAGGATTAAAGGATGAGTCTTACGTGTTAATACCCTTTTTCACTAATAATAAAAGACCAAGTTAATGTACTTTGTCTTCCTCCCAAGAGAAAGCCCTACGAATTCTACAGAATGTCTGGGCCCTAAGATGAGGTCACGTATTCAGTGTAACAGCAGCCACTAACTGGATTAGGCATTTTCTTTCTTTCTTTCTTTCTCTCTCTCTCTCTCTCT